>NC_091432.1:40284135-40625419 GCF_964237555.1 Oryctolagus cuniculus
TTGCATTCCCACCAACAGTGGGTTAGTGTCCCTTTTTCCCCACATCCTCACCAAAAAGGAAACCTGTTGAAGTGAAATGCACACTATGAGAAACAGTGACTTGATAAGCCCTTGTCCTGAAAGTTGATGAACAACTTAATACTTTATCCCTTTTAGTATTTTTTTATTCTACTTAATACTATTGGTTGAAATCTTTAATTAACACACAATTATTCTTAGGTGTTTAATTTTAACTGAAAAGTGATCCCTGTTAATATAAGAGTGGGAATAAGAGAGGGAGGAGATGTACAATTTGGGACATGCTCAATAGGACTTGCCCCAAATGGTGGAGTTAGAAACGTATCAGGGGATTCCAATTCAATCCCATCAAGGTGGCATGTACCAATGTCATCTCACTAGGCCAAGTGATCAATTTCAGTTCACAATTAATCATAATGATAGGATTAAAAGTCAAAGGGATCACATAAATAAGACTAGTTTCTGCTAATACTAACTGATGAAATTAAAAAGGAGAGAACGATCCAACATGGGAAGTGGGATACACAGCCGACTCATAGAATGGCAGATGTCCTAAACAGCACTCTGGCCTCAGAATCAGCCCTTAAGGCATTCAGATCTGGCTAAAGAGCCCATGAGAGTATTTCAGGCATGGAAAGCCAAGACACTCTGGCAAAACAACAACAACAACAACAAACCTAAATGAAAGATCTCTGTGAGTGAAATCCCAGTGGAAAGAACGAGCCATCAAAGAAGGAGATACCTTTCTCTGAAGGAAGGAGAGAACTTTCACTTTGACTATGACCTTGTCTAAATAAGATCAGAGTCGGTGAACTCAAAAAGCCTAGGGCGATTACTGACACCATAAACAAGAGTGTCAAATTGTTAAGGCAACAACAGGAGTCACTGTGCACTTACTGCTCATGTGGGATCTCTGTCCTTAATGTGTTGTACAATGCGAATTAATGCTATAACTAGTACTCAAACAGTACTTTACACTTTGTGTTTCTGTGTGGATGCAAAACTGTTGAAATCATTACTTAATATATACTAAATTGATCTTCTGTATATAAAGATAATTGAAAATGAATCTTGGTATGAATGGAATGGGAGAGGAAGCGGGAGATGCGAGGGTTGTGGGTGTAAGTGAAGTTATGGGGGGGAAAAGCCACTGTAATCCATAAGCTGTACTTCAGAAATTTATATTTGTTAAATAAAATTTTAAAAAAATTACGTCTGTCTCACATTAAATCGCATAAGTTTGAAATTCTTTTCTCTGGCTCCTGACTCCAGTTTCTTTCCCAATGCAACTCCTAGAAGGCAGCAGCTAATAGGTCAATTAACTTGGTCTCTGCCACTCATGTGGTATACCTGGATGTATATTTCTAAAAGTTCATTTATTCAGTCTTTATATGTATAATTATATGTATGTAATTTTGAATATTTTCCTAGCACTATAATGTATTCTACAGTATATAAAATATATTAAATTTAAATTTTATAAAATAATTTTATTCTTCTTAGTACAAATATCAGTATTTGCTTGTTATATATATATCTTGCATAATACAGAATATAAAATGAATTAAATTTAAGTTACATAAAATAATTCTTATTTTTCAAAGTACATTTATCAGTATTTGCATGTTAGGTACTGTATCATACTATAAAATATATTATCTTATAATATTTCCAACAGCACAATTAAATTAAAACACATTCGATTGAGGTAAGTACCTTAGTAAAAGAAAATGTGATAAAATTCTGTATAAGTTAAAAAAAATACTATCTTGATGTGTGATCATGATAGGCTTTATGAAACAATGGCCTCTAAAAGGAATAGGGCACAGAAGCTTATATCCATCCATATACAACCAAAAAGGAAAAATAAAACAAAATGAGTAGCTCTAAAGTTCCTCTATTTTTTTAAATATGTGATTTGTTTATGGTTTGGATACAGTTACATTTGGTGCATGTTGGAGCTGAATGAAGCTTCAGAGCAGTTTGCTCGCAAAGACTGTCCTTGCAGTCTCCAAAAAGATGCGATTTTGTTCTGCTTTGAAGCATCCTTTGTGGAGTCTCTCGTTATAGGTACAGCCAGACTACAATATCAAGAAAGTAAAGGTGAGAATTTTCTCTATCAACTGTTACTATAGCAGGAAATCTCTACTTACAAGGACATATCAATTATTCCCATAATTTCATTGGTTAATCATAATCCTTAATTAATCACACATTTTCAACATCATCTCTGAAATGTGCTCTTTTATTTAGCTATTTTTCATAATGTATTAAGCACTAGAATAAGGTGGAAACCTCACTATTCTCATTATCATTAATATTATCATATTATTAATATGAATTATTATTATAATTCATAATTTCTAAATAATGAAACTGAAGATTATTGAGATAAAATAATGGCCCAACATCAAAAATCTGGTTTATAATGGAGATGAGGTTGAACCCAATGCCTATCTCTTTTGCTGCTAAATAAAACTCTTACTGTGCATTTATCTTCCAGACTCTTCTATTAAGTCTGACTGAAGGTTGAACACGTTTTCTCTCTCTCTTCAAATGTAATTTTTACCATCAGCAAGCACTTGGCCCTATTTCGGTCTGTTCCTTTTGCTTATTCCCCTCTTGTACGTTAAACTCCCCATGCTTTGTCAGGTTAAAAAAATCAACATTGAAGAAATTTAGTGACATTTTAAACTGTGCACTAATTTTTGTTATTGCTGAAAGATACTGAAAACCAACATACTTGGTCCCTCACAATTGTCAGGACACTTCTGACCTTATGTCTGAAATGCTAAAGAAGTAATTGAAATTAGTACTCCTAGATTCTTTAGAAGTCCAGAGTGAGAAAAAACATCACTATTTTTCTCCTCCTCTTGCATTCCTCCCCTTTCTCTGTCCCCTTCATCTTCACCAAAAGCAAATTTCACAGTGAAACAGAATATATTAGGGGTTGGAGCCGTGGCTCACTAGGCTAATCCTCCGCCTTACGGCGCCAGCACACCAGTTTCTAGTCCCGGTCGGGGCACCGGATTCTGTCCTGGTTGCCCCTCTTCCAGGCCAGCTCTCTGCTGTGGCCAGGGAGTGCAGTGGAGGATGGCCCTGCAGACCAGGATAAGTACCTGGCTCCTGCCATCGGATCAGCGCAGTGCGCCGGCCGCGGCGGCCGTTGGAGGGTGAACTAATGGCAAAGGAAGACCTTTGTCTCTGTCTCTCTCTCTCACTGTCTACTCTGCCTGTCAAAAAAAAAAATATATATATATATATATATATATATATATATATATTAGGGTGTTCTGCAAAGAAGCTCACATTTAATTTCACACACTAAAAAAAAAACCTTCTGGGTACATTTAACTACCTTTCTGCTTCTAAACCTATATGAATAAATACTTGATATCTTATTGTCATTTTATTCTCACTACATTAAATGCCAACTCTTGCATTCTCTCTCTCCCTCTGACTCTCCCTCTCCTCCTTTGAATCTTTTGTCCCCAACAGTGATTCTCAAATCACAAGGAATCTTGTGAAAATTAAGACCTGGTTAAACAGATCCAGGGCATGGATTAAATTCTAAATCTTTGCAAATTTCCAAGTGATGGTATTATTTTCACACTTGTAAGGAGGGAATGCAAATGCTGGTGGTTGGATGGGTGCAGTCTGAGTACTATTGATCATGTGTATTTGTGTAGAGTACCGAAGTCTCTTTATATGTCTGACTCAGTAGGCTTGACATGAGAATTGGAATTCTTTACTCTTTAAAATGGGATTAGAGGGATTTAATTGTATCAAGAAGGATTTGATAAATTGATAAGTCTGGCAATTAATTAACTAAATCACAGGAAAGAAGAAGTTTCTGGCATTATCTAGTAACACACATTCCCGTCTAAATACAGGCACAGTGTCTCCAACTCTTCATTTCAGAATGCACAGGTCTTTGTCTGGATTTTACATATTTTCTGGTTAAGGTGAAGGACTTATATGCTATATCCATGTGAAACAGGCATTTCCCTAGTACCATTTGTATTGTTAGAATAGAATGCTAATAGCCAGAACCACCAATGAGCATAATACACATATTGTAAGTTGGACTTGATTATTTGTAGTCATGGTAAATAGAACATTTACATTTTTAATCTGCAAAATCCAGATTTCAAAATTATTGTTTTGAAAGAAATGAGCAGCCTTGTTACCTGTACACATATGCAAGCATTGCATTGTTTGAACTCACACTTCTGCCACACCTGAGAAAAAAGAAACCACTTGTATTCTACACAAAGAATTATATGACATGTTGAAGTTTACTCTCCACATCTTCCCATGCATCCTTCTTTCTAAGATAAGACTGTACTTCTGCTTCAAGGTGGAGAGCTGCCACTCTGAATTATTAAAATTAAATTGCACTTATTATTTTGTTCAAACATCATCAGCCAAGTTGTATTTTTCTCCTACTTCAATTCTTTTTAAAAATTTATTTGAAAAGCAGAAAGAGAGAGAGAGAGAGAGAGAGATATCTTCCATCCACTGGTTCACCCCTAATGGTTGCAACTGTCGTGAGCTAGGTCGGACCAAAGCCAGGAGCCAGGAGCTTCCTCCAGTTTTCCCAAGTGGTGCAGGTGCCCAAGTACTTAGGCCATCCTCCGCTGCCTTCCCTGATGCATTACAGGGAACTGGATTGGAAGTGGAGCAACTGGACCTCAAATCAACACCCCATATAGGATGCTGGCACAACAGGCAGTGGCTTTACCTGCTAAGCCATAGAGCCAACACCAACTACTTCAATTCTATTTGAGGAATGTTGGTGATGATTCAAATGATTTTTATAGAAATCAAAGCTTTTGTGATCACAACTGTCACTTAATGCTCTGTTTCCAAATAAAACTCAATTTTCAAATCTCAAAAATGTATTTATTACAAAAATCATCACCTTGTCCCAAACACACACAATAATATCTTATTAGTTGCAAAATATGCAGTTAATTAGCAAATATATAATATGTGCTCCTAAAATAATATTTACTTTAAATTATACTCCTCAAACTAAACTCTACAGGTAAAATTTCAGAGATCTCTAAGGCTCAAAGTACAATAAAAAAGAGAGATGTGATATATTATATTGACCCACTTAAAATTATAAAAGCAGAATTCTAAGTGTTATGCTACTTAGAACTTTTTAAGGGAATTTAGAGGTTTCCTGCCACTGCTTTCTACTATTGCATCCCAGGCACTTGAATTTGAAATCTATAAGGGTTAAATATATATCAGTGTTCACTCTTAGTCTTTCCTTGAGTGATTGAAACTTTAATAGAGCATATACAGCTTAACTAAAGGCTAATTTATTATACATCTACAATTGCAATTGGACCTTGAAACTGTGATTTGGCAAATAAAAGTGAATGAAGGGAGGAGGAAGTTTGTAACTGTAAAGCTGTAAAGTTCTGCATAAATTCCTGTGGACTTACTTCCAAGGGTACAGTTTAAATACTGGCCATGGGACCCCAAGTCCCATTAAGCTGGATGGTAAAAGTGTCATTTTAAGTGTTAAAGTGATCATATATATGATTAAATTAAAAAGGAGCAAATGTTCCAACATGGGAAGCAGTCCACACAGCAGACTCGTAGAATGCCCCTGATCTGCACAGAATGGAGGAAAATAAGTATAAATAAAGATATATCATAATGAATAATTATTTAGCTGTCAATATGTGAGCTATTAAAATATGGCCTTTAATGAGATATGTGTAATTGAGTTTTTGAAAGTCTTTGATTAGGAGAACTTATTTACTTAAGAGTATCAATGACATACTGTAGAAGAGTCTGGAATTTCATTTTGAATCTTACTGATTTTGACAGTATGACTTTGGTATCTTTCTCCCTTCACGATCTGTAAAGACTGTGGAAAAGGCTGAAGAACTCATATAAAACAAATATATAGTTATTTTGGCAATGAAATTGTGACTAGAATTTTAATTAAATGAATAATATTTAATTGCCAGAGTCAGGCAACATAGAATTCAATCTTCTTCTACAGATGGGCAGATGAAGGATCATGCAGGTTAAGCTTGCTGTTCGTGAGAACTCGCTTTAACATCTTTATTTCCATTTGACTATAATTTCCATCAGCTATAATTGCACTTACGGCTTCCTTTAAGTATCTTCCAAATGTACCTACTTGAGTAAATGTTGTAAAACTTTAAATTTGGGGGCTGGCATTGCGGCTCAGTGGATTCAAATGTTGGGTGCTCACTTCTGATCCAGCTCTCTGCTAACGTGCCTGAGAAACATCAGAAAATGACCCGAGTGCTTGGGCTCTGTCACCCACATAGGCTACCTGGATGGACTTCCAGGTTTCTGCCTTTTGGTAAGCCAAACCAAAATACTCAAGTTTCATGAGGCAAATCTCAATAATTATGATAGCAACAGCAGTTATAACAGAATTTAACATTAGAAATATTAATGGTGACAATTGTTGTAAGTCATCGTTAATGGTTGTAATAGAAACACTTGTTAGCCGGTGCCGCAGCTCAATAGGCTAATCCTCCACCTTGTGGCGCCGGCACACCGGGTTCTAGTCCCGTCGGGGCGCCGGATTCTGTCCCGGTTGTCCCTCTTCCAGGCCAGCTCTCTGCTATGGCCCGGGAGTGCAGTGGAGGATGGCCCAAATCCTTGGGCCCTGCACACCATGGGAGACCAGGAAAAGTACCTGGCTCCTGCCATCGGATCAGCACGGTGCGCCGGCTGCAGCGCGCTGGCCGTGGCGGCCATTGGAGGGTGAACCAGCAGCAAAAGGAAGTCCTTTCTCTCTGTCTCTCTCTCTGTCACTGTCCACTCTGCCTGTCAAAAAAAAAAAAAAAAAAAAAGAAACACTTGTTAATGAAGCCACTTAAGAACTGCTTGCCTGGGCCACATATTAAGCTAAACACTTCCATTCTAATGAATTTAACCTTTATCATAAACCTATACAAGGATTTTTATTATTTCTTGTTTTATGATGGATAATTTGAAGCTCAGTAGTTTAAATAACTTTCCAAAGTTACAATGAACTATGTAATTGAACCATAATTCAAACACTTACCCTGACTCCTTGGCATAAACTCTTACCCACAACATTGTAGAATGAAGGGATGCAATGATTGGAATGACATAACATAATCCACTTGGTGAGGAGTTATTGAATTGGATGCTATAAAAAGGAAAGTTATGTTTGTGATTTTATTACAGATTAACATATAATAATGCAAAGTACCATGGTTTCTAAAATCTGAGTGCTGGATTCACATAACAAAAATTAAGATAAACATTTTATCTTACCATTTAGATCAGAGAAACATAAAACTGATAATCTGAATTTGTAAATGATATTTTTGATTTAGCTAAGACAAATCATTGATTAAAAATGGCTGAACTTTGTCTTGCTGTGCTCTGTTACACCAGTCTTTTGAGACTGTTCAAGTATAAAATTCTGTGTAAATTCTGTATAGAATTCAAATATATAATTTCTGCTATATAATTTTTATACCCATAGGTTTAGACATATCCACATGTTGCTATGTATGGAAAGCAATATTCTGAGAAGTATTTAACTCATAACTCTTCCATACCCAAATTGAATTCCTAACTCCTGGCTTTGGCTGGTCCTGGCCCTGCTTATTGTCAGCATCTAGGGGAGTGACCAGTAGATCCTTCTAGCTTTCTGTCTTTTTCTCTTTCTCTCTGCCTTTAAAATACATATAAATGAAATAAATAAATTTTATGAATTTATTCTCCCCATTCCTTTTTCAATACACCTGTAGGTAAAGCAAATATCTGTGGCAATAAAAGTTTGGGCTTGCAGTCAGAAGAACCTAAGTTGGGATCTTACCCCTACAGCATATTTTTGATAAAAATTATTGAATTTCACTTTATCCTGAAGAGATTATGTGTCCTCATGATAATTTGAGGCCCCAAGTAAACACAGGACAAAGGCAAATTGCTTTGTTTATAGCATTAGTGTATTAATTCTTTTATTTTTTATTTTTAGTTTTTAAATTTTGTTTTACAAGTTTCATATATTTCATATAGAGAGATTTAGGAACATTTAGGCATTTCCCCCCACCCTCCCTCCTGCCCATACTTCAACTCTTCCTCCTCCTTCGTCTCAGATTCCTACTCTTAATTTTTACAATGATCTATTTTCAGTAAGTGTATAACTCTTCATTTTTTTTTTTTTACAGGCAGAGTGAACAGTGAGAGAGAGAGGCAGAGAGAAAAGTCTTCCTTTTTCCATTGGTTCACCCCACAATGGCCGCCGCAGCTGGCGTGCTGTGGCCAGCGCACCGCGTAGATCTGAAGCCAGGAGCCAGGTGCTTCTTCCTGGTCTCCCATGCAGGTGCAGGGCCTAGCACTTGGGCCATTCTCCACTGCCTTCCCGGGCCACAGGAGAGAGCTGGAGTGGAAGAGGAGCAACCAGGACAGAATCTGGCGCCCCAACCGGGACTAGAACCTGGGGTGCCAGCGCAGCAGGCAGAGGATTAGCCTATTGAGTCACGGCGCCGGCCAGTGTATAACTCTTAATCTGTTCTCTCTGTTCATAGGTCAGCTTTTAAATAATGTAGGCTTTCTGCTATATAAATCTCATTTTATTTTTATTTATTTTCTTTATAATTTTTTTTTGCTAAATAATTGCAGTATCACAGCTAACAGTAATGATAAACTGTGAAGCTATGAGTATGCCTTTGGTCTCTGTGTGGGGGCAAGGAAACATGAGATGCTTTTGTGGGTCCCAAGGAAATGCCTGTAAATTGGTTGTAGTGAGAAGAGTTTTACAAATAGTTCTGAATGTAATTTCTATCCATTAAAAAAAAATTAGCAGCGGATTTTCTAGCACATTGTTAGCAAGTCCCTTGAGATGCTGTAGACATCTGAAACATTGCTATAGTGAGTTACATTTGCTAACATTCTTCCTTTCTCTTTTGTGCTCAGATGATCATTAATCATTTATTGGTAGAAGAGAAACAAATACACAGTCTTTCTAAAAGTTAAGTTTGAAAGGAAAGGGGAATCCATTTTCATTAACCCTCGCCTTGGATTTCTCACTGCAAGTAATCTAAACTGAAAAGAATGCCTTAAAATGTCAAGTTACCCATTGGATCCCAGGCATAAGTTAATAGTCTACCTAAGAGCCTAGCCCTACGGGCCTTGTAAGATTCCCCTTAACTGCCACATTGAGGGTTTGAGAAAATGCAGAAAACCGTGCAGCAGGAGTCAACGTGACAGGCATAGATGCTTGTGTTACTTCTGTGAGCGTAGGGACCTTCTAATCTGCCTTGGTTTGCTTTTTGAGTTTAGTTTACAAAAGAAGTGATGGGGAGTATACTTATTCATTTTTCATAAACTTTCAGAATCCTGATAGTGCCCGGTAGTTTATTAAAAAGGACTGCAATTGTACGCCACCTTAGAATGAGGGAGGATCTGTATTTGATATGCTGTTTACAGAGTCAAATCAATTTAGAGCTTTGTGATGAGTGCACATGGAGCGTTTCACCTGTGTTTGTGTCACATTTGCTTGATTTTCTCAACTAAAACATAAGAATAATATTCTGTGTCCCATTTGTCTCATCAACTTTAATTCAAGTATTATGTAATGTGTGGATATGATAGTGCAGATTGAGCTCAAGTAATACAAGATATTATGAATCAAATGTGAAAATAAGTATGCCAATTATGCTAATCTTGTGATTATCTGGATTCTAGAAGAAAACTGTAAACATAACAAAATTTCAAAGTCTGAATGGGTTTGGGATCATTTCAACATGGATAAACATCTTATATTTTAATGAGATATTTGAGCAATGGTAAATTAAATATTTTGAAAACAAGCCACAAATAGCAGTGATGAAATTCAAGCCTCTGAATTTCTAAAACAATTTACTCTCCAAAGTGTTTTCTCTTTATAAATTATATTTCATAAATTTTGAATCTGGACTCTTCAAATGGTCTAAACATAGTGACATATAAATGATATGCATACATTAATTATAAAAAGGATTTAATTATGAATTGATAATTGTGGAAGTGGTATCATCTTTTTTTTTTTTTTTTTTTTTTTTTTGACAGGCAGAGTGGACAGTGAGAGAGAGAGACAGAGAGAAAGGTCTTCCTTTGCCGTTGGTTCACCCTCCAATGGCCGCCGCGGCCGGCGCGCTGCGGCTGGCGCACCGCGCTGATCCCATGGCAGAAGCCAGGAGCCAGGTGCTTTTCCTGGTCTCCCATGGGGTGCAGGGCCCAAGCACCTGGGCCATCCTCCACTGCACTCCCTGGCCACAGCAGAGGGCTGGCCTGGAAGAGGGGCAACCGGGACAGAATCCGGCGCCCCGACCGGGACTAGAACCCGGTGTGCCGGCGTCGCTAGGCAGAGGATTAGCCTAGTGAGCCGCGGCGCCGGCCAAAGTGGTATCATCTTTATTATTAATATTTTACATTTTATTTGTTGAAATATTTTGCATAAGTATTGTTACACAAAAGTGAAAAGATATTTTCAGAAATGATGGAATATTTCCCCTCTCTTTCTTTGTACTTTTTCTTTTATTTCGACTTTATCTGGAAAATCAGTACTAACTATGATATAATATTTATTTTTATGTTTGGAAATGCTATTGCTTATTCTCTGTATAAGGTTATATATATGTATATATCGTAAAAAGTACGTTTGTTGGATAAGAGGACAGCACAAACAACTGATACTGAAATTTTATATAGAGTTTTGCCTGTCACAGCAGCCCGACTATTTGAGTAGGAGGCCATTTCCTTCCTCCCCTGTACAATTGCCAGTGCAATTTTGATTTAGGAGTTTGAGCTCAGAGAGATACGAAAAATACAGTAAAGTAGATTAAATTGAGATTAAATGAACTGATTGTCAATCCCTCTCCTTCACTGCCTAAACTAAGAGATACAACCTTTTTCTGTGGTATACCTTAGCCAGCTGTATCCCAGTAGTTGTAGATAGTACTTAATGCAGTGACTGAAGTATTGTTTCTACTCTCTATGAGTGGGTAATGATCCATGCTCCATTTTTGGAGGATTGAGCTATGCAGGATATTCAAATCCTTTCACAAACTCCAGGTTTTCCTCAAGCAAATCATTTAAAAATATTTTCACATATTTAGAACTTTATCAAATATACTAAAATTTTACACTTAGGGTATAAGTTTGAGGTCAGAAACAATCACAATTCATTTGGATTCAAGCCTACTGAATAATATCAATGACTATGTAGAGTCACAATTTTTAGGAGTAAAAGGTTTCAAGTTGTAAGCAGATTTCATTCCTCCAAAGTCACCTTGATTTATATTTTTGAGAAACTTGATTGGAGTGTTTTCCTTTTGTCATGTTCTCTAACACTCAAACTAACTTGAAGGGATCATTAAGAATCATTTTATTATTAGCCAGTTTTGACAATGATATTCTGACACTAACTCAGTTCAGTTATGACACCACCAGGAGCTAGCAGCAGACTGTGAAAGGTTAAGGGCTCAGTCCTTCACAAGCAAGCTCTCACTTCCAATTCTAACCTCAGGTCTTGGGGCCACCTATGCTTTTCACCTATTAGCTATCAATTCAGAAGTCTCCATGACCCCATTTCAACATGTGGGATAATTCACAGAACTCCAGAAAGCACTAAACTGACATTTCGAGTTTTACTATAACAGATAAAACTCAGGAACAAATGAAAGGAGAAGACATATAGGGTGAGGTCTGGGAGGTTTCCAGATAAAGATTTAAATTATTACACCCTATGGAGTAAGGATGTGTGGTCACCCTCCAGGCATACTACTATTTTCACCAACAAGGAAACACTTTTATACTTGGATGTCCAGAGATTTATTAAGATCTGATTATGTGATTGGTAGAAGAATTGCATTTAGTATCTCAGGGGTGAGTGTTGAGTGGCTCCAACTTGAAAGTTTTTATCTTATAATCATGCCCCTACCTGATCTTTCTTAAATGTGCAAATGGTAGGGGGCAGTAATGGGCATGCACCATCAGTGAGGCCTAACTGGAATGTCTGAGCAGAGCACTAGTAAGATGCGAATGGTTCAATGTGTTTATTACGTTCTTGTTTGGATGAACTTCAGCCAGTGATAGTCTGTCAGATGTTCATATCTCTGTAACATCTTTGACAAGGACATTTTGTCCCTTGTTTGTCAGAATTAAATGGTAATAGTTTTTCTTTGTTCTAAGCACCTACTGAGGAAAGTTCAAATTAATGAATTATGCTGATATATAGATATGTCCTACTCAAAAAACACCTGAAAATATCAATATATTGAGGTTTTATCCTTTAAAGAAAATTATTTTTCTGTGAAGCAGATACACATTTGTTGGCAACATTGCATGGTAGATAGGGTTTCTATGTTCAAATAAACTCCATTTCTCCCTTGCTGTGTTCCCATAGATAAATTATTTTGTATGAATGAAGTGGATGATAACAATAGTACAAAAATCATGAAGTAGTTCTGAGAGTCAAGTTCATGTATTTAAAACACTTAGCACTTATTAAGAACTAAATAAAATTAATGAAATATTTTAAGTTATCTTCTTGAGTGCTGAGGGCATTTATAGTAGCCATTATTTAAAAAACATTGCTATTTAGACTTTCTTATTGCCTCACTTAAAAACTAATATTGCTATGTAATAGTTATAGAATGCATGTAACTTCCCAACTAAATAAAATGTAGGTTTTCTTGCACAGATTAATAAGCTATCATTCTCAATTTCCCTTTTGCTTAAAGGCTTTTAGATAGTTGGTTACTTTTTAAAAAGATTTATTTATTTGAAAGGCAGACAGAATGATAGAGACAGAGGGATACACACACACACACACACACACACTTGCAGAGAGAGAGGAAGATCTTCCATATGCTGGATCACTCCCCATTGCCACAACAGCCATGTGTGGGCTAAGCCAAAGTAAGGATCCTGAAACTCCGTTCTGGTTTCCCACAAGGGTGGTACAAGTACTTGGGCAACCCTCTCCTGACTTCCAATGTGCATTAGCTGGAAATTGATTCAAAAGTGGAATAACTGTGAATTGAACCAGCACTCCACTATGAGTGATGCATCACAAGTGGCCACTTTACCACAATGTTAGCCTCTAGTTACAATCTTTGAATGTCATTCTCTCTTCAGAAAAGTTGATTATTACAGGCTTTTAAAAGTAGTGTGAGGATTTAACTAAGCAATATGAAAAAAAAATTGGTACCTGCTGGATGGACTCGAAGTTTTAAAGATATATAGACAGAAATGTGTGTGGAAGATGAAGTATTCCTGTTATTTTCTTCTTGTTTCCTTAAAATTGGCACATATTTGTTTGCATATTAATTTGGAGCTTGTGGACTAACACTGAGCTATTGGGAGAGCTGAAGTCTCCCAAATTCTATCATGGAGCTTACTGACAGAGGTTGATAAATGTTAATTCTTTATCTCTTAATAGATTCTTTAATGTAATTCAATGAAAGTGTTCTGTTCATAAGCAATGTCCAATTTTTCAGTTTAGATAGAGTCTTATTTAGCTCAGTATTTATAACTATATTTGTCAATCCAAATAAGTTGCACATTGTAAGAACTAGAGTAGATGATAAAGGCAAGAATGTGAAAATCTAATTTTAGATAACTCATGTTGTGTGCATTGATTGACTTGATGCATATGAGGATACATCAAAAAGTTTGTGGGAAATGGAATAAAAGATGAGTTTATTTTTGGTAATAAGCATTTTTGAAATCACACATAATTTTTCCATAGTACATTTTTGTGAATTTTTGAAGATCTTTCATATGTGTGGATCTCAAATTTTTTTTCATAAAAATAAACTTTTTTAAAAAAAGATTTATTTGAAATTCAGATTTACAGAGAGAAAGGGAGAGAAAGAGAGAGAGAGATATCCATCCCTTGGTCCACTCCCTAAATTGCTACAACAGCAATGGCTGGACCAGCTGAAGCCAGGAGCCAGTAATTCCCTCCAAATCTCCTATTCTGGTGGCAGTGGCTGAAGCACCTGATCTATCTTCCAGTGCCTTCTCATGTGCATGAGCAGGAAACTGGAATGGAACTGGAGCCTCTAGGACTCAACTGGCGTCCATATCTAATACTAGGGTAACAAGAGGTTGCTCAACTTGCTGTGACACAATGCTGGCTCCTACATTTTTTTAATTCCATGGTTCCATGAATTTTTTTGAAATACCCTCATATATAATGTAATTCCAACATAAATATTTCAACCTAACCATTGTTTATCTACATTTTAAACATATATTTATGCATTTTTGGCAAGGTCATAGAGTACATAAACATCGTGAATGTTCTCCTCCAGTAAGTCTATATGTACAATGAGAATGCTCCCTTTTAATAATTAACTCCAATTTTGATCAACTGGAATGAAAAACAACTGTTAACCAGTGTTCTAACATCCAAGTTGAAAGGTAACAGCCATCCTCAGAACTAGTCACAGAAATCTGTAAAATAATTGATAATACTTTTGAATCCTGTTTATTGACCAAACTATCTTAAAACGTCTGATGAAAAAACAATAAAGCAAATTGTGGTTTAAAATTTGAGAGATGCTTCTGAATCAGACATTCACCTTTCCTGTCCTTTTTAAAGACATTTTGAAGCCCTCATTATTTGCAAAAGCAAATCTCTGAGGGTTATTTCAGACATGGTATTAAGACAGGCACAAAATAAAGGAATGAAAATGATAAATTTAAATAAATAGTAAGCCATAAAAATGCAGAGTTCTTTTGAAGTGATTCTTTCGTTACATTGTTGATCTCTGAAATAAAGGATTTCCAAATAAAGCATATTCTTTTTATAAAAAAGTATATTGCCAGATTGTTTTCTGAAGTTTGATTTTCTTTCTTTAAATTGAAAAACTTGTTAAGAATCTGAAGCCCTGCAGTTTGTTATGGTAGATTCCTGGAAATTCTCATTCCTCCAATGGGCCATCTAAGCGAATGGCTAGGGGAGGGATCAATTTTTGATATTGGGTTAGAATGCACAGCTTTTTCTCTGTCTTTTTAATAAGAACTTGGAGTCTACAAAGAACCATTGTAACCTCTCATGGTCTACACCCCCAAACTTATCTTTACTTCTTTCGGTGAAGAAACCCCCTTAGAACTGGTGCTTGTCTTGGTGTCTGGGGAGGGTGGAAAGTGAGTACAGAAGTTGCTTTTCTGTTGTAATGGACTTCATGATGAGTTTCCCATAGAACCAGCACTGATGATGGTGGTCAGATGTGGTGGAAGCATTAGGATCAGTGGATGGAGTAGATGTCGGGGATTGGGCTTATTTTGGCTTAGGCTAGCCTTCTCACCAAGAATACAAGGCTGTTTCTAAGACTTGTTCTTGATTTCAGACACAATGACATGTAAGGCTTAACTCATGAGAAGAGGAAGACAACGGAGTATTTTTTTCTTTCTCCTCTCTCTTCTCAGATTTGCTCCCCCTCTTATTCATAAAGACTAATACTGAGTATTGTCTATATTCAAGCATGATTCTAAGTGTTTTATAACTTACTTATGATAACATTCCATATAGTAGGAGTTATTTTGTTCCATTTTTAAAGTTAAGAAATCTGAGATACAACGAGGGGAAGCAACTAGTGCAACTATCTGCACCCGACAGATTCAATCCAGGCCACCTAATTCCCGAGTTGATCACTTATTCTGCATTTTATTGCCACCTTGATTTAGTGTTCTCCTGCACTTTGGCTTATGCACTGTTAAAACTGTATTTATTGATAATTGCAATCAATGAGTCTTCAATAATAGTGTGGTAGAAATAAATTAATATTACTCAAATGAGAACAAACAAAGCATATTTTTCCGGAGTTTGATTTGTAAGGAAGTCAGCCACCATCTCTTGGCAGAGACTCAAAAATAGTGAATTGAAAACATGACATAGCAAAAACAAAACAAAACAAAACAAAACAAAAACTTCAGGTACACACTGGTTGAAGTTCTCTACATGGTGTAACTGGAGCTAGGTTAGCTGCAGTCATGTTTGTGATTGCTTAGGGGAACTGTTCTACTTTAGAAGCAGAAGAATGAATTAGGGAAGCTGGCAGTCCCTGACCAACCTCTCTCCATTTTGGGAAGATTGCTTTAAAAGTTAGGAGTTGGCTTCTTGGGCTTCTTGCTGATTGTTTTAAATCAGAGTCCTCTGTGGTCCAGCCACTGTGAATTTGTATAATCACTCTTAGTGTCTAATTTCTTCAGTGAATAAACAAAAATGCTAGAAAATGTGGAAACGAGGAAGGAAGATGTGCAGATTGTGGATGTCCTTGACAGCACTTAAGAGCACTCCATTTGTTCCTTTTGTTTTGCCTTATTTCACTAGCTCCTTTTTTCTTTCCAATTCCATTTTTTTATTAGAAGAAAAGTGTTTGTTAGTGTGTATATCTGAGAATGTAATAGTTCAAATCCTACTCCAACATTCTGCACACACACAAGAATGCACACATCCTTAGACTGAGTATAATAGACTGACATGTTTCTGTATGTTGTAGACTTTGCAGAAACTGTTGGTTGGGAAATCCTATATCACAAACAAAGGGAGCATTAAAGATGTTGTGTTATTTTGTAGTATACCATGGTGTTTTCCACAAACTAACAATTTTTTGGAATTCACAAAATCTGTTACCATGAAAAAAAAAAAAAAAAGAACAACAAAACAACTCCTGTAGGGATGAGAAGGGACAACAATCCAGGTAGGGGGCACTGAATAGTCAGAGAAGAAATGTGTGAATGTTCAACTTGTGGTACATTCACATTCAACCCAGCGAGACTCAGGAAAACACTAATGTATCATTTACTTTCCAGTTCATATTCTCAGTTACCCCCAATTTATTCTTCATGCTGGGAAAGTGAGTAGCATCTGACAGGTTTTTAGGCAGATCAGAAACGTATGTAAATTTTGCTGAGAACCCAAGTGGGATGCTGCCAATGCATAACAGAAATAAAAATTGTTATGTCTTCTGTAAGTCATTTTCTACTTGGAGTCAGGTTTGCTTTCTTAAAATACCTCCCTAGTCTCAACCCTGGAAGGACAGTTCTGTAAATTTATTTTTTTGCTTTATTTGCACTTATATTTTGGCTATAGTTCCAGTGTTAAACGCATCATTGAAAAGTTATATTAAGAATTCTTTGTGCACTTGCCACCAGAACCAAAATTAATTGTGACAAAAGTGCAATGTAGATCTAATCTTAATAACAGTTTCTTGTTGCTTGCTACATCATGAATTTTTTGTTTCTATTTTTAATTCGCTTGACTACAATATTTAAATTTGCTAAAGAAACTTTTATTTATAAGACAATATTCTTGGAGGGTTTATGCATCCCCAGGGAATATTGCTTGTGCAGAATCAGCATGTGATCCATCACATCAAAAGCACTGATGAAAGAATTTCCAAAATTATCTCCAATAAAGTTCAATTTTCTTAAGAAAGGGTAGGAGGAGTATATTATTTCCCTATCCTAGAAAAAGAGTGCCTATTTTTATAGCTAACAATCTCTTTCTGTTCAGAGTCTTTTGATTTACCCTTAAACTCTATTATTCAGATGATACTAACCATCCTTTCCTGTTTTGAGGATATATTTTTATCTTTTTAAAAATACATTTTTAAAGATTTTATTTATTTGAGAGGTAGAGTTACAGACAGTGAGAGGGAGAAACAGAGAGAAAGGTCTTTCTTGCACTGGTTCACTCCCCAGTTGGCCGCAAGGGTCGGAACTGTGCTGATCCGAAGTCAGGAGCCAAAAGCTTCCTCTGGGTCTCCCACGTGGATGCAAGGGCCCAAGGAACTGGACCATCTTCTGCTGCTTTCCAAGGCCATCCAGAGAGCTGGATTGGAAGAGGAGAAGCTGGGACTAGAACCAATGCCCATGTGGGATGCCGGCACTGCAGGAGGAGGATTAACCTACTGCTCCAGGGCGCCGGCCCTTGCTGGTATATTTTTCTCTAGGAGTCCTGTAAGGTACTTCAGGTGTACAGTTGTTTTTTTTTTTTTTTTTTATACTTAAAAAGTGGTTATTATTTTTAGAATCCATTGTTTTTGTTGTAAGATCCTTGTAAGTCACAAATAACATGCCCAATGTAACAGAGCTCATGAAAAATGAATATATGATAGGAAAACTGGAAGATTCCTTTACCAGATGTCTATTCATTAAAAATTAGAAGGACAACTGTACTACACACTTTTTAGTAATGATGAGTTGCTCTTGAATTTGCACATTATTTGTGCATGAGTTTGTTTATTTTTTTGAGGTTTTGTTTTATTTATTTGAAAGGCAGGTTTACAGAGAGAGAGGGAGAGACAGAGAGAGGTCTTCCACTTGCTGGTTCACTCCCCCAAACTGTCCAGGTTGTGCAGGTGCAAGCCAGGAGTAATGAGCTCCATCTAGGTCTCTCAACTGGTGTAAGGGCCTATCTTATTTGTACTATCTTTGGCTGCTTTCCTAGGTGCATTAGCAGGGAGCTGTATCAGAAGTGGAGCAGCCAGGACTCAAAACAGAGACCAAATTAGAAGCCAGCATCGAAGGTGGCACCTTTGCCTGTTATGCCACAAAGCTAGCCTCATGTGTGTATATTTTTTAAATGTTTATTTTTATCTACTTGAAAAGTAGAGCAACAGAGATAGGGAGAGAAAGCTCTTCCATCTGCTGATTTACTCCCAAAAATACCTGCAGTAAAGCTGAAGCCAGGAGCTCAGAACTCCATTGAAATTTCCCATGTGGGTGGCTGGAACCCAAGAACTTGAACCATCATCTTCTGCCTCCAGGATGCATTAGCAGAAAACTGGATCAGTAAGGGAAAAGTTAGGACTTGAACTAGGGACCCTGATG
Organism: Oryctolagus cuniculus; assembly: GCF_964237555.1. Taxonomy (NCBI): domain Eukaryota; kingdom Metazoa; phylum Chordata; class Mammalia; order Lagomorpha; family Leporidae; genus Oryctolagus; species Oryctolagus cuniculus. The sequence continues at coordinate 40,303,027 of NC_091432.1, forward strand.
TAAGATGTGGGAGTCCAAAGCCTTTGCTTAACCTTCCGCACTACAATGCCCACTTCAAATGTATTTTTAAGGAAAAGAGCTGTAAAGCAAAGAAAATATTATGAATTTTAGAATTTTCCATGCTCCAGTTTGAAACTTGACTCTGTCACTAAATAACTGGAAAATGACAATTTTATAAATATGAAAGGAAAATGTTTACTGCAATGTAGAGCAGATTCTTGAAAGTATCAATAATATTAAATGTTGAGAGAGTCTTCTATTCTTAATGTTGAAGATTCAAGGATCTACATTTTGTATGTGTTGTCTATATTAATGGAAGTAACAGAATGTAGAACTGAATTGAGAGACAGAATTAGTTTAGCCAACTCTCATGGCAGAGACAAAACAGTCAGTGTAGGTGTAGTCCAATAGAGAAACCAGTAAAGAAACAATCAAGATGCTTAATGAAAGCCTAATTTCTATTAAGTTTCCTCTGATCTAGGAAGATCAGAACAGACACCCTCTTGCTTTGCTATTTTTCTTTTCAAAATGTATTTTATATGCCTTTCTAGCGAAATTAATTTATTCAGAGTATATATTCTAGGTGATTCTTTTAATCAGGCAGACTTATGAGGAAGTGCTGGAAACCTTTTGCTTCTGGTTGTCAGATGTATTCTTTTTTTATTATTATTATTTGACAGATAGAGTTAGTGAGAGAGAGACAGAGAGAAAGGTCTTCCTTATGTTGCTTCACCCCTAAATGGCTGCTATGGCCAGAGCTACGCCGATCTGAAGCCAGGAGCCAGGTGTTTCCTCCTGGTCTCCCAGGTGGGTGCAGGGGCCCAAGCACTTGGGCCATCCTCCACTGCCTTCTCGGGCCACAGCAGAGAGCTAGACTGGAAGAGAAGCAACCGAGACTAGAACTTGGCAACCATATGGGATGCTGGCACCGTAGGCGGATGATTAACCAAGTGAGCCATGCTGCCGGCCCCTGTCAGGTGTATTCTTTAGAGCTATCTAGGCCATATCTAAGAGAATTCCAAAAAATCATGAAAATAGAATTTAAAAATAATACTATTTTTCTATAAACTTTTTGAAGCCATTTGTACAAGTAGAGCTGGATGTGGTGGTTGAGATCATCAGATAAATCTGAGTTTGGGTTCTTCCAGAAACAGATCCTAAGAAAATTGTGAGTACAAGCAGTATAAGAGAGAAGTGGAGGATGTTCCAATAAAGGAGTGAAAAAGTATGACATGGAAAGCATGTTAGCGAATAAGGGGTAGATTCTCAAGTGAGCAACATAGAAAAATAAAGTGTAATTCTACCGGGGGAAACAATGAATTCCACCAGTTGGTGAGTGACTTGGGGTAGTTACTTATATACCGGTTTCTCTTGGACAATGGTTAAAGAATTGTTCTGGGACAAGTGCACTTAGATTCATTCTATTTTTGGCCCCTTTCACAGTCAGCTCTGGCATGGAACTGTATATAGAATGAAATGATCACAATGGTATCCCTGCAAGACTGAGCCAGAATCAGAAATAAAATAAACATGCAAGCATTACATTGGATATAGGATAACCAGAAATACTTTGGGAAAATTTTTGCCAGAAATTAAGATACTACATTTTTAACTTATTGAAATAAATTTTAGAAGTGTTTTGTAGGTTTAATCAAAAAAGTTAGGCAAAAGAAAGAAATAGTCATCCAAATAGGGAAGGAAGAAGTTAACATGTTTTATGATATGTTATCATACACACATACACACAGATATATATGTATATATTACTATATACCTATTATATATATATATATATATATAGTTAAAGACTTGACCAAAAGACTGTTAAAACTACCAAATTAATTCAACAAAATATCAGGAAATGCAGTCAACATATAAAAATCAATAGTGTTTTGGGGCTGGCGCCATGGTGCACTAGGTTAATTCTCTGCCTGTGGTGCCAGAATCCCATATGGACGCCGGGTTGCTCCTCTTCCAATCCAGCTCTTTGCTGTAGCCTGGGAAAGCAGTAGAGTATGTCCCAAATGCTTGGGCCTCTGCACCCATGTGGGAGACCTGGAAGAAGCACATGGCTCCTGGCTTCGGATCGGTGTAGCTCCAGCCGTAGCAGCCATTTGGGGGGTGAACCAACGGAAGAAAGAACTCTCTCTCTCTGTCTCTCTCTTTCACTGTCTGTAACTCTACCTGTCAAATAAATAAATAAAATCTTTTAAAAAAATCAATAGTGTTCCTTTACACTGATGGTGAAATACCTAAAATGAAATCAATAAAATTATATTTACAATAGATAGAAAATATTTAGGAATGAATTTAATTAAGGTGGTGAAAAAAAACTCTATGCCTTAGAAGCTAGAAATGTTTGTTGTCTCTTCCACCTAGTTGGAGACCTGGATTTAATTCTGTTATGGGCATTTTGGAGTGAACCAGCTGATGGAAGATCCCTTTCTGTCACTATCTTTATCTGTCTGTTTCTTTTTGTTTTTCTGGCTTTTCAAACAAGATGAAAACATATGAATAAAAATTTTAAAGTGGATTAAGTTGAAAAAAGACTCAAACAAATGGAAGTATTAACCCATGTTCATGATTTGGAAGAATTGATGTTAAAAATGTTCGTATTACCCCAAAAATTCTGAAGATTCAATAGAGTCCTTATAAAAATTCTAGTGACATTTTTCATAGAAGTAAACAAAACAATTCTAAAATTAGAATGAACTCAAAAAAGACCCTGATTAGCCAAAACAACGTTGAGCAATAGTCAACATACTAGAAAGATATATTAAACAAAACAGCATGATACTGGCATAAAACCAGACATTTAGAACAATGGAATAGAACAGAGATTGCAGAAATAAATCTATCCATTTAGAGTAAATTGATTTATAAAAATATTTTGTTTTTTAAATTTTTTTACAAACATTCTAATCTTATAAATATTTATAGTATGCTTGTGATGTTTAAGTTCATTTATATATTTTGTAATGTTCACTTAAGATAGATGGATTTATTTCTTCAAATATTAATGATTGCTTTATGCCACAATGAAGAAAAGGCCGTATCTTTAAAATATTTATTTTCATGCACTTGAAAGAGTGACAGAAAAAGAAGGGGAGATCAAAAGATGGGGACAAGAGAGAGAGAGAGAGAGAGAAGAAAATGGAGAGCGAGATCTCATCTGATGGTTCACTCAACAAATGTCCTTAACAGCCATGAAAGAGTTAGGCCAAAACCAGGTTCCCAGAACTCAGATAGGTTTCCCATGTGACTGGCAGAGGCTCAAGAATTTGAACCATCTCCTACTGCCTACCAGGATGCATTAGCAAGTACCTGATTAAGAAGTAAATAACCAGGACTTGAAGTGACTCTCTGATATAAGACACAAGGATCCCAAGTATTGGCTTATGCTCCCAAACCACAATCCAGAACAGTCTGTTTCATGACTGGTTTTGAGGAAATTGGCTGCACAGAAAACTTAGCTCATACCTTAAACATAAATAAACATAAAATGAAATAAATACTTAAACATACTATTAGAAAATATAAAGTTACTAGAAGAATCCACAGGAAGAAAGAAACTCCATGACATGGGTCTGGGCAATGACATTTTGGATATGACCCCAAAAGTGTAAGCTATGAAACAAATGGAAGACTCCCCCCCACCCGCCGCTTCTGCCTCTGCCTCTCTAACTCTGCCTTTCAAATAAATAAACCTTAAAAAAAGGTGATATCATATTGTGCATGTTAGAATGGTTATTATCAAAAAGACAAAGATAACAGTGTTGGCAAGGAGTTGGAAAAAAGTGGACATCTACTCATTTTTGGTGGGAACATGAATTAGTATAGTCATTACAGAAAACAGCATAGAATTTCCATAAAAATTACAAATAGAGCTTGCATATTCATTATGAATCCTACTACTGGATATCCACAACAAGTTAAATCAGTCTGTCAAAGAGATAGCTGCATTCCTGTGTTCCTTCCAGCATTATTCACAATTGCCAAGTTAATAAGTCAACTTAAGAATACATCAGTACATGAGTGGATAAAGAAAATAGGGTATATATCAATACAATGTGATACTATTCAACCTGAAAAAGGAAAATCTGTTATTTGCCACAACATGAATTAACCTAGAGGATTTTACATTGTTAAATCAATTAGGTACAGAGAAAAAACACTATATGATCTAATGATATATGAAAACCAAATAAAGTTATACTCATGGATGCAGAGAGAAGAGAGAGATTACAAGGTACTGGTGGATGAGAGAAGTGCTGAACCAATGATAGAAAATTACAGAGATATCAGCAATATGTTTAAGAGATTCTATTGTACAATATGGTTGAATATTAAAGAGCAATGTATTATAGGTATTCTTGAAAACTGTAGGGTAGCTTTTAAGTATTTTCATCTCACACACAAAATAAATACGTGTGTGAGGTAATACAAATGCCAATTAGCTCTATTTAGTTGTACTGCAATTTATCCATATTTCTTTTTTTCTTAAGATTTATTTATTCATTTGAGAGGCAGAGTTACAGATAGAGTGAAAGATAAAAGATAAATCTCCTATATAGAAAATTACAGAGATATCAGCAATATGTTTAAGAGATTCTATTGTACAATATGGTTGAATATTGAAGAGCAATGTATTATAGGTATTCTTGAAAACTGTAGGGTAGCTTTTAAGTATTTTCATCTCACACACAAAATAAATACGTGTGTGAGGTAATACAAATGCCAATTAGCTCTATTTAGCTGTACTGCAATTTATCCATATTTCTTTTTTTCTTAAGATTTATTTATTCATTTGAGAGGCAGAGTTACAGATAGAGTGAAAGATAAAAGATAAATCTCCTGTCCACTGGTTCACTTCCCAAAGGCCACAACAGCAGGAGCTGGCCCAATCCAAAGCCAGGATCCAGGTGCCAGGAGCCAGGAGCGTCTTCTGATTCTCCCATGTCAGTGTACGCATCCAAGGAATTATACCATCTTCCACTGCTTTCCCAGGCCAATCCCAGGGAGCCGGATTAGAAGAGAAGCAACCAGGATAAGAACTGGAGCCCATACAGGATTCTGGCACCACAGGCTGAGGCTTAACCTACTATGCCACAGTGCTGGCCCCAATTTATCCATACTTCAAAATGTTGTGCTGTATATTATACATTTATAATTTTTATCATACATATCACTTGCTAAGAAATTTTGACATAACTTAGATGACAGTAAATAATTTGATACCAAATATGTGTTCTGAATTCACTTCTTTTTCTTGTTAGTTGTAAGATCTTAAAATAATCTGAAATCACTAGTTGTGAAAAATAGATTAATAAGTACATGAATAATTAAAGATTATCTTAAATAATTTTATTGACCTTAATTTGAAAAGAAAAAACCCTAAATCTGAGATTGTCATAATGGTAATAGTATAATTATATAACATGTATGTTTTTAGTTTTTTGTCACCTGAAAAACATTTTCACACATGTAATTTAATTCATTTTCGAAAAACTTCAAATTTCCCTTGCAAGAGACAGGAGGTCAATTTGGATAATGTTACTGAATGACCTTAAGCCCAATTAATTCATTTTTAATTCATTAATTCACACATGCTTTTGCGTGTGCCGAGGAAAATTTTAATTTACATCCATGAGAAGTTTATGCCTGTGTCCCTCATGCATTATCAAAACATTTTTCTACAGCAGTGCTCTTTTTGCTCTAGGTTGGCAACTACCAATAACAACAGTAAGTATTACTGGCATATACATTACCCCTTATGCGATCAAAGGAGGCTAAGGAGTTTTTGGTTTCTTTTTCAAGAACAGCAAGTCTGGGGGCCAGCACGTTGGCATAACAGATAAAACCACTGCCTAAGATGCTGGAATCCCATGCGGGCATTTTTGGTGTCCCAGCTGCTCCACTTTTGATTCAGATTCCTGCTAATGGCCTGGAAAAAGCGGTGGAAGATGGCCTAGGTACTTGGGGCCCTGCCATTCAAGTGGGAGATCCAAATGATGTTCCTGGCTCCTGGCTTTGGCCTGGACCAGTGCTGGCCCTTGCAACCATCTGTGGAGTGAACTAGAAGAGGGACGATATCTCTCTCTCTCCCTCCCTCCCTCCCTCCCTCCCTCCCCTTCCTTATTTCTGTCTCTCACTCTTAACTCTACATTTCAAATAAATAAATAAATCTCTTTTTTTCTTTTTAATTTTATTTATTTATTTGAGAGGCAGAGTTACAGACACAGGGAGAGACAGAGAAAAAGGTCTTTCATCCACTGTTTCACGCCTCAAGCAGCTGCAATGGCTAATGCTGGGTCTATCTGAAGCCAAGAGCAGGACTTCCTCAAGGTCTTTACAGATTGCTGTTAACTGCCATGAAACAGGATTTTGAAGATATGTATTCCTAAACATCTATTTTGTGGTATAGTCACACCATGTAATGCAAATAAGATGTCGATGCTAAATTTAAGAAAAGTGTTTGCATCTCAGGAAACAGGCAGATTTGTTTGAATAGTCCATGCTATTTTCACAGCTGCAATGTAGCCAATATGTAAGATGATTTTGACACATAGAAGCATATGCTCACTTGATTGGTGTTCAGACTAATATAACCATGTAATGAGTGTCTATAATTGCACAGATAAATTTCTACTTCACAAATAGTCTCAAGGATACCCTGATCAATAAAAATATTTTAATATTCCTGTATTCTCGAAACCAAAGGAAGGAATATAAGATCTTGTTTCATTTTTCAGTAAATGCACAAAACCAGCGTCTGAATTTAAATGTTTGAAGAAAAGACATTTTTCTGAAATACCAGTAGGCTTAGACTAAGAAAGCTACAAGTTAGAGGAGGAGATTATCTTTTAGATTTGACTTTGCAGTGTTCCTTGGGGTAGTGGACTCAGGAAGGGTAGAAATTTCCATCAAGAAATTGAGGAAACCAAAAGAATTCCTAATTACAGAGGGCACTGTAAGGATGAGGAGGCACATTTCTCTCTGGAGTGAAATGCTTGGCACCCACTAACCTCTTGTTAGCAGAGATACCTGTGTCATCTGAAGATTGCAGTGACTTCACTTTTTAATGGCTGGCTTAAATTACTGTACACTTAGAGTACAGATAAAATCGGCCTCAGTTCATTGGCACTGATTTCAACCTTAGAAACTTAAGCTCTTTGAGACAGAGAAAGGAAGAATCCAGAATAATTGTTCACCTAGTTATTAACATGTTTTCACTTGCCTAAGAAATTATGATATAATTTATATGAGAGAGAAAACAGTTTGATACCAAATATGTTTTCTAAATTCACCTTTATTTCTCATTAGTTGTAAAATCATAACATGTTCTTAAATCATTTTTGTAACAAGGAATAAATAAAAGTTTAAGCATATCATTATAGGTCAGCTTATTACTTCTAACTTGTTCAAGTCAATAATGGGAATGGAAAAATCATAGTTCACATTTGCTAAGGGAAAAAAGAGCTAATACTGGACTGACCTTATCAGAGAAGATCATGTTTCTGCTCTCTTTTTTTAAGCTGCTTAGTCATTCAGCATTTCTTTTCCATTATCAATTCAGCATCCAATTAAGGACTATTCCCACCCTGCTAAATCTCAATGACACTTTTCCACTTGTTTCATACTTCATAAACATATCAGTTGAAAACATTCCATGTTTTCTTATTTTTAACTTATTCAAATGTTTTGTTGTTGTTTTCTTCCCCTGATTGAAATAGACTGGGTATAATGGACATATTTTATTGTTAATGAAGGTTGAAAATAAATAATAGAGAATATGTGGAGTGGCTATCAAGCTAGAATTCTTACAATATTTTAATTGGATGTCGAATTCCCTAGTAATTACTGTCCACTGAAGGGCAAAGGAGATAACATATTGTTTTATTTTTCATAGGAAAAAGAAAAGCTGTAGAATTTTGTCTGATACTAAAGAGTCCGACCTGTTCAACAGATAATTTCTTAACAGTAAATTACAAAAGAAAAAAATGAGAACTGGACTTGATAATTCAAAATCTTCAGCAGTTGGCACTGATTTTTCCTTTATACAATTCTACACCAAAAAATTGTAGGCATTTAATGATTACTTTTCATGATGCCAGAATATAGTTTCCTTCCAGAGGTAAGCTTTGCCTCATTAACATATCAATACTTACATCTAAGCTGCACATAATTGTAGGAGCACAAAATCACAAGTGGTTTGGCTCCAAGTCATTGGCAATCTAGTTATCACAAATGTTATTGCTTATTCACTTAGTATGTAGCTTTCAGAACTCAGGACCTATATTTTTGAACTGTTAAAAGGGAAAACAATCAACATTGAGAAAACACATGACCAATATTATTCATAGGAGAATGATTTACCCACATTGCTATGCCCTTTTTTTTCTTTTTTTAAAACTTATTTAATGAATATAAATTTCCAAAGTACAGCTTATGGATTACAATGCCCCCCCCATAATGTCCCTCCCACCCGCAACCCTCCCCTCTCCCGCTCCCTCTCCCCTTCCATTCACATCAAGATTCATTTTCGATTGTCTTTATATACAGAAGATCAGTTTGGCATACATTAAGTAAAGATTTCAGCAGTTTGCTCCCACACAGAAACATAAAATGAAAAATACTGTTTGAGTACTAGCTATGCACTTATAAGAATTTTAGTTTGCCTAAAGATCACACCAAATGAGATTCTAGCTACATAAATCAAAAGAATCAAATCTGATAAATTTTTCTTGGTTCAATGCGTCAGATGAAATGGCATAAGCCTTGACACAGAGCTATGCCATGATAGCTGTCACTCTTTCAGGAATGAAGCCACTGCATTAATTCTCATATTAGTCATTTATCCAATATGCTTTTATTAAGGCCTTACTATTTGCAAAATTCTACTGTGGGGAAGAACTAGACAATTTTATAGAAGAGTGAAACATCATCATTCTCATCAAATATAAAAAGTAATAAATATGTGTAAGAAAAATAAGTTAAATATAAATTATTCTAGGGTACTCAGGAAAAAATGTATTCCAGGAAAGGAAGATATTTTCTAAGGGAATATGGAATATGATTTTAAAGCAGGTATTCTGGGAGGTTTCCAAAAATGAAATGTGGAAGGAAGGGAAGAACAGGTCACATGATTGTCTGCAGAAATACATCTGGCAGACTGAAGGCAAGCCTGGATAACCAGAGTCAGGAGAATTCCTAGTGTGAAAAGATGGTCAATAGAGACAGAACAGTTGATCTAGCAGGAGAGTAGGAGAAGCAATGACATAAAAGCTGTTTGAATCTGTGTAAGGTCATTAGCTTTCATTCCAAGTGAGACAGGAAGCCGACAGGAGCACTGAACCAAAGAGTAACATCACCTGATTGATTTCTAACAGACTCACTCTGTCATGTGGATTGCAGCGGATTTAAGAGGGACAATAGAAGCCAGAAGACATCTTAAGAGGTCTTCACATGTAGTTGTTTCTAAGACAGATTTTATATAGCAGAGAAGAGTAACAGGAAGAGGATGAAAGGATATATTTTAAAGGCATAGCTAAGAGCATTTCCTAAAATATATAAATTAGTACGGGTGAAAAAGATTTCATCAGGAATGAATTCAAGGTATTTGGCTTGGATAAGAGAAAGGGAAAAGTTAAGGATAATGGGCTGGAAATTGTGAGAAATGCAAGTTTGTGGTAGAAATAATATCATGAATTCTTTTGTGGATATGCTATATTTGATATCCAGTAGCATATCAAGTATCCTTTATGTCAAGCAGCACATCAATTAGTACTCAATCAAGGAAGAAGAATATCCAAGAATGGTATGGTATACAAAGTTTATTTACAATATTAGACTTTTCAGAATTGTTGGCATTGATGCTGAATCCTTAGGAAGGTTGTTACCTTTGCATCTGGTGGTGATTTTTAAAATCATTATTCAACAAAAAGGGCTGGAAGTTGGGATAGAAGCAGAAAGTAAAAACAAAGGTAGTATTATGAAATGAACCCACACAGAGTACAGAAGAATCTATAGTCACAAAATGGAAACTTTGAGAACTGGAGCGTGCATCGATCTCACACATTCTTTATAACCACAGTGCTGAGGATTGCCCTGTGAAAATGTCAGATGACTTTGTCACCAATGAACAATGTGCTTGACACCATACCAGAGAAACTGGAATTCAAAATGCTATGCCAGCCAGAGAGGATTGGGTACCATAATCTTCCTAATTAACAATGATATTGTGTGAAAGCTGCAGCAGTAGCAAGCACCTGGATTAACTTTCAGGGCTTAATATACCCTACTTTGCATCAAAATCTCAATTTTTTTTCCTGTGGTCAACCTTAACTTGGAAATACACAGGAAATGAATTGTGGGAAATGTTATCTCAGTTTAGCCAAGTAGACATAGTACAAACCAATATAAGTAGGTACCTATGTAGTGTGCATAGAATCCAGGGAGGAGAAATAAGCTTATAGCACTTATATATATATATATATATATATATATATTTTTTTTTTTTTTTTGACAGGCAGAGTGGACAGTGAGAGAGAGAGAGACAGAGAGAAAGGTCTTCCTTTGCCGTTGGTTCACCCTCCAATGGCCACCGTGGCCAGCGCGCTGCGGCCGGCACACTGCGCTGATCCGATGGCAGGAGCCAGATGCTTATCCTGGTCTCCCATGGGGTGCAGGACCTAAGTACTTGGGCCATCCTCCACTGCACTCCCTGGCCACAGCAGAGAGCTGGCCTGGAAGAGGGACAACCGGGACAAAATCCGGTGCCCCGACCAGGACTAGAACCCGGTGTGCCGGCACCGCAAGGAGGATGATTAGCTTAGTGAGCCGTGGCGCCGGCTATATGGGTTTTTTTTTGAGATGGTATGCAAAACAGCTGGATTATGTCACTAAATATATATGTACTTTCAAGGGAGAGAAGTATTAAACCTGAGCTGCTCTAATTTTAGTTGTTGAGGATGTGATTAGGGACTAATTAAGGAGAAAGACAAAAATCTAATGAAGATGGGATCCAGAGTTAAATCAAATCATATGTAATATAATTACAATAATATAATATATAATATAAATCAAATAATTATAATAAAATAATTATTTATTTTTCCCTTTTCCTTGTTTTTATTTTGGATTCCCTTGTTAAGAATGTGAGATTCAGGTTTCTATCCAATCTGCTTATGCAGTCATAATAATGATTATACTTTCTTGGGGATTTATTTTACAACTGGAAACTTCCTGGAATTTGTGACTGTGTGACTTGTCACTACAAATGTGTTACTAAAAATTAAAAATTGTTTAGTGATAATTTCAATAACCTCTCAAGCCACAGCTGCTTCTAAGAAGCAATTATGCTGACTCGGTAGTTCTGTATTGTCAAAATATGTGAATATAGTCATCTTTCGTAAACACAGATAATTGCATTTCTCAAAGCCAGTGAAATAAGACTTTTGAGTTTTATATATTTTCTTCAACTATTGTTATATTCCCAGATGTCTAATTCTTCTCTATGGTTAGATATTCTTTATCATATTATTTATGGAATCTATCAATAACTTGTAACTCTAATACTCTTATTATCTGCAATGCCCATCCTGGAAAATATTGCATCCCTGTTAGTTGTGCCTAAATTGTGTTATTCGGCTAATAGTCAATTCATACTAAGCCAAGAAATGAAGAACTGCTGCAGGGAATTTTTAATCCTTTCCTTAAAATGACACCAGTTTCCTGACCTATGGACTGTGGCATTTGGCAAGACGATTACTCCCAGCACAAACATTATTCTTTGGTTTACACAGTTACATTGTTTTTTCAATTTTATATGTGCATTCAAAGCTACAATTGAGTTGGGAATTGTTCCTTCAAAACTCAATTTCCTTAACATTCCTTGGTTAAAAAAGACTCTTTGAGGCATGATCTAGAACTTTAAAGAATGAAATTTGCTTTATGATATTTGTTCAGCAATCATAATTAAATATAATTTCAATATTGTTTGGCATATGAGTGTTTTTTATTTTTGTCTTCATATTTTTGTTATTGCTTCAGAATTATATGTGTCTTTGGTAGTCTTATTTTAATTATTTAGAATCTTTTGTCTAATAAATCCCTGAAGTCCAATTTATATCTTAAATATTTATCCAATCATTCAACTATTCTATTGAACTAAATATTCAACTGTTATTATAATCATTGAAATGTGGCTCTGGTATTATTTCCTCACCCCATATTCCTAAGCTTTAGGACCAAAATATTCACTCAGCCCAGGCATAGGTTTATCTAGTAATAGATCTTCTAATGCATTACCTGGGTGAAATTCTATTACTGGATGTTCTTTTAGAATGATCTTCCTAGAGCCAGCTAGCTCATATGTCCTGAAGATTAGAAAAAGGATTTTAGAATCCCACAGGACATCAACTAAACACAGTAATGTTCTTTGGGGAGTCAGATTGCAATTACAGTGGTAATCCTATATAGAAACTGAAGATGATGGTGGGAAACTTCCTGGACTCTCTCCCACAAAACTTTCAGAAACGTAATAATTTAGTTCTTTTAAGAATTCAATGGAAACTAAAGCTCAGTTCTTGTTGATACAGCTCATTTGACTGAAAAGCGATGTTTCCAGCATTGTCTCTTCTGGCCCAATTTCCATCAACAGTTTTGACAATGTCTGGTAATACCAAGGTAAAAGAATTGCAGTTGCTGTGGCTGTTGCACTCGGTAGGCAAACATGAGCAATCTCTTGATCACCCTCACCCCCTCACCTTGTGCTCATTGGGTAACTTTTCCAGAAGAGCTGGGCCCCTACCAAACACCACCATCACCTGCTGAAATATCTTTTAAAAATTTTATAGATATATAACTGTGGCAAATATTTATGGGTATAGAGTGAAAAAAGCTGATATATATATATATATATATATATATATACACACACACACACAATGTATACTATCAAGTCATGGTAATTAGCACTGCAACACCCTTAAACATTTTTAGAGTTTTAGTTGTTCATAACATACGTAATAAATTTATGTGAACTACAGTCATCCTATTTGCTGTAGAAATTAGAGCTTGTTCCTTCTATGAAACAGTATTTGGATACCCATTTTCCATCTTCCTCTTTCCTTCATCCCCTCCTAGCATTTCTAACCTTTAGAAACCAGTATTTTATTCACTACTTCTAGAAAATTATGTTTCAGTTTCCACATATAAGCAAGAGCATGGAGTATTTGTTTTCCTAAGCTTTACTTATTTTGCTTCACATGCTCCAGTTTTATCCATGTTGCAACAGATGACAGGGTTTAATTCTTATTTATTGTTGAATAATACATCAATTTCTGTATTTACCAGATTTTCTTCATCTATGTCTCCATCCACTGATGTATGCTTGGGTCAATTTCACATCTTGCCTATTGTGAATAGCATTGTAGTAAACATTACAGAGCAGATATCTTTACACAGTATAATCATTGTATTTCAGTAGTACATACAATAAAATTTAAAAAAAATAATAATCATATTTCACCATGAAACTTTCTGGTCATATGCTATGTTATTTCATTGATATTGACTATTGATCTTTTTGTTTGTTTCTTGAACCTCAATAGGAGAGAGGAAGGTGTAAAGGAATATAAATAAATTAGATATCTTGAAACAAACTCTCAAGTCATTGTAAACCGTCTGTGAAATTGTCGAACTAAATTATGTAACCTGTGTATGCTGCAAAGAATCTTAACCTACATGCTATCAGTAAGTCACCCTACATCTCTATCACTAAATTCAAATCAGCAGGAAGCTTGATTGGAAACTGAATATAGGGAATCAAATTAGCATTCCAATACAGAATGTGGGAGTATCAAGTAGCAGCTTTATCTGCTGCATCCAACACCATCCCTAGGATATATGATTGTTGATGAGACACTTTCTGGAAAATAATTTGATTGTCTCATAAAAGTGGTTGTCAAGTGATTTTAAAGGAACCCACAGGACTTTTCTGTCTGAAGAAAAAAGTTCACAAAATTTCGTTATTCCTGTAGCTTTAATGAGTTCTTGGTAACAAACCTCGCCCTTGCCTCGCCCACAAAAAGGAGTCCAGTGATGTTTTGAATGTTAAAAGTGGCCTGACTCAGAAAAATCTCTGATACCTAAGTGATGCCATCCTAGCACAGGACAACCTAACGCAATACTAAAGATGAAAATGAGGTCTCAAAGGAAGAAGACTAGGACTCTGACCCTTGGGAAAGCACCTCTCATCAGAATAAACTGTTCTGTGGCATTACCATCTGCCTTGTTTGCCAGGTGATTAGGTTAGAAGATGTTTTATTCTACTTCACCTACCATGTGCATATCAACCTCAAAATCTTTTCTATGCCCTTCCTCCCGCACATTTTAATAATCATACCCTGCCTATGTGTGCTCAGTAATCATTTTATCACAGACTGCCATATTTTCTCATATTGAGTAATGTGATACTCACCCACCCTTGCTTTGGTTATTATATTTCTCTATAAAATTTGCCATATTTTCTGCATATATGCTTATTTTTTATCTAACCACTATTAATTCTTTAAAACTTACAATCTAATACTTCCCTAAGAGCTTTGCTGTAGTCATGATGAAAAGCATCATTTTCTGAAGATACAAAGTGTTTCACATGCCAGCTTATGAACATGTGACTTCTTCCAAATGTTTCCTTCTATGAAAGCAGCCCTATCATGTGGCTGTTGGAGCAAGGGTTTTGGTGCTTGGATTCTTGTGTTTGAAGTTTTTCGTTTTGCTTCCTACATATATCATTTGAAGCAATCTTTTTAAATTATGCCCTTCAGTTCCCCATCAGAAAAATGGAGGTAATATTAACAATGTCTTCTGTAATGATTTTTGTGAGAAGCAAGTAAGGTAACTAGTGAATTTAAAATACTTAAATCCATGCTACAACCCAAGTAACTTACTGATATTATTACCCATTATTATTATATTTTGACTAATTCAAATTTGCACTTTGTACCAGTTCCAATTGGCTTCTTTCATTCTTGTGTGCCAAATCTTCTCCTCCAATTTTTTTTTTTCTCTACTGTCAGGAGACTAATCACTCTCATTATCTGTGCCAGACTTTATCCTTTGCACACGATCTCATAATACAGCACTACAGGTTTTTGGTATTATATATCTATTTTGCCCTCTTGACTGCGAACCTTTCTTGAGGTTAGAGACAAGGTTTTATTTATTTTCAATTGGTTCTCTGTGTTAAAAAAAATTGTCATTTTATAGATGAGTATTAAATATGCTAATATAAGAATGAAAAGTAGGGGCCAGTGCCATGGTGCAGTGGGTAAAGCAACTAGCTGCAGCGCCGGCATCCCATACTGGTGCTCTTTCTAGTCCTGGCTGCTCCTCTTCCAATCCAGCTCTCTGCTATGGCCTGAGAAAGCAGTAGAAGATGGCCCAAGTCCTTGGGCCCCTGCACCCGTGTGGGAGACATGCAGGAACTCCTGGTTCCTGGCTTCGGATCGGTGCAGCTCCGGCCATTGTGGCCATCTGGGGAGTGAACCAGTAAATGGAAGACCTCTCTCTCTGTCTCTACCTCTCTCTGTAACTCTGTCTTTCAAATAAATAAAATAAATCTTAAGACAAAAGAATGAAAAGTGACATCAAGTAGTTTTTGTCAGAAAATATCCCTGGAAGGTCGGGTAGAAATTAGCACTAAGTCTACAGACTCTGTGGCCTCTAAAGGTTTCTTAGGCCAATTATTTTCTTCAAGCACATGATGCTCTTTTTCCTAAGTTTCTAAAGTGAATACTGAATAGAAGTAAGCCTTTAGCTTTCAGTTTTATCTTCAGAGAAATTCCTCTCTCATGTCAACTTTATCACTGACCAAAAAAGCTAAAATGATTTCTTCAGCAAGAGGTCCCAGACGTATTGGGCACTTTTAAGTCCGCACTCTGCATAGGAGAGATTTCTAAAGGAATAGATCCGATTTTTCAAATTATTATTACTGCTAAAATATTGGGAACACATTAAGTATATCCTCAGAAATACTTTCTGAATCAAAATGATTCCATATTGTGAGAATACAAGTGTAAACATTGTTTATTGCTAATGCTTATTTAATTCAGGTTAGAAACATGCTCCTCTATCATAATTAAATAATTTAATATATATTTCTCTAAAATGACATTAGTGCATCCTTATTATTTATCTTAAACATCTTATTACAAGACAAATTCTACAAATTTCAGTAAAACAATTCTGAAAAGTTATCATTTTTAGTTTATAGAGTCAATGTTGTTCATATTTTTCTGAGAGCATTTCTCTACTGTCTTTTGTTCATGTTAAAAGAAATGTAACAATCATCTCATGAGATAGACAAATGATTAAATTATGAGTTCAAGTAAAGGAGTTTGAGAGAAAATAGATTGGCTTCCTTTACATCTTGACGCTTGCACTTTGGCCCTAAATTTGACAAATTATCTTAAATATTATTTGACTAACCATATATACTCTCCAATAAAAAAATACAAAGTCCATAAGCAATGAAAATAGAGAATATCTTCTCTTGATGAGTTCTAGGAGATCCTTGCCTTTTTCAGATCAGCATAGAGCAGTTTAAAACAACTCTTATATCTAGACACATGCATTTGGATTACCAGATAAATCAAGGATTAGGAATCCTGTGTCCTGTCTTGGAATACCTAGATTTGAATGTCAGCTCCACCCCAGATTACAGATTCCCGCCAGTGCTCTCCCAGGAAGGCAGCAGGTAATGGCTGCTCAAATACCTAATAAATAAATAAATAAAAGGTTTAATAATGAGCATACAAGAATTTTTTGCCTCAAAATAAAACAAATCAAACTCTACGGTCTTACAACCTTAAAATCTCTCTCATTAAATTGATTTCAGGGCTAGTGTTGGGCTGTCATGGGCTTTGTTCTGTTTCCCAGCTGTTCTACTTCCCATCCAGCTACCGCCCTGCTAATGGCCTGAGGAAAGCAATGGAAGATGGTCTACATGTCTGAGACCCTGCCACCCATGTTGGAGACCTGGAAGAAGCTCCTGGCTCTGAACTTCAGCCTGGATCAGCCTTGTCCATTGCAGCATCTGGGGAGTGAACCAGCAGATGGAAGATCCCTCTCTCTCTTTCTCTCTCTGATTCTCCCTCTCTCTGTAACTCTTTTTAATGAATAAACAAAAAAAAAAAGGCTTTAAAAAGAGACCTCAATGTACACTATCTCCAAATACGCTGGCATATAAGCAAAGGGAAGCAATATCTCAGTTACTGCCCAAAACTCAGTATCAAATAGAACCAATGAACAGATCAGATGTATATAATATTTTTAGTTCTTTTTTATTATTTTTTTATTTAATAAATGTGAATTTACAAAGTGCAACTTTTGTATTGTTGTGTCACCCCCCTAAACTCCCTCCCTCCTGTGGCCCTCCCCTCTCTCACTCTCTCTCCCATCCTGCCCTTTATCGAGTATCATTTTCAATTACCTTCATATACAGAAGATCAACTTAGTATACACTAAGCAAGGATTTCAACAGGCTGCACTCACACAACCGCAGAAGGTATAGGGTATTGTTTGACTAGTAGTGTTGTTTTTAAGTTTCATAGTAAAACACATTAAGGACAGAGATCCTACATGGGGAGCCTGTACTCAGTGACTCCCATTGTTGATTTAACAATTGGCACTCTTATTTATGACATCAGCAATCACCCGAGACTCTTGCTATGAGCTGTCTAGGCTATGGAAGCCCCTTGAGTTCACCAACTCTGAACTTGTTTAGTCAAGGCCATATCACAGTGGAGGTTCCTTCCTCCCTTCGAAGAAAGGCGCCTCCCTCCTTGATGGCCTGTTCCTCTGCTGAGGTCTTGTTCACCAGGGTCTTTCATTTAGATCTTTTTTTGCCACCGTGTCATGGCTTCCCATGCCTGTGAGACTCTCATGGACCTTTTAGCCAGATCCGAATGTCCCAAGGGTTGATTCTGAGGCAGGAGTGCTGTTTTGGGCATTTGCCATTCTGTGAGTCTGCTGTGTGTCCTGCTTCCCCCGCAGGATCATTCTCTCCCTTTTAACCAATGAACAGATCAGATGTATATAATATTTTTAATAGTTAAGTGGCGATCAATGAAGAGATGCTTGTGTTTTTCCAAACAGGGTGTTGGACATATTGATTCCTGGGTTTCAAAACACTATTAGAATTGCACTGGTGCATTTGTCTTAATATCATTTGATGAGTAATGTTGCAGGAGTCTGCAGTTACATCCTTTGGTTTGTGTCTCATGAACATGAAGGATTAGAAGTACAGACAAGGAAGAGTGCCAAGCAGAAGGAATTTAAAGCAGAAGTTGATTGAAAGAAGCACAGAAAGCTTCCAGTGACCAGGAAGAGTCTATGAGGGAGTTAAGTATTGAGGGCTGATTGTCCAGGCTTTAGAAGTAAAAGTTCTGTATATTAAGATAATCGAAAATGAATCTTGATGTGAATGGAAGGGGAGAGGGAGTGGGAAAGGGGAGGGTAGTGGGTGGGAGGGACGGTATGTGGGGGAAGCCATTGTAATCCATAAATCGTACTTTGGAAATTTATATTCATTAAATAAAAGTTAAAAAAAAAAAGAAGAAGTAAAAGTTCTAATGATTAGGTGAGGCATTGAGAGGAGACAGCTTTGATTGGTTCCATCTGCTGGTTTATTTCTCAAATGCCCACAAGTGCCCTCTGCTGTGGTTGAAGCCAGAAATTGAGAACTCAATCTGGGTCTTCCATATGAACTTCAGGAATCCCGTAACTTGAGCATCACGGTTGCCTCTCAGGCCTGCGCCAGCAGGAAGCTGAGTTAAGTCTTCAATCACATAATTCCTTCACAGAAGCCAACTACTTGGCTTTTCTCAGGTCCTCTTAGACTCATCTCCAGATGGTGAGGAAAGACCTCCTTGTCCTGCTTACCTAGCAGGGAGTTTATCCATCATTAATGATATGCAATAGTGATGTGTATCACTGCCAAAATAACAGTGAATAATAATTATGGACCCGATTTCCAATTAGCAACTGCATTAGAATTCATAAATTACTTAAACTTTCTGAGCCTTGATTGACAGATTTAAAAATCCCCATCTTTAATCCTTGAACCAAAAAGATTTTCTGTGTTCAGAGATAAATTTGGGGAAATATCTAGCATAATACACAATCCACAGTAAATTCAACTACTACACTCAATGACTGGAACAGCCATTTTACTCTGTGCTCTGCTTACTTATGGTGATGGAACCTTTTAAAATCTAACCATTTTTACATCTTTCCCAATTTTAGTAACTCCTTAAAAATAAAAAAATTATGGTTGTTCTAAAAAATGCTAGATTATTTAGATCAACATATTTTAAAGCCAATTAAAAAAATTTAAGATTAAAAATGCCTGGTCATATTTAATAAAAAACTAGAAATTCAAGGTAATATAGTGGTTTTTATTTGTATTATATACAAAATGAAAGTTAAAATGAGTTCAAAACTAAATTTAAGATCTAAGTTCTAAGAATAAATAAGACAGAAAAATTCTTTGACAATGTATTTTTTGTATATACCATTAAAAGCACAGGAAAGAAAAGCAAAAATAGATAGATGGGAAATGCTTGAAATGTGAGTGCTCATTTTGTATAAATTTTAAAAAATTAAAAGTAAGTAAATAAATAACAATATAAATGGGATTCTATCAAACTTCAAATGATTTGCACAGGAAAATAAGTAATCAACAAAATGGAAAAGAAATCTGAAGAATAGGAGAAAATATTTTCAATCATTGATCTATCTATTATCTATCTATCTATCTGAAAGGGGGAGGGCTGGTATTGTGGCTTAGCAGATTAAACAACAGCCTGTGATGCTGTTGTTTAATTGGGTACCAATTGAGTCTCTGCTGTTTCACTACTGATCCAGCTCTCTGCTAATGTTCCTGGGAAAGCAGGGGAAGATGGCTTAAATGCCTGGTCCCTGCCACCCACATTGGGAAACCAGAAGAAGCTCCTGGCTCCTTCCTCAGCCTGGTCCTTCCTGAGGCTGTTGAAGTCACTTGAGGATTGCACCAGTGAATGGATTGCCCTCTCTGTCTCTCCCTCTCTGTAACTCTGCTTTTCAAATAAATAAATAAATGCTTTAAAAATAAAATAAAAAAGGCTAAGACCAAAATGTATAAGGTACTTACATAACTCAACAGCAAGAAAACACATAACTATTAAAAAGTGGCACAAGGGGCTGGTGCTGTAACCTAACGGGTAAAGCTGCTGCCGGCAGTGCCAGCATCCCATATGGGTGCCGGTTCAGGTCCCAGCTGTTCCACTTCTGACCCAGCTCACTGCTATGGCCTGGGAAAGCAGTAGAGAATGGCCCAAGTCCTTGGGCCCCTGCACCCATATGGGAGACCTGGAAGAAGCTCCTGGCTCCTAGCTTCGGATTGACGCAGCTCTGGCCATTGCGGCCAATTGGGGAGTGAACCAGTGGATGGAAGACCTCTCTCTCTCCCCCTCTCTCTGCCTCTCCTTCCCTCTGTGTAACTCTGACTTTCAAATAAATAAATAAATAAATAAATAAATAAATCTTTAAAAAAAAGTGGCACAAGACCTGAAACTGAACATTCAAATTTATTTGTTTACATATTTGGTACTTAAAAATCATTGTCAATGAGACAATGCAAATGGTGTCCCATTTAATACAAAAATACTGTTACAAATATTTAATATTTCCAATCACTCATTATTTTTTGTTGTTTTATTACAAACCAAAGCAAATTGTTGTAAATTAAATAGCCATATGTGTCATGCATTTTACATGCTTCATTACATGTAACTTACTCCATAATTCTAGAGACATTACTAATATTGTCCTTATTTTAACGTGAAAAACTGAGGTTTAGAAAGATATAATTTCTCTGTGGTTTCACTCACACATGCTTTATCTCAAAAGCTTCTCTATTTTGGGTATATCACATTGTTTCTTTAACCATAATAAAAGTAAATAGAAAGATCCTTGCATCAAAACTAAGTGTCTCTGATTTCTGCAAAGACATATGAGTGATTCCTTTTAGGCTATCACAGTAAGACATGTCAAAATACAGGGCTGTGTTCAGAGAATGAGAAGGAAATATTTGCATATATGTGGACAACTGAAGACAAACAACAGACAATAAAAATTAAACTTATGTTGTTTACAGTTTTGACCCCATTTAACATATTTTATCTTTGGTCTCCAGAAAGGTATTATCTGAGCTGGAACATATCCCTCAACCCTGACAGTATATGATCTACCATGCTCTTTTATATTCACTCAATGGCCTGGTCCTAGTATTAGCAATAAATATTTGCAATGCAAATTGAACTGGCTTTTCTTTCAATTATCTTTCCTTTCCTGTGTTATTCCAAGGAAACTTTGGTTATATCTTTTGGATCACAAGATGTATCTTTAATGGAAATTCAGAAACATATGGAAGTTTAAAGTTAGGAATTTTATTATTTTTTATTTTATTATTATTATTATTACAAAAATACGTCAAATACAAAGATAATTGAATTAGGTGAATGGAAATATGTTTCTGTACTTATATTCACCTTTGATTGAATGAATTAGACTTGCTTAAGAAAGCTATAAAGTGAGAGATAGGTAATTCTTCAAGTCTGTAGCATTGAGCAGGTTGTTTTCCTTAAGAAAGGTGAGACCAAGCAGTTTTGTTTAATTGCAGAGTGAAAATCATTGTTTTGAAAAATGGGTTTTTCAAGTACCTCAATCTGGTTATTTACTAGAAAATCTGCTCATGATACACTTTACAATATCTTCATTGAACATATATGCATCTTCCAGATCATGTTTGAAAATGTAACAAAATCAATTATTTTGCTTTTTCCTACTAGTATATTATATATTCTTATTAGATTAATGTTTTTAAAATTCAGACATGTGACTGGTTATAGTCAAACAAAATTATCTACACACCAAACATTTTGAGTGACAACAACTTTGTTCTCTTAAAAAACATGATCAATTCCCCTCAACAGATTGGCAGAATAAAGCCAGTTGTCTGAAAATTTTCAACCTTTACCTGACACTTGCCTAAACAGATGATCAGCCTTGCAGGTGGGTGATGTTCAAGTTCTTAATGTCTGGTATGCAGACACCACAAACGATTTCCTGTCAGAGAGATGGAAGAATTTCTTTTGCCTTTACTAGAGTCAGTAATTCAATTAATTACATAACAAAGATAACATTGGACTAATGTCAATTCTACATCATAGCTAAACAGATTTTAGTAACTAGCATTTTCAAGGAAATTGATATGTTACATAACTCCCTGGATCCTGTAACCAGTGTCCTAGAGGGAGGAGAGTGACACAAAGGTAAAACCACAACTATTATGCAACTTGAAGATATTTATATGAAGAAGATAACTTTGGTCACTTCTTCGTAACATCTAAACCTTTAAAATAAATTTCCTCCACAAATATTAAAAATTTGCAGAGACCATATTAAAATTGGGGAAACATCACACTTTTTGAAAGCTAGAGTTACAAAGAGAAAGAAGGAGAGGCAGAGAGAGAGGTTCACTCCCCAGTCAGCAACAATGGCTGGAGTTGTGCTGATCTGAATCCAGGAGCCAGGAGCTTCTTCTGGATATCCTATATGTGTGCAGGTGCTCAAGGATTGGGGCAATTTTCCACTGCTTTCCCAGGCCATAGCAGAGAGCTAGATTAGAAATGGAGCAGCCAGGACTAGAACTGGTACCCACTCTGCCACAGCGCCAGCCACCAAAATTGAACTTTCTATCCATGAATGCCATTCCTAAATATTTACTAAGTTAATGGCTAGCAGTGGTGCTTTGTGTATAGCAATGGCCCTCAACGAGTGACTGTATATTTTGTGATTTGTTGGTATGGATTCATTCTGAGAGGAGGAGCGCGGTGTGGGCAAGAGGCGCAGAGTCACCACACAAACCCTGGGAGTCAGGTGAAAGCGGGCCATAGGTGAACAGCCAGCAGACTTGTTTATTTCAGCTGGTACAGCAGCTTATATAGCTGAGACAGCCAATCCAGTCAAGGGGCAGTTTATGCCCTAACCAATCACAACCTGTTGCCAGCAGGCTCCATTGCCAGGTGGGTTCCAAAGCCATTCCTGAGTAACTGAAGCTCACTTGCCAGTGGCCATCTTGGTATGGCCTTCTCATTCCACCACATTTTCCCTTCTCATTTATTTTTGAGCAACTGGAGGCATGATTCTTAGCCATACCATTGTTGACCCCATTTCCATGTGGTCTTCGTATGCAGCTGTGCCTGTCTTAGGTTGTCCCCCAGGGTATCTTACCTGTTGTTGACTAACCAGCCCTCAAAATGGGAGACCACAGGAGTGCTTGCTCAGATAGGGGTAGGAATGAGGAACAATGGTAATCAGGAATGGCGTGACCGCACGCAAGCTGTGGGCCATTTGAGTGACTGCCCAGAGCTAGTGGGGTACAAAGCAGTAGTGGATGTGGCTATGGGCAGTTCCTCAGGACAGGATGACAGGGCAGCAACTTGACAATCAGTAGCAGGTGCATCCGCTAACAAGGCGGACTCTCAGTCTTGCTCAGCTGGTTCTGGTTGACTGTCAGTTGCAGCCTTGATATTTCTGGCTGGAACGCAAATGACCTGTCTGGCATTCTCTGGAAAGACAAAAGCATATCCTTGGCCCTTGGTTAGCAGAAGCCTTTTTACAGGCATTGGAACCCAGGGCTTGAATTCTGTGTCCACTTGGAAATTAATGGCAAATACGTGTGTGGGATGGGGTCTAGTGGCTGCCCTGAGAGCCTGGGGTGCCCGGGGACTGCCACAAATTTGGGGACCCTCGCTAGGTGTGGATGGGATAACCTTGCATGGGTTATTGCATCGAAGTCTTCTAAGTTCATCCCACGGATATTTGGGGGGTGGCTGACTAGGCATTGCTGTGTTTTCTGCTGTCATGTCATTTTACTGTCAGAGCTCTCTCTCCCCAAGTCATCAACTGTTGCCTGTGAGGCAGAGGCCTGGAGTGACAGGCTCTTATCACTCATTGATTCATTATGTTTGGTAATCTGTGTGGGCTTCTGAGAGGGGGGTATCTTTCCCATGTTTGAGTGCTTAAGAGTGGTGCACTACACCAACTCTAGCCAAAGGAAATACACCCATAGCACTGCTGCTATAACAAAGCAAATTCCTAGCACCTCAGCAGCTGATGGCATTATGCAGGGGTTCCCTACATTAGACAACAGACAGTGATGTATCAGATCATACATCTGTCCTGTGCTTAGTGGGGGACTTCCTTGATTCGTTAGGTCAAGGCTGCATGCCCACATGGTATCTCCAGAGCATCTCATTTCTCGAGTGAGGAAAGATGACTTGGTTCCAAATTCTGGGATGATCAGTCAGTCCCTTATGTGAATTTGATGGATGAACCAAAAGTAAAAGGAGGAGCTGAGAAGTGGCCTTACACTTCTGGGTGGTGTGTGCCTAACCTGGGGTCACTTCAACCAAGGACAAGGACAAGGAAAGGGGCATAGGAGGAGGTTCTGTGCTTGCTCACAGAACCAAACAAAACACAAAACACCAAGGGGCCTACTTGCCGAAATCAAGGGGGGACCTCACCAATTTTGATACGCTGTCTCAGTCACTTTTGATTCCAGATGTTGCTGTGGATTCATTCTGAGTGGAGGAGCGTGTTGGGGGCAAGAGGCGCAGAGTCACCACACATACCCCAGGAGTCAGGTGAAAGTGGGCCAGAGGTGAGCAGCTCACAGACTCGTTTATTTCAGTTGGTACAGCAGCTTATATAGCCAAGGCAGCCAATCCAGTCAAGGGGAGGTTTATGCCCTAAACAATCACAGCCTGTTGCCAGGCAGGCTTCATTGCCAGGTGGTTTCCCAGGAGGTTTCTGAAGCCATTCCTGAGTAACTGACGCTCACTTGCCAGTGGCCATCTTGGCATGTCCTTCTCATTCCACCACAGTCATTCTAGAATTTATTGCAGTTTTCTGTTTATGTCTAACCTGAAATATCATTTCCACAGAGAATCCTTCCAAGAGCAGGCCTTGTATTTAATTTTCTCCCTGTCTCATATATGTCTCTAACAACCTCGGTGAATCAGTCACAAATGGCATTATCATTGTTCATTTATAATGTCTATCTTTCCTAATGTTCTGTAAGATTTGAGAGAGCAATTAACATGTCTGTACTCTTAATTTTTTAAGATTTATTTATTAATTTGAAAGTCAGAGTTACACAAAGAGAGGAGAGGCAGAAAGAGAGAGAAAAGTCATCCATCTGATAGTTCATTCTCCAATTGGCCGCAACGCCAGAGCTGCGCCAATCTGAAGCCAGGAGCCAGGAGCTTCTTCAGGGTCTTCTTTGTGGGTACAGGGGGCTAAGGACTTGCACCATTCTCTACTGCTTTCCCAGGCCATAGCAGAGAGCTGGATGGGAAGTGGAGCAGTCAGGACTCGAACTGGTGCCCATATGGGATGCTGGCGCTTCAGGCCAGGGCATTAACCCACTGCACCACAGCACCATCCCCTGTATTGTTCTTTTTAAAAAAAAAAAAAAAGTTTTATTTATATATTTTATTTAAGAGGAAGAGAGAGATCCCATTCATTGGTTCACTCCCCAGATGCCCAGGAGTTGGGGACTCAACCGAAATCTCCCAGGTGGCAAATACTTAAGTCATTACAAATGCCTTTCCTGTATAATAACAGGAAATTGGAAGCAAGAAGAAGCTGAGACTTGAACCCAGGTACTGTAATATGGAATGTGGGCATCTGAAGTGGTGTTTTAATTGCTGGACCAAGCATCACCCCTAGTCAGTTCTTAGGCAGCAGTGCTGATTGCCACTGCTAGATCAGTAACCACACCTCATATGTTCGGCCAGGAAGGAAGCAATGAGCCAATGGCTCTCAGCAGTTTCATATTCTTGACTCTGTGGTCAGTGTGGTCTTATGTTCCTCTTAGCTTCCTTTCCTTCCAGGTCTCCCAGGGATAGAGTGAAGAAGGGATGGGTGAGTAATAGACACAGAGTGGATCTATGGCACAGCTGAGGAAATCACTGATCTTTCAGAAGGAAATTTTTCCAAAGCTTCCCCAACAGGGAGACATTAACTTTATTTTCCTGGTAAAGAAACATAACAGAATACTTCAAAAAGTTTGTTTAAAAAAATAGAGCTAAAATATACAATTTTCATGAACATTTTGAAGATCCCTTGTTTCTGCCTTCTGATCTTGAGGAGGACACTATCTTTACTTTCCAAGACTTCTATGTAAATATTTTGAAGAACAAATTCTATCACAACGATTCTAGAAATGTCTCAGAGAATTACGTCCCAACAGTGGTGGCAACGTTTTATTTAAAAAACGTATATAGTTAGTATTGTGGCCTAGTGAGTTAAGCTTCTACCTACATGCAACATCCCATATTGGAGCACAAGTGTGAGTCTTAGTTGCACTATTTCTGATAAAGCTCTCTGCTAAGGTACCTGGAAAAGCAGCAGACAATGGCTCAAATATCTAGGCCCCTGACATCTTTATGGGAGACTTGAATGAAGTTCCAGGCTCCTGCCTTTGGCCTGGCCTAGCCCTGGCTTTGGGCCACATGGAGAGTGAACCAATGAATGCGATATCTTTCCCTCTATGTTGTTCCTTCCATATTTGTCACTTTAGTTTTCAAATTAAAATAAACAAACAAAAAAACCAACAACAGCATCAGTAAAAACCTTCTTTATATTCAAGGTATCTCTATTTATATTTTTGTGGATGAGGAGAAAGTGAGGTTCTATATGTAGCTGAGTAAAAAAGTCATATTTTCTTAGAGGGAGGAAAAAAATCTCCCAAGAAAGACAGTGGGTGTGCAGCTTTCTGAACTTCAAATATACAAATACTATAAGCCTAAGATTTTTAAACAATTTAGATACTAGAATTCTCTTTGGACATATTTGCATGGAAACCCAGAGAGGAATGAAAATTTGTACTTAGGCTTAGAGTTTAGAACTTCACTTGGTTTCTTTATTTTTATCAATTCACAACATTGAATTACTCTTCATATTCTATAGCAAATAAAACTTTTTTTAAGATTTTTTATTATTTATTTGACAGGTAGAGTTACAGACAGTGAGAGAGAGAGGGACAGAGAGAAAGGCCTTCCATCTGATGGTTCACCTCCCAAATGGCCTCAATAGCTGGAGCTGTGCTGATCTGAAACCAGGAGCTAGGTGCTTTCTCCTGGTCTCCCATGCGGGTGCAGGGGCCTAAGCACTTGGGCCATCCTGCACTGCTTTCCCCGGGCCACAGCAGAGAGCTGGACTGGAAGAAGAACAACTGGGACTAGCACCCGGTGCCCATATGGGATGCCAGAGCCGCAAGCGGAAGATTAACCTGGTGCACTACAGCGCTGGCCTGAACACATAAAACTTTTATGGGGGCCAGCACTGTGGTGCCCTGGCCTGAAGCATCGGCATTTCATATGGGCGTTGGTTCAAGACCCGGTTGCTTCACTTCTGATCTGGCTCCCTGCTATGGACTGATGGCCTGGGAAGCACTGGAGGATGGCTTAAGTCCTTGGGCCCCTGCACCTGCCTGGAAGACCCAGAGAACTCCTGGCTCCTGGCTTTGGATCAGCACAGCTCCGGCCATTGCGGCCAATTGGGGAGTGAACTATCAGATGGAGACCTCTCTCTCTCTCACTGCCTATCTTATCTCTGTGTAATTCTGACTTCCAAAAAATAAATAAGCAAATATTTAAAAAAAAAAAAAACTTTTTTGGCATATAACATGATTCTATCATTAATCTGATTCATACTACCCTCCTTTCTTTTTTTGCTTTCATCACAGAGAAATTTTATTTCAGAAGAGTAATGTTTTATGAAACAGCAATTCATATTATAAATTTAAAATTTATGAGTGCTTTATACTTAGGTCTTTCTATAATGAATTGCTCCCACAGTGAAGACTTTCTCTTTGAAAAACTGACAAGGTGAAGTTAGATGTAGAAAATTAGAACTGTTTTCCTTCCATTTCTGGATATATAATACATTAAAATTAATGGTACATTTAATTCACTGGACAAGGTGAATAGTTTATAGAAAGTGAGAATGAGAGAATGAGAACAAATTGATTTTTTTCATTTAATATTTAGTGTTTTTTTATATCTTCAAATTTTCTTATGTTTTTGTTTAATCATAAGAAAAATAATAACACTTATTGGATATCTGTGAACAGCTTTTAGTCTGCTGGGAGAAACAGGACAAAGACACCCTTATACTGTAAATAAAGTTTGGAGACTGTTAAAACAAATGAATGCACACAGTAGCAGGAGAGTCCCCATGCCATGGAGTTTACACAATGCTGTACCAGATAAACACTGATAGGCCTGAGTCTCAAGGCATCGCAGACATGACAAAAGAAGAAAAGAAAGGAAAAAAAAGAGGAAGGTGGAATGAAAGGAAGGAAAGAAGGTGGGAAGGAAGGAAGGGAGGAATGAATTAGGGCATTAGAAATAAAAACAGAAAAAAATAAAGAATTGAGATTTTTGAGAACATTTCAGTTTCCAAAAAATATCTTGCAACTAGTTGGCTAGAGTATGGCTATGAACAGTAGAAGAAACAAAGATGATCTTGAGATTTGAAATTCAAACTGGACTTATATTAGTATCTGTGGAAGGTCAGCTATGAATTGAGAGACTGAAAATTATGTGCAAAAAGAGCTTGAGGGTCATCAAACTGTCATTCAGATGCAATTATACATTTTATGAACTAAAGGATTTTATTAAACTAATGAGTAACAGTAATTTCGATGAATGACTTAAAAGCAGAAAACAGATATGGGCAATCTTATTAATGTCCTTCCTTGGACTTAATCAATACATTTGCAAATCAACAAATTGGAATGGAAATAGACTTGTCTTCTTTCTAATATAGTTGTGAAGCTAATTATTCAGCAAAATCAGACTGTCATATATTGGAAATACATATTCTGGTTGGCAATTAAAATCAGCAAAAACATCATGTGTTGGGCTATTTTTTCCCATCAAGAGTAGGAAATTATTGTTAGATCAATGTAATATAGTACTTACTTTTCCAATGGTGGTGAAAACAATGCATCCTTAATAAACATCTGTATGCATATATGGCACACAAAAAAAAACTGTTTTTTTTTTTTTTTTTTTTTTTTTTCTGACAGGCAGAGTGGACAATGAGAGAGAGAGACAGAGAGAAAGGTCTGCCTTTCCCGTTGGTTCACCCTCCGGGCACACTGTGCTGATCTGAAGGCAGGAGCCAGGTGCTTCTCCTGGTCTTCCATGGGGTGCAGGGCCCAAGCACTTGGACCATCCTCCACTGCACTCTCAGGCAACCAGGACAGAATCTGGTGCCCCGACCAGGACTAGAACCCTGTGTGCTGGTGCCACAGGCGGAGGATTAGCCTATTGAGCAGTGGCGCCAGCCAGTTCTTTAGTTCTTATCCACCAACTGTAGTACATCGATTGCATCTTTATTCTTAAATTTATTTATTTTATTTTCATTTTCTTTGAGAGATAGACAGATAAATTCAGACACAGAGAGACTTTGCATCCATAGATTTACTTCCCAAACATCTGCACTAGCCATGGATGGGTTAGGTCAAAGCCAGGACCTGGGAACTCAATCTAAGTCTCCCACGTGGGTGTCAGAAACCAAAATACTTGAGGAATCATCTTCTGTCTATTAGAGGGCACATTAGCAGCAAGCTGGAATTGGAAGTAGAGGCAGAACTTGAACTAGACACTCCACTGTAGGATGAGAGAATCTTAAGCAATGTCTTAAATGCTATGGCTAATGCAACCTGCCTTTGCATTTTAATTTCTACATTCTGACCATTTTCAACGCAAGTTATCCTTGTTTTAATTGCTTTAAGAACATCATAAATTTAAGTTGAAATTAAGTTTATAATTAAATAAAATATCTCAAAGTGCTTAATGACTTTTTGTTTTAGTTTGTATCTCACATTTATTAAATTTGTCCTGGCCTGGGAGCACTCAAGTATGGCAGCAGCTGGACATGCTAGGGAAGAGACAGATGCCCCACTGTGAGTCTGTCTAATTAGGGTTACAAAGAAGCATAGCTTAAAGACAATTTACCTTCCCCACCCAAACACAGTCTACTCAGATGATGTGCCTATCCTACACATGAGAATTTCCAGTAATGTCTCAGATTGGAAGGATAGGCTTGTTCCGAACAAAATTGTTTAGTATTTACAGACTGTATTTTAGGATGAGAGGAAATCAATAACCTTGTTAATTGAGAGGTCATGTTACTCAGAATTAAGATAGTTGATTTTGACTCCTGAAGAACTGGGTTTATTTGCATCGTGGCTCTTTCATCTTTGGGCAACCTAGTGCTCTCCAAATTTGTTTGATTGTTCCAGAATCATTGCTTGTTGCCAATTATGTGCCAAGTATCATTCTTGCTTCCAGTGACAAAGAAGGAAACAAGACAAATTCTCTGAAATCGAAAGTATCACAGCTGGCGCTGTGGCGCAGAAGGTTAAAGCCCTGGCCTGAAGAGCGGGCATCCCATATGGGCGCCGGTTCTAGGCCCGGCTGCTCCTCTTCCCTTTCAGCTCTCTGCTGTGGCCTGGGATAGCAGTGGAAGATGGGCCAAGTTCTTAGGCCCCTACACACACGTGGGAGACCCAGAAGAAGCTCCTGGCTCCTGGCTTCGGATCAGCGCAGCTCCGGCCGGCCATTGCGACCATCTAGGGAGTGAACCAGCGGATGGAAGACTCTCTCTCTCTCTCTCTCTCTCTGTCTCTACCTCTCTCTCTAACTCTTGTCTTTCAAGTGAATAAAATAAATCTTAAAAAAGAATCTAAAGCATCATACATTTTTATTGTAAGACAGAGCATACCCTCACCCCCACCCTCACAAAAAATTAAAAAAAAAAAAAACAAAGAAAAGAAAACAGAAGTGCATGCTGCAGATTGATGAAAA
This sequence comes from Oryctolagus cuniculus, assembly GCF_964237555.1. Lineage (NCBI taxonomy): Eukaryota > Metazoa > Chordata > Mammalia > Lagomorpha > Leporidae > Oryctolagus > Oryctolagus cuniculus. Next base: position 40,334,022 of record NC_091432.1, read on the forward strand.
CATTGTTACTGATTGGTAAGATCACTAGGGAAGACATTTATTAAGCAGATATTTGCTGAGTTAAAAACCTGACTGATAAAATCCAGTCAGTCAAGTCCATTTCCGCTTTTCCCTTTGTATTGTTGGAACCATGATATCTACTCTGTAAATTTATATTGAAACTTTTTTTAAAAAAATTAGCACCAGTTAGATGAATAGTAAGGTATTTATAAACAGGCAAACAAGGTCAGAGAAAGAGCTTATTTGGATCTATGACTACGTTTTCTTGAGATTACTCTGTAACCCTCTATACCTAAACAATCAATGGTTTCATGATGTTACTGTGTGGCCTGAGATTTTGTTAGTCCTGTTAAAAAGAATTTATGATACATATTTGTCCTTCTTTGATTGGACATATGCTGTTTTCTCCCATGTACCTGTGACTGATTTGTTTTGGAAATAAATTTTAAACTAACAAGTTCTTTCAATTTACGATAATTTCTTCCTTTTAGAGTTTGTGTCACACTTTTCAGTTTGCAAGTAGCTGTCTAGTAAGAAGAGAGTGCACATGTTTTGAAGTGATTTGAAGATACAACGAGAATTGAATAAGTAAGAAAAGGAGGAGAACTGTACGTGTGGTATAGGGAGGTTTTACTAGAGTAAACTTCAAATTTTCAGTACTTAGGGATTAAAGGAAAGGATGCAATTATATGTAAGTTGTTGTGTGTGAAATACTATAATTACAAGATAAAAAGTTTATGAGTGAATTTATGTGGGGAGAACAGAATAGTTGAGTCTTTTGGTTATTATGCACTTGGATTAACATCCTGGTTTTACCATTGACAGGTTATGCAATCCTTGTCTCCTTCCTTTAGGAGAAGCACAGTTGATTCAAACGTGCTATCCTTAAACAGTAATGTGTAACACCCCTTTCTTCCTTTCCGTTTGTTTGTGATCCATATTTCTTCTAGGGATTTAGGGCCTAAGACACATGTATGATCTGGAATCATTGTCTTCAACAACAGTCTTCATTTGGTGGGGCCAGTGGTACTGTCAGGGGTTTCGGCCTGTCAGTCTTCCCAACCTTTATTCCATGATGATTTCAGTTCCTTATGAGGGTGTGTTTCCTCATTCTCTTCCTACTCGTTTTGAAAGCTAAAGCACTAAGCACAGTCACAACATTTCCACATCTCTGTGCTGAACTGAATGGTATTTGAAACATTTTATGATGTTTGATGTCCCAATAATACTCATAGTTAGCCTTTATGCATGCGTATTCCTTGTTGGTGCTGGCATTGTGGCATAATGGGTAATGTCACCACCTGCAATGTTGGCATCTTCACATGGGTGTTGGTTCATGTCCTGGCTGCTTCACTTTTGATCCTGCTCCCTGCTAATGGCCTGAGAAAGCAGTGCAAGATGGCTCATGAGCTTAGGCCCCTGAACTCATCTAGGAGACCTGAATGAAGATCCTGGCTCCTGGTTTTGGCCTGGCCCAGTGCTGTCCATTATGGTCATCTGTAAGCGAACAAGCAGTTGGAAGATCTTTTTCTTTCGCTTTGTCTATTCCTCTCTCTCTTTGTAATTGGACTTTGAAAATGAGTAAGTAAATATTTTTAAAAAGTTCTTGCTATCTTTAAGTAAAGTAAGCTTTTTATTAAATTTCCTGCATCAAATATTTGATTGTTGTAAACTCAGTGTGAGTGAGTATGATTCTGGGGCTTGGAAACAAAATAAAGATGGGCAGTGTCTTGTAAGAATATGTATGTAACAGATATTTAACTATTTCTGTGTGTATAATATGTAATATAAGTCACAGAATACACTTTATAGGATAAGGAGAGCAACATACCCACAAAAATATATGAATTGTATTCCAAGTGACTATGCAAATGCAACTTAACAACAAAGAGAACCTTAAAGATAAAATTTAGGTAAGGATCTTGAGATGGAAGAAATTGCCCAGATTATATAGGTAGATACTATATTGTCACTAGGTCCTCATAAGAGGGAAGCAACAACATAAGAGATAATGTAGGGGCTGGCACAGTGGCACACTAGGTTAATCCTCCGCCTGTGGCACTGGCATCCCATATGGGTGCCGGGTTCTAGACCCAATTGCTCCTCTTACAGTCCAGCTCTCTGCTGTGGCCCAGGAAGGCAGTGGAGGATGGCCCAAGACTTGGGCCCCTGCACCCATGTTGGAGACCAGGAGGAAGCACCTGGCTCCTGGCTTCGGATCGGTGTAGCTCTGGATATAGCGGCCATTTGGGGAGTGAACCAATGGAAGGAAGACCTTTTTCTCTGTCTCTCTCTCTCTAAAGGTGGGATTAAACAATTCCATGCTATCACTTATTGTGATGGAAAATAATTGAGGATACTTTAGCTTAGAAACTAAATTATTTTAGAGAAAGATCCTCTAGGTAGACTTCATAAGAGAAAGATTATATCCATTGTTCTTCACTAATGAGTAGTGATCCAATAATGAGTCAGTTAAGTGTTTTGACTTCACTTTCCTCAAATCAAACATGTATGGTTGTTTTTTTTTAATAATCAGAATGTTTGCTTCCCATTGATACTACTATAATAACCGAATAAATTCTAGCAGGCTTTTTCCAAAATAACTCAATATAATTATTTCCATAAATCTCTCTCTCAGTCTAAAATAATTTACTCTTATAATCAATATGTGAGTAATGTATCTTCACAGAACATCATGTTTTCATATGCCAAAATGCAATGTTGAGCATTTAATCTTTATTTATTGTTAATTTTAATATTAACAAAAATATTACATTTTCCATTACCTTGTACTTAATGCCAAAAATCTGTGCTTATTATATTATTCATTATTTGAGCTTTCAGTTATTCATGTACATTGTATCCAGTGAAAAATTAAGATATATTTGAGGGTCTGGTGCTGCAGTGCAGCGGGTTAAAGCCCCGGTCTGTAGTGCAGGCATCCGATATGGGCATCGGTTCAAGTCCTGGCTGCTCCACTTCTGATCCAGCTCTCTGCTATGGCCTGGGAAAGCAGGAGAAGATGAGTTGTCCTTGGGTCCCTGCACCTGCATGGGAGATACAGAAAAAGCTTCTGGCTCCTTGCTTCAGATTGGTCCAGCTCCGGTCATTGGGGCCATTTGGGGAGTGAACCAGCAGGTGGAAGACCTCTCTCTCTCTTTCTCAGCTTCTGCCTCTCTGTAACACTACCTTTCAAATAAATAAATAAATCTTAAAAAAAGATACATAAGATACATTTGATAGTTGGAAAATTCTGCATAAAAATGTAAGTGTATGCATATGAGGGCACAAACACATTTCAATGCAGAATATTTTTCTTTTATCCATTTAGACATAAATATTTAGTTAACATGTTGCCTATTTTTAAAATTTTTAAATGTATATAAGGTAAACAAATTTCATATCTACAGAGTTAAATTTCTAATATGTATTTTATTATAAAAATACTTAATAAAGACTCAGTATAACTATATTTCCATGAAGATTTATTAGGTAAGAAAATAATATGGAAAGTTTATATTTCTATTAGATCTATACTTTTAATGGAATCACTTTCTGACTTATAAATAAATGTTTCTCAAAACATTTTGATAAGCACTTAAACTCCAAGAAAATGAAAACCCAAGCCTTTTTGCCTGTTTTCCTACCCTCCAATTTACTTTTATTTTCTTCTTCAAAACCTCTTTTGCAGTGGCGATATCTGTTACATTGGCTTTGGTACTGAAAAGACAGACAATAAAATCATATCAACATCTTTTAAAAACAAAAGAAAATCAAAATGATATATGGTTGAGGTCATTTACATTCCTATTGAATAACTAGAATAGAATATTTAAGTAACATTAAAGAATTTCTTGGACTTTTTTTTTCCGCTCAGTCTTATTCAAATGCTTTATTCTTACAGATAATCATTGCTGAAGCGATGTCACTTGGATTACACACTAAAAATTGAGTCTAGATCTCTAATATAAGCCAAGGCCATTTTTAAAAGAGTATTTGATTGTAGGGAGTAATTTAAGGACTTTGTGACCAGCCTTAAATCCCCTTAGGCATGTGTATCTGAACTTCCAAATCCTCTACTGTAGAATCATAATCTTGCAGATCGTCATTGTGTTATGATAGTTCTGTCCCTTGGGGACCTATGAATGACTTAAGGAAGACATGTCAAATTGAATGCGAGCAGTTTTGAAGATTTGGCTACCTTTTACAGTCAAAAAGCCATACAAAAGTAATCTCAGTGATTACAGCATCTGTCTAATAAATTATTCACCAGGACCTTTATAGGCCAACAGATGTACTATTTTTAATAAGAACACTATACTTTTTATTTCACTCTTGCCAAATTTTATTCTTGCATACAATGTGAATGCTATCTGGATGAGTGATGCCATATCAAATACATTATTTTTTTAATTTTTTTTTATTTTTGACAGGCAGAGTGGACAGTGAGAGAGAGACAGAGAGAAAGGTCTTCCTTTACCGTTGGTTCACCCTCCAAAGGCCGCTGCAGCAGGCGCACCGTGCTGATCCGAAGCTGGGAGCCAGGTGCTTCTCCTGGTCTCCCATGCGGGTGCAGGGCCCAAGGACTTGGGCCATCCTCCACTGCACTCCCGGGCCACAGCAGAGAGCTGGACTGGAAGAGGGGCAACTGGGACAGAATCCGGCGCCCCAACCGGGACTAGAACCCAGGGTGCTGGCGCAGCAAGGCAGAGGATTAGCCTATTGAGCCGTGGCAAACACATTATTGATAAATTATCTTAGCATGACGAAATTTGCTCTCCTAGCAGGTTCTTATCATTTTGCATCATATGATCTTCAGCACTTATTGAGTAATGGACTGAAAGGCTACAGGGATAGGTTCATAATTGTTTATTGGGGCAGGCACACAGGAACTCACACCAAGAAACTTGTACTCACTCTGTAGTTGCTATTTTGTGATTCTTACTACATTTGCCTTTGAGTTCGTAATTTTAAGTTTGATGTGTCAATAGAGAATGCAGAAGAGGCTTGGAACTTGTACTTCCATGTCAGCCTATTTGTTTGTACATCTTTGGAAGATTCTGTATCAGGTTGAACATTGCCACCCTCTCCTCCTGGTAAGATTCTGGATGTGAGCTTGATGAAGATCAACTTTGATGCCTTTGTGCCCACTGCATCTCGGGGCAGAACATAAGAGGGATAATCTCTCTCCTGTCCTGGCAGTACCATGACATGACGACAGTTGCTAGCTACTGGCTGATCTTAGTGGTGGTATTTTTCTCCACCTCTGATTCAGGTAATGCTTCTATACTGGCACACATATTTCAATAATCAAATTACTACGAGCCCTTGGACCCATTGAAAAGAGAGACCACATTTTCCTGAAATGGCATGGCACATCAATCTGTCATTGTCTCATCTTGGCAGTCTGACACTTATGTGAGGAGCACAGAAAATGCCCATTAGTGCCATTAAAGTCACGTTGGCACAGGGATGCCAAAGTATCTGAATTTTCCTATTAAAAATAATAGCTTTGATTTTCACTTCAAACAAAATGATTAAGAAAAATACCCAACAATAAACAAACTAGAAAAAGGTCATTGTTTTGATTGACATAAAATAACAAATTTCTGGATTTCAGGCATACTGTACTTGTATTACTTAAATTTCTGTGAGTTTAAATTTTCTAAAAAAAATACAATTGCTTGATAAAGTAGACTGGAATTCTTCTCACTGTACCTCATAGAGAAATAAGATAGGTCAATATTTTCCTAAATCAAAATTTCTCAATCATTTATTCATAGATTATTTTGTAAGAGTTACCAAAATTGATGCAAATTAAGTCATTATATAAAAATATAATGGATTATTACCATGTTCAAAACTTTTCATAGGCCCTGGTGATGTGGATGTTCTAAATTCCTTCCTTTCATTGAGTTTACATTCTAGAAGTGGAATTCAATATTAGCAAATTACATAAACGCATATATAATTATGAATGAGATAAAATTCACAGATACAGAGAAGGATGTTTATCAGGAGCCTGGGACAGTGTAAAATGAGTATACATTGGTCAAAAATTATCAAATGAATACATTCGGAAGATCCAGTGTTGATCATAGTGACGGTAGATATTAGTAATGTATTGTGTACTTAAATTTGCTAATTCAGTGGATCTTAAGTATTCTCATCACATATACAAAGTGAAGTAAGCATGTGAGGTTATGGATATGTCAACTAACTTGATTGTAGTAATCATTCTGTTGTGTATACACAGACTATAGTCTCATCCTTTATGTCTTAAATAGATATTTTTTTGGCAATTGTACCTCAGTGAAGCTGGAAAGCATATCAATAAATACTATTTTATACAGGCACTATATCATCCAAAGGAAATTGATAAAAAATCCTATGTGTTATATTCTAAAGGTAAACATAGCTCTTATAATAAAACACGTATTTAATATCTGAGCAGAAATGACTATTCTAATTATTGATCCCCTGAGCAGGTTCTGTCCATAGTTAACATCCTGGCTGGGAGAAACATTTTCCCTGATAAATCAGTCTGTCTGGAGGCTTGGTGAACTTGCATCAATTTTTAAGTAGTGTGTCATACTCTGAGTGAGCAAGAAAGTAAAATTCAAAAAACGTAATATCTCAGTATCAGTCTGGAATAAACTTTATTTTCCATAAGCCTGAGATGCAGTGGAGGTGGTTATTTACAGCTCTTCAATTGGTCTGGAGCAACCATTGGTGGGCATTATGGTCAAGGAAGCCAAATGAAAAATCAATTTGTTCTTTATTTTCAGTTTTTAAGGTGTATTAAAAATCAAATTTATATAAATTTAACAAATAGGAAAATGGAACTGTTAAGGTTAATGTATAGAAGAGATCAGACAGTAAGTGATCCTGGCTTTCAATTTCAAAACAGAAAAGGAGAACAAAGTTTATGTGCCCTCCTGTGCCTTTTAAAGCATCCTCCTGGCTTCATGAATTACCATTAATTTCCTTCAGCAAGAAGTAACTGACTGCTGAGAGAGCAGAGCTCTATAACTAATTCCTCTATTCTCTGTGTATAGAACAGAGAGTGGCAGATGCACTTGACAGGTCTGTCAGAAAGCAAACAAACAAGAAGTAGGGAAAGCATAGGAACCTGAAGAGATTGAAATGAGAAACATGCTAGGAAGAGAGGATGCTTAGCCAGTCTTTGACAGAGATAAGGGGGAGGAAGTGTGATAGTCAGAATATGAAAGATGGCTGGTTGTCAAGCAAGCCACAGAAGGAGTGAGTGGAAAACTCCAGACTGAGAAACATAAATCTTAGAAATAGCACCAGAAACTTAGCTATCTTTACAAAGAGAAGGACTTAAATTAAAAGTAAGGCATGATGCTTGATCCATTCATATATGCACAATACACACGCACAGGAAGTGGAAAACAGGCCATATCTAAATGTCTGCCTTCTCTACAGAGAGGAATGATGCTAGGGAAAAAAAAAAAAGCATTAGCCCCTTGAGATCATTGCTAAAACAAACTTACTTGTGTGACAGCTGGGATACTGCAACTGAATCAAGATGAACCTCTGCAAAGATAAATATTCCCAAAATAAATCCATGAATAAATTCATAAATACTTTTTTGGATAAGGGATATGGAATATTAGAACTTTGTTGAAAATTTTCTGAAAGATTTATGTAGCTGGCTTAGGAAACATTTGACTATTGTGTTTTAACTGATCCTGACTTTATTTGGGTAAACTACCTCATTTACTATGTAGTTGATTTAAATAAACTGAGATTAATTATGGATGTTAGTTTCAGAACAATTTACTTTTGGATTGATGAAACTTGCATAAAATATTGGATAGTTTTACACTGTGATATTTCCTGATTTTCTGTTGTAGATAATGATTTTCTTGGGAAATAGGAGTAATAATCCTTAAGGGGTGATTTTAAAGATACAGTAAAATAGTTTAAAACAAAACAAAACAAAAAAAAACAGGAAAAAAAGTTTACAGAAAATAGAATTGTGGAAGCATTATTGGAAATTCTTCCCAAATGGCCAATAAATTGAAGGTAAATCATCAAAGGATAATATAAATGAGGGCAGTTCAACGAGTTCATGGAAACATAATTAAAATATGTTTATTTATGAGGTTAAAACTTCTTTGAAATCCATTTATTAATTTTATAGTATGCATTTTCCATGGACTATTTGAAAATTCCTTTGTGCAGAGATTTCAAAAAAATCTTGAACCAAAAAAAGCAGATTTCTCAGTGAAAAAGTGCAATTTTCAGTTAATTCGACCTTTATCATCTTTTTTCAATATTACTGTGTCCACAGAAATTTAATTGATATAACCTGTCCTCACTTCTGTTTTGAATTTCCTTTTATACAACTATATTTTTTATTCTTTTTGCAATTGTTATAGACTTCTATTGAAAACACAGCTGTTTAAAATTTCCCTGTTTAGCTGAGGGCAACAACCTTCATTATTTTTTGTTCAGTGAGTGACATATGGAAAACACACAGGAAAATGTGATATATAGCATATGTTTGTAGAATACATATTACATACCAGAAGCAAGAACCAGCATGAAGTGACAACATACCTATAACTTCGGTAGTATTTTTGTTCCTAAGATGTGCATATCTCACAGTTTGTCACACAGAAATGCCCACAGAGATTAAAATCAAAAGGTGTGGGAAATTGTTGTGAACAGGGGAAAGCAGAGAGATGAAAAGAGGTAGAGGAACAGGGAGAAGGAGGGGGAGGGAAGAGGCGGGGAGAGAGATCTTCAATGCATGGCTCACTCTTTAAATGCCTGCAACAGTTCAAAACAGGCCAGGAGCCAGGAACTAAACATGAGTCTTCCATGTAGGTAGTACTCGTGCCATCCCCTGCTAATGCCTCAAGTGTGCATTACCATGAAGCTGCAAAGCAGAGCAGAGGTGAAATTTGAACCTAGGGACTCAAATATGAGATGCTATATAGCCCCAAGTATTATTTTAACCGCTTTAGGAAAAGAATGTGTAGGCATCACTTAGGAGAGTATTTGGGCTCCTAACTGCAGTGGGACTTTTGGAATATCCTAAGATACCTGCTTGAAAAAATTAGTAACATAAGACACTCTCCATTCAGGGGCATTTTGAATAAAGATATGAATAAAGATTCTGAATAAAGGTGTGAGAAGCATGGCAATCTCATTACCAAATATCAATGATACTTCATGCAAGTCATTAATTGTACCAGATTTTTGAAAAGTAACAGAATGGCTCTCTCCTGAGATAAAAGCATAAAATAGAGTTTGGGAATTATACACAAGCCTCTAAAGAAAGAGTGCATTTAGCTTTATGGAATTGAAAACCAATTAAAAATAGTCTCCTTTATTATACACAACTTTAAATGACTCACATTAGTAATGAAATCATTCTGTATATTTCCTCTCTTTCTCTGTATTAATATGATGTTTTTGAATCTCAATTTTTTTTAAATTTCTGATTAGTTTTTAGCAGATTCAGTAATTCCAATAAAATAGTGATATTCTCTTCCTCACTCGCTCTCCTGACCCCTCCCTCCCTTTTTCTTTCTCCTTTTCATTTTTCTTAACTTTTGAGATTACGTATTTTAAAATTACATCACAGTAAATAGGCTGACTACTTCAGAGAATAAGAAGTTTAAAAAGTAAAAAAATCAAAAATACCTTAGGTTAGTGGGAATATAGATAATGACTATAAACAACAATCAAGTGGAAAAATTATTGTGATAAAAGTTATACCATACATAGTTTTGCCTTTATAATAATTTTTAGGTGTATTGTTCAGTGACATTAAATACTTGTACGCTGTTGGACAACTACCACAGAAGATTTATTTTGTAATTGTACCACAGTTGAGAGCTTTAAAACTGCTTCAAAACAGAGAGAAAAGAGAGCATAACCTAGACATAAAACTTGATAATTGTTCTTCAATTGCACAAATGTATTCAGGACCCACATTAAAAATTACATGGTACCTCAGTTGTATAATTCCCACACAACATTTTAAATAAATATTTGTTGAAAATAAATGAGTGAGTGAGTCAGTAGATTTGTATATTTTGCCCCTGAGTAGCATTAGCTTCTGTATGTATAAATAGTTAGAGCTAAGACAAATCAAACACACTTTTGGAATGAATGTCCTTGTGAATAGGAAGCCCACACTAATGCCTTTGGGGTAATGAGACTGCTCACTTCACTGTTAAATGGTGCAGGAGATAAAAAGCTCTTTCTTTGTGTTATGTTTTCCACTACCTCTGTGTTTTTCAGATTGTTAAAAGATGAAGATAAAAAGGAGTCTGTAAAGCCTTTTATGTTTTCAAGAATGGTGGGCAGAATGCAAATTAGTGCTTTAAACTACCCTTACTTCTATCTATTTTATATCTTTATGACATGGGAGTCATTGTTTCCCCACACATCATTTCAACAGTGTGGAGCTGCTGTCAGCCTGATATTTTTATCCCTGGTCCTGTCCATTATCTCTTCACATTTGATTTTTTTCCTCATTTCATATATCATCTGTTATTGATGATCAGTTTGTAACAACTGTCAGGCTTCAGATGAGGCATGAATACAAATCTGAAGGGATGTACTGTGTTATATTCACTTAGCATCTTTAGACAATTGTCCCCTGCTCCCTATCCTTTACCTCCAGCCCTACCTTTTCTGATATATAGTAGGAAGTTCAGGTAGTACTCAACCAAATAATTATTCTGGGTGTGTGTGTGTATACTAGGAGAGCATAAAATATACACATTGGCTGATATTATTAAAATTAACATTTATTAATTAATGTTTTAATGGGATGACTCCAGGATTACTTTGATAGAACATCACTATTTAAAAACATGACAGTGTAGTTTAGACTCTGAATATATATAACATATGTAGAACATAAAATACAACTGAAAATGCTTAATCATGGATTATCTTAACCCTGATACAATTGTGCAAGGACGACCAAAAACAATGACCAGCATATGGAATAAGGACAAAATCAGATATTAAGAGATAATGACCAAGACTATAAATAAAATATATCAAGATGATAATTATTTTGTATGATTAAATGATGCCTGGGAAACAATGACTCACAAGAGGAAATCCTTCCACTTAAAATATACACTGATGAAATATAGTGAAATATAATGAATTCTAGCGTTGAAGACACATGTGTGCAGATGCACACACACACACACAGAGAATTTTGAATTCCAGAATCCAATGTAGCCCACATACAAACCCTTGTGACTTTTGGCAGTTGTTTGAATGTTCATTGTCTCAGTATCCTCAAGAGTCTGTAAAATGGGCTTATTCTGTGGTTTATCATAGGCTACATGGCTTTTAATATTCAATTATCTTCTTAGAATTGAAGTAATATATGTTCACTGTATTATAATTCTATCTTTCTCCATCTTAGTATTGTGCCTTTAAGTTATGAAAGCTTTTAGAGTCTATCCTCACAATTCCCTTGTGATTACCTGATGTTGTTCTAATGAAGAAGCTAGATTCCAGAAATATTGCAATGATTTTATATAAGAGAAATCACCAAAAATAACATCTAATGTTTATTAAATATATACATATTCATTTTATGCATGTGTGTGTCTGTATGTCAGATAGTTCTTGATATACCTCAATCATATCTATTACATACTCTTATATTTCTCATTTAATATATAATGGAGACTTAGAAGAAAATGTAATTTTAGATTGATTATATTATATTATATATTATGTTAATAGATTCCACATGACACTAACAACTCTATTACTTTGTAGACTGTTACAAAGTGCTTTAATACTTTGCATTTTATTCCTATAGCATTTGAGATATTATATTATGATTTATATTATGAATATATTATATTATATTATGGCTTAGATTGTTATAATGTTTTGTTTTTAACAACAAAGAAAACTCTGGCTTAAACAAGTGGGCCATTTTTCAAGATCAGTGATTATCTGGGACAAAACTTGTGTAAGTGGGATGAATGTACTTTCACACCGCTGGTGAGAGCTTGTTATGCACATTTCCTTCCAATTATGCAATTAGTAACATCATGTTGGGAACTTGAAATCAGCCGTGGTGGGAATATTTACATCATGGATACAGTGAACACAATAAAAGTTGTTATGTCTGTCTTTTGAGAACTGGCTTATCAGTACAACACTGACACAGTCATTTGAAGAAGTCAATTGAAACAAATATAGGATAGGGAAAATGATATATATATATTTTTTTTGATAGGCAGAGTGGACAGTGAGAGAGAGAGACAGAGAGAAAGGTCTTCCTTTGCCGCTGGTTCACCCTCCAATGGCCGCCGCGGCCAGCGCGCTGCAGCCGGCGCACCGCACTGATCCGATGGCAGGAGCCAGGTGCTTCTCCTGGTCTCCCATGGGGTGCAGGGCCCAAGCACTTGGGCCATCCTCCACTGCACTCCCTGGCCACAGCAGAGAGCTGGCCTGGAAGAGGGGCAACCGGGACAGAATCTGGCACCCTGACCGGGACTAGAACACTGTGTGCTGGCGCCACAAGGCGGAGGATTAGCTTGGTGAGCTGCGGCGCCTGCGATATTTTCTAATACACTATTTCTTCTCCTCCTTTTCTTCACCCTTTTCTTTTTTTAGCGTGGTAAAAACACTTAACAAGATATACTAATGTTAACACAATTTTAATTATTCAATATAATATTTTAACTATAGATACAATTTTGTATATCAAGTCTCTGGAGCTCATTCATCTAGCATGATTGAAATTTGTATTATACCCATATTAGAGTGAATATGAAGTATGAATGTGTGTCTATGTGTGTGTTATATTTAGTATTTATACAAAGTTATTCCAGTTCTCATCAGACTGTAAAAAAAGAAAGAAAAAATTATTTTAAAATCATCAACATATCACAATTCTATTATATTCTCTAAGTCATAGAATCTGTTCAGAAAACGCAATTTGAAGGGCTATGTAACATATTTAATTGGCAAATAATAAAATTCTTTATAAACTCATGGTGTCATAGTTTTGAAATGCCTTACTTACAAGCTCAAGATTATAATTTGCTTTTCAAACTCCTTTTTTCAGAACAATTAAGAATTAAGCATTAAGCCTTCTAAAACAGGTTCTGCCATAGCATGAAATTATCAGCTCATAAACTAGAAATTTGGGTCTGTGTCTATTTTTGTATGTTCTTCCAGCTAAGAATTTCCTTTATGTTTTTAAAAGGTTGAAAGAAACTTAAAGAATGACATTTTTTGACATATGAAAATTGCATGAAATTCAAATTTCATTTTCCATAAATAAAATTTCACTGGAATAAGTTCACATTCACCGCTTTATATACTGCTTACAGATGCTTTGATGCTATACTTGCATAGCTGAGTGTTTGTGACACATGCTGTGTGACTTATCAAAAGCATTGATTTTAGTGTAATGAGAGCCTGAGCAAATTGATTTAGTTGGAATTGTGGCATCATTTTGTTCCAGCTGTTTGTCCTTGAATATGTGACTCTGACTCATTCACTGGCCAACATCTCAGAATTATTGTGAATGTTAAAACAATGCTAATATTTACATATTTCTACTTATAGTTACACATAAGTGGTTTTAGTACTTATGATAGTATTGTACTGATATATACATAGGAGTTTGTAGCGACTGGTGTACATTTAGGGGAGAAGCAGAGAGGACTCCTAACTTTTATCACATACAACAAAGTGTTTCAAATTCTTGAAAAGTAAAAGTTTTCTTATCAGTAATGTGGTACCTATAATGAAGGAAAGCCTTCCATGGACTTTGTGTTAGGTTTGTATTTAGAGGAGCAATCATTTTGCACAGCAGTGAAGACGCTACTTGGAATATCCGCATCCTATGTTGGAGTGTCTGGGTTTGAGTTGCAGCTCTGCTCCTGATTCTACTTTCCTGCTAATTCACAACTTGGAAGCAGGTGATGTCTTAAGTAATTATGATCCTGCTACCGATGTGGGAAACACTGGTTGAGATCTTGGCTCTTTAATTTGGCCTGGTCTAGCCTCTGCTTTTGCAGGCTTTTGAGGAATGAAGCAGCAGATGGAAGATCTCTGCCTCCATCTCTTTCTATGTCTTTTAAATAAAAAGTCAATAAGTAAGAAACAATAACAATAATTAAACAAATAAAGTTTGTCTTCAGCAAATTCTCCGGGGACCACTTTTCATGGATAACTGGTAAGCATATTTTCATGATCACATCCATAGAGAATTGTCCTTTTCTCTTTCTGAAACTGAATTCTCTGAGTATCACAATCTGAACTTTATCCCTCTCCCAGAATGTAAAGTATAATTCATTTTTCTGTTCACCTTCTTTCTTTTGATAAATTATAACCACTATATTGAGCGATTCTATCACTCTCTAAAGATAAAACTCTTACTGTCAAGCACCACAACTGTTTCCATGGGAACTCTAGTAAGGTGCAGGGACATGGTTGCTCATTTTTCCTTTCTTTTTGGGAGAGAAAATTTTTGAGGAGGTGCTATCTTCAGGCCTAAGGAAAATGAAATATAAAATAATGTTACCTTGCTTCTTACAGCTACTTCTGTTGTCTACCTCTACACAAGTGGTTTGAAAAACAAAGAAAAGATCTATTGTCAAATGAAAGGTACTTTCAACACTTGTACTGAATTTAAAATAATGGCTATATCCTAGTCTACTGAATCACTGTGTGTAAAAACCACACAGAGCTGTGCTTGAATGAACCCTATGCACAGCAGGATAAGATGTAGTTTGACTGACGAATGAACTGACAGTATTTACCACAAGAAGAGGGGAGACGCAAACAAATAAACAAATAATGAGAAAAATATGAAGTTTTAAAATGGCCCTAACCAGTGTATGAAATTCCACCATTGTACTTTATTCCTTGACTTGACCCAGTCCATTTTGAGATGCACATGTCTTGAAAAAGTTTTCTAAATACATTTCAAGTACATGAGGCAAGTATCTGCATACCAAATATCAGTCAGGATAGCAGAATGCAACCATTTTCTTTTGTCTTGTTATGGAATTCTAAGCACTTTGCTATTCAGTATTTAACTCTATCCTCAGTGTTTAAGCAAAGCTAGACTTCCCTGTGCCCAAGATGCTGCCAAGAATGCAATGAGCCCAACTGAGTCCAAGGCATTCCTCTCGAGTTTCAATCAGTCCCTGCATAGAAATCATCATCAACTTTTGTGTTTGTGTTTAGATATTTTTATTTACTTGGAAGAGAGAGAGACAGAGAGAGAGAGAGAGAGAGCGAGAGAGAGAGAGAGATTCACTCACCAAATACCCAGAATAGCCTGGACTGGGCCAGGGCAAATCCGTAAGAAGGGAACTCAATTTAGGTCTCCTATGTAAGTGATTGGTAGCCAAGTGCTTCAACCATCACCAGCTGCTTCCCAGAATGCACATTACTAGGTAGCTGGAATCAAAAGCAATGCAGAAACTTGGCCCAAGTCCTCTGACATGAGTTGCAAATGTCTCAAGCAGTATCTTAACCACTGAGCCAAATACCTGCCTCTTGGTACCATGTGAACTGTTTGGCCTTCTTTCAAATGTATGATCCTCATGTGAAAATTTTACATTGATCTATTAAAGGATTGAGCAACCATTTAATACTCTAGACTTATTCAGCAATAGTGAAACACAAACTCAAAGGACACTGATTCGCAGAGGATTAGGTGACTGTTACCATTTCATGGGGAAGGGAAGAGTTCATTTTCATAATATGACATTTAGTTTTCATTGTGTGAATGATTATATGGACTTCCATTAAAAAAAACCTACTATATTTCATGACATAAGTTACTTTTCCTGTACTCTTTGTATTCTCTCCCCTGTTGTTCAGACCCCCAGGTTAGTAGCTTTGTGATGTCAAAATCTATTTCATTTTATTTTAGTATCACTATTTGTCTTTCATAGTGCATGGCTTAAGTAAGTTTTCAAAATATTTTTTTTTTAACTTTTATTTAATGCATATAATTTTCCAAAGTACGACTTATGGATTACAATGGCTTCCCCCCCATACCGTCCCTCCCACCCACAACCCTCCCCTTTCCCACTCCCTCTCCCCTTCCATTCACATCATGATTCATTTTCGATTATCTTAATATACAGAAGATCAGCTTAGTATACATTAAGTATGGATTTCAACAGTTTGCTCCCACACAGAAACATAAAGTGAAAAATAATAGATGATTTTTTTAAATGATGATGAAATCAGAGCAGACCTATTGTCATGTTTAATCCCAGTGAGACTCAAGTTGGGAATTGATAATTTCTTTTTTTTTTTTTTTTTTTTTTTTACAGAGGATCAGTTTAGTATGCATTAAGTAAAGATTTCAACAGTTTGCACCCCCATAGAAACACAAAGTGAAATATATTGTTTGAGTACTCGTTATAGCATTAAATCTCAATGTACAGCACATTAAGGATAGAGATCCTACATGAGGAGTAAGTGCACAGTGACTCCTGTTGTTGACTTTACCAATTGACACTCCTGTCTATGGCATCAGTAATCTCCCTATGCTCCAGTCATGAGAGTCGGAGAACTCAGAGGGCTTCCATAGCCTTGGAAAATATTTATTTTTAAATTAAAAATGGGTATACATTGACTATGTGAATGAAAGGAACAATTTACTATCTTCTATTTTCTCTATCAACAACTGGATAGATTATAAGCACACTGATAGAAGAAAATGGCATTTTACCTGGAGGCTTTTCCATAGTGGGCTCATGCAAGCATTCCCTCTAGCTTATTATGCTATCCAACATTATCAATTAAATTCAGAGTTACCCTTGCTGAAATGCACTACCCAGTTTTTCTTGGCTAAGCAGTTGGCTCGGTTGTCGTCCTCCATATCTCTAGTAGGGATATTTGTTTGAAGCAATGACATAGTATCTCTAATTCTCTTCACCATGTAACCCCACCATATGGAAGTTTGGAGAGCCATTTACATTCTTTTCAAGCTAATTGATCTTTCACACTGTTGACCAACCATGTTTTGGAGAAGATTTCTGTAGACAAGCAGTTGAACTCTGGAAATGGGCATTGGCTCTTCCTCTCTGGTTTGGGACAATGTGCTATATAGAACCTTTAGGAAACAGATGTAAACATTATTTTTGGACTGTTTCCATTTATATGTCCCTAATCTTTTGTCCTCTAATAGAAGAAAAGAAACCAGCTTACAATCTAGCAGACATAATACTGGAGGTGTTCAGTAAAACTTCAGACTGAGCTTAGATTATAGCACAGTGGTTACAAGTAAGAGTTTGTTTATCAGTTCAAAACCTGTGTTTGAATCCTGGTGTACCATAAACTAGATAGTTTCTAAAGCAATTTTTCTATATTCTAAAGCAATCTTTCATATAAATCAACTTAAGTTGTTGGAAATTGTTTATCAGTATTTATGAGCATTTTTCTCTGATATTGTTATTGCTTTTGTTTCTGTAAATACAAAATAAGTATACTTTTATCTACCTTAAGTATCTGTAAGTGTTTTTAATCTTTACTTATGATTATTTATGAAATGTATGGTATATAAAATCATATTTTTATTGATGTATAATTAATAAACATACTACACATACTGATTATATAGCTTCCTGGTAATGTGCCTAGGAAAACAGTGGAAGATAGCCCAAGTGTTTGGGCCCCTGAATCCACATGGAAGATCCATATGTAGCTCCTGGCTTCAGCCTGGCCCAGCGCTGACCATTGTGGCCATCTGTGGAATGAACCAGTGGACGGAAGATGTCTCTGTCTCTCTTTCTTTCTCTATAATTCTCCTTTCAAATAAAATTCTCCTTTCAAATAAATAAATCATTTTGTAAAAGCATCCAGCTTTTAAAAACTTACCATTTTATATGACAATATAGATTATTTAACTTTTCCTGTTCCAGTCTAATCCTTTTAATACCAATACCAATAGTTGACTCATTAGTAAAAACAAGAGATAGTGTTGGAACAGCAGGTAAAAGCTTTAGGATGCCTTATTAAGAATTATTCAAGTTCAAATTTGCTCCCACTAGCACTCTGTTTTTGAAGCATTATTCATAATAGTCAAGATAGGGACAACTTATCTGTCTGTCAAGGGACATATGGATTAAAAAATGTTTATATTATAGAAGAAGTTTATTTAGCCTTAAAAAAGAATGAGATTGGCCGGCACCGCGGCTCAATAGGCTAATCCTCCGCCTTGCGGCGCCAGCACACCGGGTTCTAGTCCCAGTCGGGGCGCCGGATTCTGTCCCGGTTGTCCCTCTTCCAGGCCAGCTCTCAGCTGTGGCTAGGGGGTGCAGTGGAGGATGGCCCAAGTCCTTGGGCCCTGCACCCCATGGGAGACCAGGAGAAGCACCTGGCTCCTGCCTTCAGTTCAGCCCGGTGCACCGGCCACAGTGCACCGGCCGTGCTGGCCATTGGAGTGTGAACCAACAGCAAAGGAAGACCTTTCTCTCTGTCTCTCTCTCTCTCTCTCTCACTGTCCACTCTGCCTGTTCAAAAAAAAAAAAAGTGAGATATTGCTATTTGTCACAAAACACATGAGTCTGGAGGAGATTATACAATAAATCAGGCTCACAAAGAAAAATATTAGAGTTCTCATACCTATGTTACATCTAAATATATAGATGCATGCATCCATCTATATGTATATGTATGAAAATATATAGAGAAAGAAAACAGCAGTGATTAGCAGAGAAGGGATAGGGGAGGAATGTGAAGATGTAGGTCAAAGGATGCAAAGTAGCAGATATGCAGGATGGACAAGTCACAGATCTAGAGATCTAATAAAAATCATGAGGACTATAGGTGATAATATTAATAAATTATAAATATAATGTTATAAATAATATTAATTGAACCTTAAAATGGATTATTTAAGATCATCTCTCTAAGTCTTATTGTTTTTTGATTTATTTTCTGACATATATTCTCTGACTCAAATATCTCTCCATTCTATGTTTTTTATTCTCTCAGCTCTGTGGAGTAGTGTACTATTTAGACTCAATAAGTATCCCTTGAGCCCTTTAGTACAAATTTTCATGAACATTCCTTAGTCCACTTCTTTCCCTGTTCTGTGCTCATAAGACAGGAACTAAAGGGCTCATTGGAGCACCTTGCTTACAGATAGAACCTAATAATATCTTGGAGATAATTATCTGTTTATCCAATCAGAGAAGAAAAATAAATATATTTCTTACTGTAGACACAGTGACCATTTTTTTAAAGATGTATTTTATTTATATTAAAGGCAGAGTTAGAGAGAAAGAGGGAGACAGAGAGACAGACTGAGAGAGAGCGAGAGGGAGGGAAAGAGATCTTCCAGCTGCCCTACTGCCTAAATGGCTGCAATAGCCGGGGCTGGGCCAAGCCAAAGTCGGGAACCAGGAGGTTCCTCAGAGTCTCCCATGTGGGTTTAGGGGCCCAAGGACTTCGCTGTCCTCCACTGATCTCCCAGGTGCAGGGAGTTGGTTCAGAATTAGAGCAGCTGGGGTTGAACTGGTGCCCATATGAGATACCAGTGTTGCAGACAACAACTTAACTCATTAAACCACAATGCCATAACTGCGACACAGTGACTATTTTTAAATTACCTTGAACATGAAAATGAGAGTGAAATAAAAATTTATAAGGAAAAATATGTCAAAATGTTCTTTCAGAAGGAAAATACCATCTTAACATCTTTTAGAGTAAATGAACCATTAGTAACAAAATCACTTTTTTCTGATAGGAATGCTTATTTCATTACAGTTGTATGCAAACAACTATGAGAGTGATCATAAGGAAAAGAACCAAACAGAGATACTATCCTACCTAGAAATATATAACAGTGTACTAGATTACATAAAAATGTCATGGACATAATAGGTACCATGTTAAAGCTGAAAAGTTGTTTGTGATCTTATAAGAAAAAATATTGTTATGAAATTGGAAATTCAGATAGAAGTTATGAAAGAATTTGCATTTTAGCTAGGCATGGGAGACTTAGTAGAATTATACTCAGTGATAAAACACATGGTATGAAGAAATAGCATGAGTACTACCAAAGTTAGAGAAGTGATTTGAATAAATTAGAATATGAGAGTGTTGTGATGAATTACATTTCTCAAAGGAATGGTTCTGTATATAGCCTTCAGCTAGTCTGGCAGCACGGCAGCCATCTCACCCATGTAGGTGCTACTAAAGTTATTAATAAAGATCTTCAAGCGTTTTCCCAGAAAAACATCACTTTGATGGAAGTTGAGAGATGTAACTTGGCTTCAAAATTCCTTGAAGACTTATACAGCATTTCAGTTAAGAAGCAGAGAATAAATTATGAATATAGTCTATTATTTTATCAACATCTAAATAAATAATGAAAATAGAGGATTGCTTTTTCAAAGATTTACTTATTTATTTGAAAGGCAGTTACATATATATATAGAGAGAGGAGAGAGTGAGATCTTCCGTCCACTGGTTTACTTCCTAAATGGCCACAACAGCTGGGGCTGTGCCAAGCTGAAGCTAAAAGAAGGTTTCTTCTTTGTCTCCCACATGGGTGCAGGATCTCAAGTTCTTGGGGCCACATCAGCTGTGCATTAGCACAGGGAGTTGGTGCATTAGCAGGAAGTTAGGTTGGAGGTAGAGCAGCTGGGACTCAAACTGGTGTCCATATGGGATGCTGACATGGCAGGCAGAGGCTTAACCTTCTATGCCACAGCACTGGAACCAAAGGAGAGCATTTCTGCTAAAGGATGAAGAAATGGTTTTGTTTATAAATAAAGAACAACCATTTGTGTTCTCATTGAAAAATAGTTGCAGGGTCGGAGTCGGGGGCAGCGGTTCTGTGGCGCAGTAGATTAAAGTCTCAGCCTGCAGAAGTCCCAACCTGTAGTGCTGTCATTCCGTATGGGCACTGGTTCCAGTCCCAGCTGCTCCTTTTCCAATCCAGCTCTCTGCTATGGCCTGGGTAAGCAGTAGAAGATGGCCCAGGTCCTTGGGTCCCTGCACTTTCGTGGGAGACCAAGAAGCTCCTGGCTCCTGGCTTCGGATCAGCTCAGGTCTGGCCATTGCAGTCAACTTGGGAGTGAAATAGCGGAATGGAAGACCTCTCTGTCTCTACCTCCCTCTGTAACTCCGGCTTTCAAATAAATAAAATAATTCTTTTAAAAAAATAGTTGGGTGTGGGAAATAGGACATGTTGGTTTAAGATATTCTCTGCTCTGGTTAATGATCATTTTGACTTTTAGGTACATTCATTATAGCATAATGTATGAGGTATAGAGTTTCATTGATGCTCTTGTGGGAAAAGATTCCATAAATTTCAGTTAAAACTGATAAAAAATGACAGAAAGAAAATCTGACCTGATGAAAACACTGGTGAACACAAGTGTGCATATGTGCACATCAAACACACATACCTACAGAATCACAGAGGTACATGCCCTGTCCTAGAGAGAGCATAATCTTAGGATCTTAAAACATGTCTTTGGACTTGAGTTTCACAAGAGATGAAAAACCTACATATTTCCATTACTTTTACTAAGTGTAACTAAATATTCTGGAAATTTTTTTTTTAGAAAATGACTAATATACTTTTTACTTATTTTATTTTTATCATTTACATAATTTTATTTATATTAGTTTTAGAAAATAACTGGTACTTTCCAAAAAAAGCCAGAGAAAATTTGTGGAGTCAACACCACCAATTACTTGTATTTTGCATATAAAAAATATAAAACTATAATATATATAATAAATATATATACACACATATATATGTATGTGTATATATATATATATATATATATATATATAAAATACCATAATGAAGTGCCACAAACTTAAAGCAACAAAATGTGTTCTCTCCTAGTTCTGAAGGTTGAATCCTGAAATCAAGGTTCTTGCCAGGCCATGCTACATAACAAGCTTCTGGTAAGGAACATTCCTTGCTTCTTTTACCTTCTAGTGGCTCCCTGCAGTGTTTCACACTCCTTGGCTTTTGGAAGTTTAGTTCTCTCTGTGTGTTCAAATGACAATTTCCCCTGGAAATCAGTTTCCATCTCCTCAGCAGACCAGTCACTCTAGAGCAGGTTGAGCACATCTGAGAAGATCTTTAAAATCACTTTAAATTTCTCCAAAAGTTAAAATATAGTTAATATATGACATGGAATTTCAATTTCTAGGTATACTACTCAAAGTAAATGTATAGACAGAAACAGTCCAAAACTGAAAACTGCATAAACAGAGATCAATTGACGAATAAAAAATATTAGCCCATCTATACAGTAGAGTGTTACTTGACAATAAACACTATTTTATTACTGACACATGATATAGCACGCATAAACATTGAAAACGCTATGGTAATTGAGATAAACAGGTCACAATAATGCCACATTTTCTCACTCCATTTGTGTGAAAGGTTCAAAATAGACAAATCATGAAGGCAGAAATACAGAAGAGGTTGCCTAGGGTTGAGGGGACCTGGGCGAGGAGAATACTGGCAATGGCTATGGAATCCTTTCATGGGAAATGGACATATTCTGAAATTGACTGTGAGTGAATTTTACAATTAAATGTGTAAATTGTAAGCATACAAAATATATCAATAAAAATCTTATTTAAAAATTCCATGGAGTACAGCTAATGTGAAAAAGCACACACTCTCATTCATTTCCCCAACAAAACCAATTGTACTACAAGAATAATATTGAATTGCAGGAGTTTATGTCAAGGTTTCAGAGACAATTGTAATCATTTGTAATAGTCCCAGTAGTCTGTGTAAAAATCACTAACAATCTCATTATTTATCATTCTGTAATCTATAATTATTATATCTTCTTATTCTAGTAACCAAAGTTTTCATGGTATTTATAATTCCATTTTTGATGCTTACCTCACAATCCAATTACTCAGTAAGCTCTTTGTTTTCTAAACTATTATGCACTTCCTTAAGAATTTTTAGTGTTCTACCTCTTGCCATTTAAGAAATCATACAAAGTAAAGTGGTTCAATTTTAACCAATATAATTCAGGATTTTCTGTTTTGTTTTAAACTAATCACAGAATTACATGGATTTGATATGTGAGGTCCAGTTATTTCTTTTTTTCATGCTTAAGGTTAGATATACAAAGTCAGATATCTGACCCATTTTTTTTCTGTTTTCTTACTATATGGTTCACAGAAACAGTAAATATTTGAAGAGTGAATGAATAAATGAATTATTCTATAAACAGTAGTCATAATTAGAACCCATGCTACTGAATTTGATGGTATTATTTTATGTATTTTTAAATATGGAGGGCGGTAGATGTAGATATGGAGAACTTTATGCATTGTAATTCAACCAACTGCCAGAGAATAACAAAAAGTACATGTACAATAAAGAAGTCACAGAAGATTTCATCAAAGACAGGATTTTGTATGATTCTTAAAGAATTAGTTATATTTATTCCGGCAAGGATATTTCTTTCATAAAAGACATAAAAGAAAAAAGACAAAGAAAAACTCTATGTCACAGAATGCAGGGTTAAGGGAGAGTTGTTTTTCCTTCTTCTTCTCCCAAATTCGCTTCTCTTTGATGCTAGACATGAAGATGAGCAGTTGTTAAGGGCATCACTAGTTTAAGAAACTCAAAGTCACAGAGGCAGAGACAAGGTATATATTTGCCAGGGGCTCAGGGGTGAAGGAAATCGGGAGTTGTTGCACAAACTATCAGTTATTAAAATGTTTAGTTATGGGTATCTGTGCACAGTATGGTGACCACAGTTAATAGTACTGTGGGGAGCAACTCAGACTAGACTGTTACTCGAATTAAGACTTATTCTATGCATCTGCTCTCCCACAATATGGTGCTGGGAGAGGAGGAAACAGCTTCTACACAGCTGCCTCCAGTTCAACCAATAAACAGCAGGACCTGCTCCTGATTGGAGGAGAGCAGTGTACTCGGCGTGTGGGTAGCAGAGTTGGGATTGGTGGAAGAGGACTATAAAGGAGGAGAGAGACAACATGCACCAGGAACATCTATCTGAAGGAAAACCTGTGCAGCCCCCGAGAGAGCCGGCCGGTGCTGTGCCGCTCCCCCGCGGAAGTGGGGAAAGTGGCAGGGGGAACCGCCCTTCCACGGAGGTGGAAGGGTTGGTAGCCAACCCAGGAAGAACCATCAGCAAACCCGGGGAGGGCCGAGCAGACAAAAGAACAGCGCAGGGTCCTGTGTGGTTCCTCCACAAAGAGGGGGAGCGACATAATGGTGCCGTGACTTGGATAGGAAACTTAGGAGGGAAGAAATGGGAAGAAGTGGGAAAATACTGGAGAGAGAGACTAGAAGAGCCTAGGGGAAAGCCGGATGGAAAAGGTGCCGGAAGAAGCTATCGAAAGCCTAGGCATAGACTCGGATACGGACTGTGGAAAAGAAGTTAGGATTGAAAGCTAGGATTGAAAGTGAAAGTAAAAGGAAGAAGAAACTTAAACTCGGATGCAGACTATGGCGGGGAAGCTGGGAGAAATCTCTAAGGTCGAAAGCGAAAGTGAAAGCTAGAAGAAACTTAGACTCGGATACGGACTGTGGGGAGAAGCCAGGAGAAATGAGAGGGGAATATTGTTGGAAGAAAAGTTAGGAAACATACCGGGTAGAGAAAAATGTTAGGCGGATGAAGCCGCGGGGGCAGGCTGAAGTGGAGACGTAAGCTAGCTTGGGATTCATCAAGTCAGCCCGGGGAACAAAAGGCGAAAAATCTAAAACCAGAGGCGGAGACGCGTAAGCTAGGTTGGAATCCGTTAGATTAGCCCGGGGAGCAAAAGACGGGCAGCCAAACCGAAGCGGAGAAGTGAGCTAGGTTGAATTCGCCAGGTTAGCCCTGGGAACTTAGACTGAATACCGGTGGCGGAAACGTGAGCTAGGCTGTGTGATTCGCGGAAGTCGCCGCGTGCAGAGAGAGCGCGCGGGGCACGAATAGATAGGGAACGCAGGGCTAGTGCTGAGGCTGTGGTGCGTGTGCGAAGGGCGCAGAGACCGCGGAGCGCGCGTGAAGCCGGGAAGCCGCGCAGAGCTGGGAAGCTGCCGCGGGGCGAGGCGCTGAGAAGCAGCCTCGGGGCGGGCGCCGGGAAGCCGCGGGGATAAGAGAAACAGAAGTATAGAAGTAAAATGAGAGAAATAGGAATGCTGGCAGATAGAAGTAAAATAGGAGAAATAGGAATGCCCGGAGATAGAGAAATAGATAAAAATAAGGCCTCCCCACAACATGGCAATGAGAAAGCTTGGATTCGGTCTGCCTGATTAGGGAGGTGGTGAGCACCTGCGGGCGGCTAGCAGCTTATGAGCCGCAGGTCACCGATGACAGGCACGATATCAACACCAATAAGTCTCCCCACAAGACGGCAATGAGAGAGCTTGGATTTGGTCTGCCTGATTAGGGAGGTGGTGAGCACCTGCGGGCGGCTAGCAGCTTATGCGCCGCAGGTCACCGAAGACAGGCACCTTATCAACACCAATAAGTCTCCCCACAATACGGCAATGAGAAGGCTTGGATTTGGTTTGCCTGATTGGTAGGGCTTGTAAGCACCTGCAGGCAATTCTAGCAGAGCAGAGCATGCGCTGCAGGGCACCGAACACAGGAACGCATCAGCGCCTAAAAACCTCCTCGCAGCATGGCGAAGAGAGGACCCGGATTCGGTTTGCCTGATTGGTAGGGCTTGTAAGCACCTGTGGGCAACTCTAGCAAGCAGAGCAGAGTGTGTGCCGTGGGGCACCGAAGACAGGTGCGTATCAACGCCAAAAAATAAAAAGAAAGGGGGAATTGTGGGGAGCAACTCAGACTACACTGTTACTCGAATTAAGACTTATTCTATGCATCTGCTCTCCCACAATATGGTGCTGGGAGAGGAGGAAACAGCTTCTACACAGCTGCCTCCAGTTCAACCAATAAACAGCAGGTCCTGCTCCTGATTGGAGGAGAGCAGTGTACTCGGCGTGTGGGTAGCAGAGTTGGGATTGGTGGAAGAGGACTATAAAGGAGGAGAGAGACAACATGCACCAGGAACATCTATCTGAAGGAACACCTGTGCAGCCCCCGAGAGAGCCGGCCGGCGCTGTGCCGCTCCCCCGCGGAAGTGGGGAAAGTGGCAGGGGGAACCGCCCTTCCACGGAGGTGGAAGGGTTGGTAGCCAACCTGGGAAGAACCATCAGCAAACCCGGGGAGGGCCGAGCAGACAAAAGAACAACGCAGGATCCTGTGTCGTTCCTCCGCGAAGAGGGGGAGTGACATAGTACTGTATTGTTTATTTGAAATTTACTAGGGAAGTAGGTTTTAAATGTCTTCATCCCCTACCCATGCAATATGAAATGATATGGAGACAAAATACTTTCTAAGACATAGGAAGCAGTGGCCCTGAAAAACATCTCATTCAAAGGGAGAAATATACACTAAAAAACATAAACCCATGATTAAGACAATTTAAAAAGTGATAGAGAGTACAAAGTACATAACACTGAGAAATGTCATAAAGAGTAAGTTGAAATAAAGAGCATAAATGGAAAAAGTGACTGACATATGTATTTACAAGGTGATATATGAGCTGAGACATAAATGATAAGAACAACCATATGACTTCCTGGAAAGAACATTCCAAGTAGAAGGAACAACAAATATAAAGACTCTACATGGAACATAAACTTAGTATGTTAGAGGTGTTACATATAAGGGAAAACAAAATCAATATACAGTTGGTAAGGAGACAATTCTAGAAGATAAGATCTGAAATTATGCAAGTGCCTAAATACATAAGAATATTCTAGGTGTGGACTTTATATTTTTTATGTGATATCATGTGGCAAAGCTGTGGAGAAGTTTGGGTTGATGAAAAGCAAGGAAGTTGGAAAGCTGAAACGGAAGACTGACCTTGGACTGGGAGTGTTTGAAAAAGATCCTGGGGAAAATAATGCTTACATGATTATAAAACTTTGTTAAATGAAATAAAGTCCTGTGAATTTCATGGTGGTTAGTGGTCAGTTGATTGAGAAAAGTTTCTTCCGATCAAAGCAAATGAAAATACATTTATGTTGTATTTTACAAAGATTTTCAGGGCCTAGTAGTGAGACTGAGTCCTAACTGAACCAAGCTTGAGTCACAGACCACACCCAAGATGTGTTCATGACGGTCTCTACTAAATTACAGCATCATGGTAAGGGACGGGATGTGAAATACCTGAGCAAGGAAAGGGTACTTCCAGGATCATCTGACGTTGCTGGAGGTGCAAGACGAAGAGGAAGCACGTGGAGATGCAGGTTTAGAGAACTTCTAAAATGTAGTTCAGGAGTGGAGGGAAAGTCAGACAGAGGTGCTAAGGCTCAGGTTTGCAGTTCAAAGGTGTCATTATGTTAGAGACAAATGATTATAAGGGAGAAGTACAAGTAGAACAAATAGCTCATGATTGTGGTTATGAAAGGTGAGAGGTTACTGCATATTGTTCCCTCAAAACTTTGGAGTAATCCTGATAATGTCAGAAGTTCTATGGGATCAATTATAGCAATGTTCAGGTGATTGAAATGTGAAAATTTGTCTTGGCTTTTGTAGCATTTTCTACAAATACAGCTTAAAACCATTAATTTAGATATTTCAATATGTTTGTTTCAGCATCTAAGTTCTAGTTTTGTGAAAGAAAGTTTATAAAGATAAGAATTAATTTAATGTAGACTTTTAACACATATTTTTGATGGTTCTTATATAGTACAAGGAGCTAGTATTTTAATATAGAGAACATGTGGTCCTCCACCCAAGTGATAATAACCTTGTTTGCTTCCTGTGATGATCTGAACATTTACAATCTGTATTTCAAGCCAAATAGGCTTTGGGTCCCAGCCAAGACACTCTAGACCCTGTTACATTGGCTATCATCCCATTGCCCACTATAATATACAAGATGAGGATCATGTTTAAATTCTTGAGAACAAACTGACTGATTTCACTCATTACATTGCATTTAATTCCAATGCTTCTTGTTCTACACTAACACAGAAGAAAAAGATCAGGCAAATTGATAAGAAATTAACCATAGAAAGAGTCATAGGCCGGCGCCGTGGCTCAATAGGCTAATCCTCCACCTAGTGGCGCCAGCACACAGTGTTCTAGTCCCGGTCGGGGCGCCGGATTCTGTCCCGGTTGCCCCTCTTCCAGGCCAGCTCTCTGCTGTGGCCCGGGAAGGCAGTGGAGGATGGCCCAAGTGCTTGGGCCCTGCACCCCATGGGAGACCAGGAGAAGTACCTGGCTTCTGCCATCAGATCAGTGCGGTGCGCCGGCTGCAGCGTGCCAGCAGTGGCGGCCATTGGAGGGTGAACCAACGGCAAAAGGAAGACCTTTCTCTCTGTCTCTCTCTCTCTCACTATCCACTCTGCCTGTCAAAAAAAAAAAAAAGTCATAGTATCTAGGTTCTTTTTTGGAACTAAAACTGTTTATAACATATTTTGCTCTGTCCTAGAAAAATTTTCCTAGCATTAGTTCAGCTCATTTACTTAAAAAATCCTTTCTTGAGTGCCTTCTGTGTGTTGGGATCTATGCTGAATATGTACAGTGTAGACTGATACACAAAAATACAATTAATAGTAAATTATTTGAAGGAAACAAGAAGAGTACAATAATAGAAAATAATAGGATAATGGAATTGAGGTTGAAGTTAGACTTAACCTTACAAATCCAAAGAATCCAATTTAAAAACTAAAATGGGGCATGTCTCTGTCCTTTCATATAATTTCCTACTCTTTATGTTAAATACATACTTAACACTCTCCTCTCCACATTACGCCATTACTTGGCCCAAACTATTTTAGATTCTTATTCTAACTTAAGCATTTTAACAAAACAAGTAAAACAAATAGCATGTCTTCCTTATTTCTAACACATCTATTGTGACTATATAGCAGCTGCTTCCATCACAACTGCTTTTATATTTTATAAATACTATAAATACGTGAGGTTTTCTTAACAGCTATTATAACAAATTTTTGTTTTGCTATTGTTAACTATTTTTTAATTTTAGAATTAACACCTATCAGTTATAAGTAAAAAGCATATGTTGCATATCTCACACATTCAACATTCTAACTGCTCACAGCAAAACTTCACATGATCCAACATGGGAAGCAAGACACACAGCAGACTCATAGAATGGCAGATGTGCTAAACAGGATTCTGGACTCAGAATCAGCCCTTAAGACATTCGGATATAGCTGAAGAGCCCATGAGAGTATTTCAGGCATGGAAAGCCAAGACACTCTGGCAAAAACAAAAACCAAAAAACAAAAAAAAAACCACAACAACCTAATGAAAGATCTCCGCGAGTGAGATCCCAGTGGAAAGAACAGATCATCAAAGAAGGAGGTACCATTCTCTGAACGGAGGAGAGAACTTCCACTTTGACTACGAACTTTTCTAAATATGATCAGAGTCGGTGAACTCAAAAGGCTTCCATAGCCTTGGCAACTCATGACAAGAGCCTAGGGTGATTACTGAGGCCATAAACAAGAGTGTCAAATTGTTAAGTCAACAACAGGAGTCACTGTGCACTTACTCCTCATGTAGAATCTCTGTCCTTAGTGTGCTGTACCTTGAGATTTAACGCTATAACTAGTACTCAAACAGTATTGTTCACTTTGTGTTTCTATGTGGGTGTAAACTGTTGAAATCTTTACTTAATATATACTAAACTGATCTTCTGTATATAAAGAGAATTGAAAATGAGTCTTGATATGAATGGAAGGGGAGAGGGAGCAGGAAAGCGGAGGGTTGCGGGTGGGAGGGAAGTTATGGGGGGGAAGCCATTGTAATCCATAAGCTGTACTTTGGAAATTTATATTCATTAAATAAAAGTTAAAAAACAACTTCACAGAAAAGAAATAGCGCATATTTATTTATATGGTTTATTTATATAGCATATTCTAGCTGCAAAATAAGTTGTAGTTTGTTGCTTCACTGTTCCAAGGTGTGATTGAAGCAATGAACTCTGGGTTTTCCTAGTTGTTCTGCAGTTCTTTTTTTTAAGAAATATTTTATTTATTTGAGATAGTTACAGAGAGAGGTAGAGCCAGAGAGAGAGGTCTTCCTTTTTGCTGGTTCACTCCCCAGTGGCTGCAATGGCCAGAGCTGAGCTGATCCAAACCCAGGAGCCAGGAGCTTCTTCCAGGTCTCCCATGAAGGTACAGGGGCCTAAAACGTTGGGCCAATTTCTGCTGCTTTCCTGAGCCATAGCAGAGAGCTGGATAGGAGAAGTAGTAGCCAGGACTTGAACTGACACCTGTATGGGATGCTGGTGCTGCAGGCTGAGACTTTAACCTGAGTGTCACCGCGCCAGCCCCTCTGCAGTTCTTGATCACAGAAACAAAGATTCTTTTCTATGTCTCCCTTGACTTCAAGGCCACATCTCCAAATGTACATATTAACATCCTCCAGTTCATGTTAATGTAGCTCTGTTTCTATGCATCAAATTGAACTAATTCTCTCAAAATATTATCCCATGAGTCTTCCTCTAGATTTTTTAAAATTTCCTTCACTTTGACTATTATATATTTCCCCTTCTTTCTTTTGAGCACTGACTTCTTTCAATACTTTGTATTATTTTTTTGTATTCCTAAATTTTTAGCCATGTTGGGGAGATAAAACTGGCTGGAGAATTTCTGCATTAGTTGAAGCTGCCTTGTAGCTTAAACCATAAATGTACCATGTGGGATCTTTGAATCTTGATTTATTCATATGTGATCATAATGCTGATTCAAAATGTTTGAAAAGTAAAAATAATTTTGAATATATATATAAATGTAAAGGATGTTATGATACTGTAGTACTTTAAGATTTTATCTATATTATTCAATATTACAACAGATTAGCTACTATCATCTCACAGGAGTCAGAGGTAATAAGGTATAAGAAAGAAAATAATTTTATCAGAGACAAAAAATATTCATGGAAAATGGAATGTAATAGGAGATGAATTTATTTGATTTGATTTGAGAGTGAAAGGGAGACATTCTGAAAAAAACTGACATTTTCTACTTCAGATCAAGACAACAACATGTCTCACTGAGTGTAAATTATTGCAGTTTGAACTTTCTTTTTTAGAGATAACATGTGTTTAAAACACATTTTTTTTATTTAGTAAATATAAATTTCCAAAGTACAGTTTATGGATTACAATGGTTCCCCCCCATTATTTCCCTCCCACTCGCACCCCTCCCATCTCCCGCTCCCTCTCCCATTCCATTCATATCAAGATTCATTTTCAATTATTTTTATATACAGAAGATTGATTTACTATATATTAAGTAAAGATATCATCAGTTTGCACACACACAGAAACACAAAGTGTAAAATACTGTTTCAGTACTAGTTATAACAGTACTTCACATTGGACAACACATTAAGGACAGATCCCACATGAGAAGTAAGTACACAGTGACTCCTGTTGTTGACTTAACAATTTGACACTCTTGTTTATGATATCAGTAATCTCCCTAGGCTCTTGTCATGAGCTGCCAAGGCTATGGAAGCATTTTGAGTTCACTGACTCTGATCATATTTAGACAAGTTCGTAGTCAAAGTGGAAGTTCTCTCCTCCGTTCAGAGAAAGGTACCTCCTTCTTTGATGGTCCCCGTTCTTTCCACTGGGATCTCACTCACAGAGATCTTTCATTTAGGTGGTGGTGGTTTTTTTTTTTTTTTTTTTTTTTTTTTTTTTTGCCAGAGTGTCTTGGCTTTCCATGCCTAAAATACTCTCATGGGCTCTTCAGCCAGATCCGAATGCCTTAAAGGCTGATTCTGAGGCCAGAGTGCTATTTAGCACATCTGCCATTCTATGAGTCTGCTGTGTATCCCACTTCCCATGATGGATCGTTCTCTCCCTTTTTGATTCTATCAGTTAGTATTAGCAGACACTAGTCTTGTTTTTGTGATCCCTTTGACTCTTAGACCTATCAGTGTGATCAATTGTGAGCTGAAATTCGTCACTTGGACTAGTGAGATGGCATTGGTACCTGGCACCTGGCTGGGATTGTATTAGAATCCCCTGGCACGATTCTAACTCCACCATTTGGGGCAAGTCCGATTGAGCATGTCCCAAATTGTACATCTCCTCCCTCTCTTATTCCCACTCTTATATTTAACAGGGATCAGTTTTCAGTTAAAATTTAAACACCTAAGAATAATTGTGTATTAATTACAAAGTTCAAGCAATAGTACTAGAACAAAAAAATACTAAAATTGATAAAGTATTACACTGTACATCAACAGTCAGCACAAGAGCTGATCAAGTCACTGTTTCTCATAGTGTCCATTTCACTTCAGGTTTCCCCTTTGGTGCTCAGTTAGTTGTTGCTGATCAGGGAGAACATATGATATTTGTCCCTTTGGGACTGGCTTAATTCACTGAGCATGATGTTTTCCAAATTCCTCCATCTTGTTTCAAATGACTGGGTGTCATTGTTTTTGACTGCTATATAGTATTCTATAGAGTACATGTCCCATAATTTCTTTTTTTAATTTTTGACAGGCAGAGTGGACAGTGAGAGAGAGAGAGAGAGACAGAGAGAAAGGTCTTCTTTTGCCATTGATTCACCCTCCAATGGTGGCCGCGGCCAGGGCGCTGTGTCCAGCGCACCACACTGATCTGAAGCCGGGAGCCAGGTGCTTCTCCTGGTCTCCCATGGGGGTGCAGGGCCCAAGCACTTGGGCCATCCTCCACTGCACTCCCTGGCCACAGCAGAGAGCTTGCCTGGAAGAGGGGCAACTGGGACAGAATCCGGTGCCCTGACTGGGCTAGAACCCAGTGTGCCGGCACTGGAAGGTGGAGAATTATCCTATTGAGCCACAGCGCCATCCCTCCATAATTTCTTTATCCAGTCTGCTGTTGATGGGCATTTGGTTTGGTTCCATGTCTCAGTTATTGTGAATTGAGCTGCAATAAACATTAATGTGTAGACAGCTTGTTTGTTTGCCAATTTAATTTTCTTTGGGTAAATTCCAAGGAGTGGGATGGCTGGGTTGTATGGTAGGGTTATATTCAGGTTTCTGAGGAATCTCCTGACTGACTTCATAGTGGCTTAACCAGTTTGCATTCCCACCAACAGTGGGTTAGTGTCCCTTTTTCCCCACATCCTCTTCAGCATCTATTGTTGGTAGATTTCTGAATGTGAGTCACTCTCATTGGGGTGAGGTGAAACCTCATTGTGGTTTTGATTTGCATTTCCCTGATTGCTAGTGATCTTGAACATTTTTTCATGTATCTGTTGGCCATTTGGATTTCCTCTTTTGAAAAATGTCTATTGAGGTCCTTGGCCCATCTCTTAAGTGGGTTGTTTGTTTTGATCTTGTGGAGTTTCTTGATTTATTTGTAGATTATGGTTATATACCCTTTATCTGTTGCATAGTTTACAAATATTTTTTCCCATTCTGTTGGTTGCCTCTTCACTTTCCTGACTGTTTCTTTTGCAATACAGAAACTTTTCATTTTGATGCAATCACAAACGTTAATTTTGGCTTTGACTGCCTGTGCTTCTGAGGTCTTTTCCAAGAAGTCTTTGCCAGTGCCAATATCTTGCAGGGTATCTCCAATGTTCTCTAATAATTTGATGGTGTCGGGTCATAGATTTAAGTATTTAATCCATGTTGAATGAATTTTCGTGTGAGGTGAAACATAGGGGTCTTGCTTCATGATTCTGCACATGGAAATTCAATTTTCCCAGCACCATTTATTGAATAGAGTGTCCTTACTCCAGGGATTGATTTTGGATCCTTGATCAAATGTAAGTTGGTTATAGATGTTTGGATTCATTTCTGGTGTTTCTACTCTGTTCCATTGGTCTATCCATCTGTTTCTGTACCAGTACCATGCTGTTTTGATAACATCTGCCCTGTAGTAAGTCCTGAAATCTGGTATTGTGATGACACTGGCTTTGTTTTTGTTGTCCAAGATTGCTTTAGCTATTCGAGGTCTCCTGTGTCTCCATATGAATTTCAGCATCATTTTTTCCAGATCTGAGAAGAATGTCTTCAGTGTTTTGATTAGTATTGCAGTGAATCTATAAATTGCATTTGGGAGAATGGATATTTTGGTGATATTGATTCTTCCAATCCCTGAGCATTGAAGATTTTTCCATTTTTTGGTATCCTCTTCTATTTCTTTCTTTAAGGTTTTGTAATTCTCATTTTAGAGATCTTTAACGTCCTTGGTTATGTTTATTCCAAGGTATTTGATTGTTTTTGTAGCTATTGTGAATGGGATTGATCTTAGAAGTTCTTCCTCAGCCATGGCATTGCCTGTGTATACAAAGGCTGTTGATTTTTGTGCATTGATTTTATATCCTGCTACTTTGCCAAACTCTTCTATGAGTTCCAATAGTCTCTTAGTAGAGTTGTTTTGATCCACGAAATAAAGAATCATATCATCTGCAAAGAGAGATAGTTTGAGTTCTTCCTTCCCAATTTGTATCCCTTTAATTTCTTTTTCTTGCCTAATAGCTCTGGCTAAAACTTCCAGAACTATATCGAATAGCAGTGGTGAGAGTGGGCATTCCTTTCTGGTATACCAGATCTCAGTGGAAATGCTTCCAACTTTTCCCCATTCAATAGGATGTTGGCTGTGGGTTTTTCTTTCTTTTTTTTTAAATTTTTTTGACAGGAAGAGTGGACAGTGAGAGAGAGAGACAGAGAGAAAGGTCTTCCTTTGCCGTTGGTTCACCCTCCAATGGCCACGGCAGTTGGCATGCTGCAACTGGCGCACTGCGCTGATCCGATGGCAGGAGCCAGGTACTTATCCTGGTCTCCAATGAGGTGCAGGGCCCAAGTACTTGGGCCTTCCTCCACTGCACTCCTGGCCACAGCTGAGAGCTGGCCTGAAAGAGGGGTAACTGGGACAGAATCCAGCGCCCCAACTGGGACTAGAACCTGGTGTGCCGGTGCCGCAAGGCGGAGGATTTGCCTAGTGAGCCGCGACACTGGCTTGCCGTGTGTTTTTCATAAATTGCTTTGATTATATTGAGGAATGTTCCTTCTATACCCAATTTGCTTAGAGTTTTCATCATGAAAGGGTGTTGAATTTTATTGAATGTTTTCTCTGCATCTATTGAGATAATCATATGGTTTTTCTTCTGCAGTCTGTTGATGTGGTGAATCACATTGATTGATTTGCGAATGTTGAACCATCCCTGCATACCAGGGATAAATCCCACTTGGTCTGTCTGGATGATCTTTCTGATGTGTTGTTGCATTCTATGGGCCAGAATTTTATGGAGAATTTCTGCATCTATGTTCATTAGGGATATTGGTCTATAATTCTCTTTCAATGCTGCATCTTTTTCCATCTTAGGAATTAAGGTGATGCTGGCTTCATAGAAAGAATTTGGGAGGATTCCCTCTTTTTCTTTTTTGATTGTTCTGAATAGTTTGAGAAGAATTGGAGTTAGTTCTTCTTTAAATGTCTGGTAGAATTCAGCAATGAATCCATCTGGTCCTGGTCTTTTCTTTGTTGGGAGGGCCTTTATTACTGTTTCAATTTGTATCTCAGTTATGGGTCTGTTTAGGTTTTCTATGTCTTCCTGGTTCAATTTTAGGTAGGTTGCATGTGTCCAGGAATCTATCCATTTCTGATAGGTTTCCCTGTTTGCTGGCATAGAAGTCCTTGTAGTAATTTCTGATGATTCCTTTGTATTTCTGTGGTGTCTGTTGTTACGTTTCCTTTTTCATCTCTGATTTTATTGTTTTGGGTCTTTTCTTTTTGTAGTTAGTTGGGCCAATGGGGTGTCAATTTTGTTTATTTTTTCAAAAATCCAGCTCCTCGTTTGGCTGACTTTTTGTAATTTTTTTTTTGGATTCAATCCTGTTGATTTCTTCTCTGATTTTAATTATTTCTCTTCTCCTACTAGATTTGGGTCTGGTTTGCTGCAGATTTTCTAGATCCTTAAGATGAATTGACAGCTCATTTATTTGGTGCCTTTCCAATTTTTTGATGTAGGCACCTATTGATATAAACTTTCTTCTTAACACTGCTTTTGTTGTATCCCATAAGTTTTGGTATGTTGTGCTGTTATCCTCATTTAATTCCAGAAAGTTTTTAATTTCTCTTTTGATTTCTTCTATGACCCATTATTCATTCAGTAGCATGTTGTTCAATCTCCATGCGTTTGCATATGTTCTAGGGATTCCTGAGTTGCTAATTTCCAACTTCATTCCTTTATAGTCTGAGAAGCTGCATGGTATGATTCTAATTCTTTTGAATTTGCTGAGACTTGCTTTATGGCCTAGTACGTGGTCAATCCTCGAGAAGGTTCCATGTACTGCTGAGAAGAATGTAAATTCTTTATGTGTAGGATGAAAAGCTCTGTAGATATCTGTTAGATCCATTTGGGCTATAGTGTCATTTAAATCTACTGTATCCTTGGTGATCTTCTGTCCTGTTGATCTGTCTATTTCTGAGAGTGGAGTATTGAAGTCCCCCAGTACTATTGTATTGGGGTCTAAGTCTCCCTTTAAGTCCCTTAACAAATCTTTTAAATAAACTGGTGCCCTGTAATTAGGTGCATATACATTGATAATCATTATATCTTACTGTTGAATTGATCCCTTAATCATTATATAATGCCCCTCTTTGTCTCTCTTAACAGTTTTTGTGTTGAATTTTATGTTGTCCAATATTAAGATGGCTACGCCCACTCTTTTTTCATTTCTATTGGCATGGTATATCTTTTTCCAGCCTTTCACTTTCAGTCTGTATGCATCTTTGTTGGAAAGATGTGTTTCTTGTAAGCAGCAAATAGATGGGTTTTGTTCCTTAACCCAATCAGCCAATCTGTGTCTCAACTGGACAGTTCAGGCCATTAACGTTCAATGTGACTATTGATAAGTAGTAACTTTGCCCTGCCATTTGCCAAAGATATTTCTCGTATATGTTTTGAACTTCCTGTGATCTTTTGCTGTAAGGTTTCCTTCCTTTACCTTCTTTCATATTGATGACTGTGTTTCTGTGTTTCTGTGTGTAACACATCTTTAAGCATCTTTTGCAGGGCTGGACGAGTGGCAACAAATTCTTTCAATTTCTGTTTGCTGTGAAAGGTCTTTATTTCACCTTCATTCACAAATGAGAGCTTTGCAGGATATAATATTCTGGGCTGGCAGTCGTTCTCTCTTAGTACCTGGGCTATGTCTTGCCATTCCCTTCTAGCTTGTAGGGTTTCTGATGAGAAGTCAGCTGTGAGTCTAATTGGAGATCCTCTGAGAGTAATCTGATGTTTCTCTCTTGCACATTTTAGAATCTTTTCTTTATGTTTCACTGTGGTGAGTTTGATTACAACGTGTTGTGGTGAGGATCTCTTTTGGTCATGTTTACTTGGAGTTCTATGAGCTTCCTGTACTAGGATGTCTCTGTCCTTCCCTAAACCTGGGAAATTCTCTACAAGTATCTCACTAATAAGCCCTTCTAATCCTTTCTCTCTCTCCATGCCTTCAGGAGCTCCTAAGACCCGAATGTTGGGTTTCTTAATAGTATCCTGTAGATTCCCAACAATATTTTTTAGATTCTAATTTCCTCTTCTTTTCTTTGGTTTGACTGTATAATTTCCTGTGCTCTGTCTTCTGAGTCCGATATTCTCTCTTCTGTTTCACTGACTCTGTTTTTAAGGCTCTCTAATGTGTTTGTCATTTGATCTATTGAGTTTTTCATTTCATTTTGATATCTCTTCACTATCACACTTTCCTGTTCTAGTTTCTGTGTTTCATTTTGATTCCTCCTTAAGATTTCATTTTCTCAAAGGAGATTTTCTATCCTGTCCAGTAAGGAATTCCATAGTTCAAGCATTTGTTTATGAAAACTTCTAAATGTTCTTATCATAAATTTTTTGAAATCCGTTTCTTGCATTTCTTGCATCTCATCATCTTCATAATCTTGGTTTGGGGTGTCTTGTTCATTTGGGGGTGTCATAATGTCTTCCTTGTTCTTGTTTCCTCGGTTTCTGCATTTGTTGCTTGGCATTGTGGAGATATATTCTTTGGATTCTTCCTCCCTCACTGTGGTGTTTTTTTCTTGTTATACTATGACTGTATTAAGTGGACTGTCTGCTTTTGATGGAGCCTTAGAGGCTTGAGATGGGTGTGGCCTGAGAGCTCTGTTTGGTTCTTCAGGGTTATGGGTGTGCCAAAGGTGACACTCCCAGGTTTGGCGTGGTAAATATCTCTCTTTCTTTCTTTCTTTCTTTCTTTGATTCAAAAGGGAAGTAATTCCACACAGCTGAGTGGAATTGGAGGTAGTTAGCAGGCAAATGATATACCCACAGGAGCCAGAGTTCGGAAGCCCTTTCCCAAGGACCACACAGGGAATCTGTCCTGCCCTCAGTGTGGGCTCAAATTCTCCTGCAGTCTCCCACTGGGTTGCCAAGGTTACTGATTTGTAGCATCTCTGGAGAGTACTCACGTGAATTCTGTGAGTTCTCGCCCCCACTGTCTCTTTTTTCACAGTCTCAGTTCATTAGCACCACACATTCACTAGGTCCTAATCTCCTGTTATTTCACCCCACCCAGAGTCAGGTTTTTCTGCTTGGCTGAGGGCAGGTGCAGACCTGAGGTCGCCCTGCTTCTGATGTATGTCCAAAATGGCGCCTGCTCTTTGTCTTACTCACCTTTGAGAGGTGAGCAGAGAGAGAGAAACTTGTGTTTGTATCGGTCACTTTTTTTTTTCCTCTCTCTTCTAGTTAGCCTGGTGAACTTTCCCTCATGGGGTTTCAAGCCTCGTTCCCTCTAGTCTCTTTCCGCTTGCCCGCCTGTGTCTCGGGCTATTGAGGTTCGGCTCACCTCGCGTTCCAGCGCTGGTGTGTTGATTCTGCTGCTGGTGTCCCGAACCGTGGGCTCCCACGCTCTCCACGCAGGTCCACTGTGAATCACTAGTTCTGGAAGAGTTTCCTCTGCTGTTTCTTCCCCTACTCTTCCTTGAACCTGCAGTATCTCCACTTTTATTAAACTGTCTCTTCCCGGACTATCAGTGTGCTCCCTTCCTATTCTGCCATCTTGCTGCTCTCCCACAGTTTGAACTTTGATACCAATGTCTGAGAAACAAGTAAACTGTTTCTCTGACCATTGGATCTTCTAAATATTTCACACAAATTATCCCCCATTCTTGCGATTCAGTAAACATGGACTAAGGTATGACTTGTATTATTTATATATTATATATTTATATATAATATTATATAAGGTATAATAATAGTATATATATATATATATATATATATATATATATATATAATGATTGGTATTGAAAGCCAAATTATAGATGTAAGGCAGTGATTGCAAAATTTGAGAAAAGAAAAAGTAGACGGATTTACATAATGAAAGCTATTTGTAAAGAGCTTGTTACAGTTGATGGCAAAGAGTAGAAAACATTCAGTGAGAACATAGGTTTGGGAGAGTACAAGGAAGAGCAGATGTTATATTCTGATGATTGATTTTAAAACAAGGTATTTGGTGACTTATGGGAGAAGTCTCATAGGAAAACATAAGCTCTGTGAACACACTTTTGAAAATTGAAATCTTTTTCAACGAACAATACCTGTTTGTTTATATTAATTTCCATTTGTTATCCAAACTGAAGGTATTGCAATATATTTGATGTTCAACTATAAAACCTTCTGAAGGAGTATGTATTTAAAAATTTGACAATAGTTGGCTTTGAATCAAGTAAATGTTGTCTAGTGAATCAAGCACTGGTTCTTCCCCCAAAACATCTCATCTGATAATCCTCTCTTTTTCAGTTAACACAACAACATTCTTCTAGTTATTAAGGCTAAATACAGTGGAATTATATTAGACTTGCTATTTTTTATTTATTTATATTTATTTATTTATTTATTTTTCTCACGTGGGGTTTTAGTCTTTAAAATATAAACTGCAGGGGCCAACACCATGGCTCACTTGGCTAATCCTCCACCTACACCGGCGGCATCCCATATGGGCACCAGGTTCTGGTCCTGGTTGCTCCTCTTCCAGTCCAGCTCTCTGCTGTGGTACGGGAGGGCAGTGGAGGATGGCCCAGGTGCTTGGGCCCCTGAACCCGCATGGGAGACTGGGAGGAGGCACCTGGCTCCTGGATTCAGGCTGGTGCAGCACAGGCCACAGTGGCCATTTGGGGAGTGAACCAACGGCAGGAAGACCTTTCTCTCTGTCTCTCTCACTGTCTATAACTCTGCCTGTCAACATAAAATAAAATAAAAATGTAAACTGCAAGAGATTAATAATTGTTGAATGTCTCATTCAATGATTTCTTCCTATAAATAAAAAAATGTGGTAAGCATTCCAAGAATTATTAAAGTTTAATGAATGAAGCTGCTTCTAAAAAGCAATTTAAAAAGCATATGAAATATCTTGTTGTTATAATAGCTGTGTTTTATCTAAAACATTATAACCAAGAGTTTAATTGTGCTAATACATTTGAAGATGCCAAAAACTGAATCCCAGGAAGCAAAGTAGAATTAAAGGAAATATTTGCTACCACATGTAAAAAAATCCCTTTTTTGCAAAATATTTGTCCAGTTATCTTAATCCATATGACGTTACTCTCTGCTTTTGCTAAAGTCCCACTGCGTTACAAGGAAGGAAATGTACTTCAGTAATTCTTTGTTTGCTGGAAATCTCTAGAGAATACTATTCACCCACATTTTAAATTTGGAAGATCTTTGAAACTATGGACTTGTGTCTGTATGTGTAAGTCATGTGAATTGTAAGTAGTCAACAGTTTGCAACAAACTTTGGTGAATTTACCCATTCAGAAAATAATTTATAGAAAAAAATTGCACCAGAAAAGTTAATTGATCTACACAAATAATCACGTAATCTGTAACTAAGAAAAATCTGTAAAGAGTCTCCTGGGAAATAACTTTTCCCTGGACTCAGCCAACGCAGGCTGAGCATTTGGTCTCTGGTTAAAGTACTAGTTAACTTCATTGGTTCTTTATCCTTCAATAAGGCAGAATTTCTCAAACTGTGTGTGAAAATAAAAACTTAGGTTTTCATGAAAAAAAATGTGATTTCATGGGCACCTAAATCTCTAAATCAGAATCTTGCAGAGTTAGGTCCAAAGACTTTCAGTTACAATACATATCCAGGATTATTCTTTAATCCCAGAGATTGAGGGTCACACTGCTTGTGTACTATAACTAAGATTTGAGATCTATTTATTTCCTGCAGACTGCACAGTCCTATTTCTTTTTATAGTTTGCTGAAATGAAAAGTTATAATTTTTAAATTATTTTTTAAACAAGAAATACTATGCAATTTTGTAAAAAATGTATTCTTAACTGCTGAGCCATTTCTTTCACCAAACACTCTGGTTATTACACTGTCCTTATGGCCATTTTGTGCCTGACATTTGACTTTACAGTGAGAGAAACTGCACTGCAATATGATATGTGTCCCCAAACTATAATCTTGGTGACCTATACTAGTGTCATGGTGTGAGTTTTGTCATTTCTGAAATATTAGCAGCTCTCACTCAAAGGAACTTGGGAAAAATTTGATAGTATCATTAAATAGTCCCTCCAGTTGTTGGCAAGGAGATGAGGCAGTGTCAGGTATTACATGAACTCATGGTATCAGGGAAGAGGAAGATTAGCTAATGTCATTCGCAGACCATTGAGTTTGGAAGCACAGGAGTAACTGACTACTTAACATAAAGCTGGGTTTCAATAAATCATCTAAAGTCCTTGGTACTTGCATTCTAAGGGAAACATGATGACACGATTTTTGCTGAATAA
The DNA here is from genome assembly GCF_964237555.1 of Oryctolagus cuniculus. Lineage (NCBI taxonomy): Eukaryota > Metazoa > Chordata > Mammalia > Lagomorpha > Leporidae > Oryctolagus > Oryctolagus cuniculus. Next base: position 40,375,804 of record NC_091432.1, read on the forward strand.
CTTCTGTTCTCTCAATCCATTCTGATTTTCAGAATCCATTTATTACAGCAAAGATCAGATTTGATGTTGTATCAAATTAGGCATTTGCAAATATATTTAAATGATTGTATCAGTAAGAAATTCAACCAGAACTCATGTCAATATTCATATGGGATGCTGGTGTTGCAGACAGCAAGTTAACCTGCTATGCCACAATACCATCCCCATATTTGCTTTTAAATTTCTGAATTTGGTCAATGATATAGTACCAGTTGTGGAGTATCACTAAAATGCAAAATGAGTTGCCAAACGTGGTTTATAATATATTTTTAAGCTTGACTTTAAATGATGATTTTTTTTTTTTGTGACAGGCAGAGTGGACAGTGAGAGAGAGAGACAGAGAGAAAGGTTTTCCTTTGCCATTGGTTCACCCTCCAATGGCTGCTGTGGCCAGCACGCTGCGGCCGGCGCACCGCGCTGATCTGATGGCAGGAGCCAGGTACTTATCCTGGTCTCCCATGGGGTGCAGGGCCCAAGCACTTGGGCCATCCTCCACTACACTCCCGGGCCACAGCAGAGAGCTGGCCTGGAAGAGGGGCAACCGGGACAGAATCCGGCGCCCCGACCGGGACTAGAACCTGGTGTGCCGATGCCGCAAGGCGGAGGATTAGCCTAGTGAGCTGTGGCGCCGGCCTAAATGATGAATCTTATTGTGAGATGCTGTAAGAAATAGACCTAGGGTAAGTTTTGCCATAGTGTTTTCAAGTTTCAGAACTAATTTTTTTACTACCTCTGAATTTTCAGTATTTTCTACTATCTGTTCTCTGGATGTACTAAATTTGTTTTATTTTATCTTAACAAAACATAAACAAAAGTATTGCATAACAATCTTCTTTTCAGATTATGAAAAATAATGAGTTAGCATTATGGGATTGATCATTATTAATATGCACAGCCACAGACCCAATTTCAGGAAGCTCCTTGATTTAAAATTAAAAGGAAAGCTTGAGTTTAATTCCATCTGATAAACTTGAGAGAAGCAGCTTCTTAATTCTGTGGACATGACTGATTGCCTCCAGCTCAAACTGTACGTGATTAGATGCATCATTATAGGAACTGTTTCTAAACGAGTTTGAAAGTGTGAGAATTTTCTGATTTATAGACTTGAGTAGTTTACTATGTTGTAAATTTATGCCATTTGTTTTTTTTTTTTTTTTTTTTTTTTTTTTTTTTTTTACAGGCAGAGTGGACAGTGAGAGAGAGAGACAGAGAGAAAGGTCTTCCTTTTGCCGTTGGTTCACCCTCCAATGGCCGCCGCTGCAGCCGGCGCACCGCGCTGATCCTGGCAGGAGCCAGGAGCCAGGTGCTTTTTCCTGGTCTCCCATGGGGTGCAGGGCCCAAGCACCTGGGCCATCCTCCACTGCACTCCCTGGCCATAGCAGAGAGCTGGCCTGGAAGAGGGGCAACCGGGACAGAATCCGGCGCCCCAACCGGGACTAGAACCCGGTGTGCCGGCGCCGCAAGGTGGAGGATTAGCCTATTGAGCCACGGCGCCGGCTGCCATTTGTTACAATAAAAATTAATATGTATTATTTTTCTTGGCACATCAGAAAAATGTAGGAAGCATTGAGAAGAGTGTTGTTTATAGACAGTCTCATTTCAAAAAGTGTCCTAAAAAAGTCCAATTATTGAAGATAAAATTCAATAAACATAGGTTACTGTGTTCTAGATATTTTTTGTATAAGCATTTAAAGCTTGTTTGGGTTTACACTTTGCCTCCATTGTAAGTCCCTCAATATTGGCAAAGACATATATAAATTTAGGTCTTTTTTATTTATTTATTTATTTTTATTTTTTGACAGGCAGAGTGGACAGTGAGAGAGAGAGACAGAGAGAAAGGTCTTCCTTTGCCGTTGGTTCACCCTCCAATGGCCGCCCTGGCCGGTGCGCTGCAGCTCGCGCACCATGCTGATCTGATGGCAGGAGCCAGGTGCTTATCCTGCTCTCCCATGGGGTGCAGGGCCCAAGTACTTGGGCCATCCTCCACTGCACTCCCAGGCCATAGCAGAGAGCTGTCCTGGAAGAGGGGCAACTGGGACAGAATCCGGCGCCCCGACCGGGACTAGAACCTGGTGTGCCGGCACCGCAAGGCGGAGGATTTGCCTAGTGAGCCACAGTGCTGGCCAAATTTAGGTCTTAATATCTATGCAGGAATCACACTACCAATATAAGAAATATCTTGAATAGTAGAAAATAAGGAGTACAACGTAGCCAAACAATATAATGTCTCTCTACATACAAAAGTAATTGATTTTTTCTTAAATTTTTAAAATATGTTTTATATATGAAAGGTGGAGAGAATGGGAGAGGGAGAGATAAAGAGGGGAGAGTTCATTCTTCCATTTCCTTTTTTACTTCCCAAATGAGCACAATAGCTTGGGATGAGCCAGGCTGAAGAACCAAATGGAGGTCTCCCACATGGGTATCAGGAACACACCTCCCTGCACTATGACTGCTCCAGAGTGTGCATTTGCAGAAGTTTGGAATGGGGAGCTGAGCTGAGGCTCGAACCCAGGCAGTGTGACGTGGGATGCAGGTGTCTGCAGATATGCTGTAACAAGGATGCCAAAATTCCACCCCCATAACTTAACTGCTTTAAAGAACTTACAGGTGATAAATTGTCAGAGTTAGATAATTATAAAAATATGCTTATTGATTGAAGGCTGACAAAATCACTTCCTTAATATTTCCCTCTCTCTCCTTCTCCCCACTATGTCTCTCCCTTGCTGTGCCTCAGTTTTCTTACTACACTGTTCATGGTGTTTCTGTGAACATTAAAAACATAACATTATCCAGGATATCAAGTCAAACATTTTGTTTTATTTCGGTTTTGTGTCAGTTGGGAGTAAACCAGCGGATGGAAGACGCCCCCCTTTCCTCTTTCTCACTCTCTCTCTCTCTCTCTCTGCCTTTCTGTCTGTGTGTAACTCTGCCTTTCCAATAAAATAAAATAAATCTTAAAAAAAAAGTATTCCAGCCATAAACTACTTCAGGTTTATCATTAGCTTTATAATACTATCAGAAAACAATGAGGTAGATATTTTAAATTATACAACTTCAGACTTTGACATGTGAAGGTATCCATGAAACCACCTTTGTAAGAAAATAATGAGCACCTTTTCTTTAAAAATTTCTGTAATATTTCTCATCCTCTTTGTAACCATCCCACCTTCTTGTCTCCCCCACAAGGCTGATCTCTTTTCTGTCAGATAATAGTTCATAACTTGTTGTAGGGATATATAAATGGCATCATAGAGAAATGTATTCATTTTCACATGACTTCCCTTAATCAACTTTACTCATTTGAGAGATATTCATAGGTGGGTGTACTGCCTTTATCTTGCTGAATTGTGATCTATGTGAGGATACACAGTTTGTTTATATTTTCAGTATACACAGATGTGCATGTATATATGTTGATAGACAATTGTATTGCTACTAATTTTTAACTATTACCAACAAAACTAGTATGAGCATTCATGTACAAGCTCCATGTGGCCTGTGTTTTATTTTGAGAATTATAGAATCATTTTCTAGGTGAACATTTAAATTTCTTAAGAAATTGTCACTTCTCTCTGTCTCTCTCTCTCACTGTCCACTCTGCCTGTCAAAAAAATATTTTAAAAAATTAAAAAAAAAGAAATCGTCACAACATTTTACAAAGTTGTCTCAATATTTTAATTTTATAACAGTGGTATTTGATTTATTCTAGTGTTCTTCTGGATGTATATTTAGGTGAAAAAACAATTTTTAAATATATGATACTAGAACTTGAGGCTGTTTCATATATAAACACAAAATACTTCTGAATATTTTAGTATAAACTGTGTTTCCTATATTCAGAAATACCATATAAATCAGAAGAAGTAATTGCATTTGTTTGTTAAATAAAACTGTTGATAGTTGAATTCATTATCGATGGAAATTAATCTTGCTTTTAGCTACCAGCGCAGTGTTCTGTATCAATGGCATTAATACTGTTACATCTGTAATACATATGCATTTCAGTGAAAGTATCTGATGGCTTCATTGATCTTCTAATACAATTGTTCCAAAACATCTTCATACAAAAATAGGTATGATTTTACTATAAATCACTTTTGTTTCCCTTATGTATTACAGCTCGACAAGCTGACAGATTTTTAAAATTATGAGTGAAAATACATTTTATTCTAAGTAAAATTTTCATTTCATACCATCATGGTAGACTGAATAATCGTTGCCAAATCAGCCCACATATTAAGCATAGAACTTATGAAAATCTCATTTTATATAGTTAAAGAATGCAAATGTAATTAGAACACCTTGAAATATGAGTATTTTCCTGGTTGACCCCACTGGGTCCAGTGGCCTCACAGAGGTCCTTGTCAGAGCAAAGAAGGATCTGATAGCATGTAACAGCAAAGGTGTGAGGTTGGAGTGACATGAGGAAGGCGCTGTTAGCCAAATAATTAAGGTGGTTTCTAGAAGCCACAAAAGATACTGAAACAGATCCTCTTCTCAGAACCACTGGTAGGAACTAGTCCTGCCGACTATCAGCTTAATTGTGATTGATTTTGCACCTTTGACTTCTAGAAATTGAAGGTGATAAATTTGTGGTGTTTGAAGGTAAATTTGTTTCAATCTGTTACAGTGATCATAGAAAGCATTATGTACTGAGAGAGATTAAGAATTATCGCTTTTTGTGTGTAGAGACAATTTGATGAATGAAGTAGGTAGGAAGTATGTTTTGGAGAGAGATCACACTGATAACCTGGTGAATGTTGGATTGGAAGGTGAGGCTAAGACTGGAAGTAGGGATCAGTTAAGAGCATGTTGAAATGATACAGAGATTATGAAAGTTCAAAATAAGATTGCAGTTGGGTAGAATGAAGAGCAAGGGAGAGATTTCTGTTATATTTGGAGATGGATTTATGGAGCTTAGGGAATTTTAGAGCAACTTATTGCTCTTTTATTAACGAATTTTAGAGTTCAAGATTGAGAGGTCAAATAGCGAAGAGAGATAACTTAAATGGGAACCAGAAAGAGTCTTCCTAAATCTTTTAAGATTCTAGTCTTTCCTAACTTCTTACGGCTTTACCTCATTTTCCATGTAGCTAATGAATTTTTAGTTATTGTTTAAAACACACTTCAAATTTCACTTTTATTTCTGACTGTGTATTCAAGTTTCTAGTGCACTTAGAATGTTTTCTGTGTTGCCATTGCATCTTATGAGCAATTTCATTCTGGGGCTTACCAGAATATAGCATAATTTTTCCTCGTGTGCTTAACACTTTGGCAAGAAAAAGGGTAGCTCAAATCAAGAACTCTGCTATGTTTACCTGTTTCACATGTTCCTGGTTGTAGCTGGCACACTTCTCATCTAAAGATAGCTTTTCACAACTTTAATTGGAGCTTTCTGCCAAAAAGTGCTCATGCTGCCAAGAAAACAACAGCAACTTTTGCTGTTATTTATCCTTAAATGTATACATTAATAAGTTTATAAAATAAGTGATGATTGCCTATATTAACATACTCTCCTGAGAACTAAACATAATACCAAAAGGCATATTGATTTCAAACTATATTAATTAAATTAGTTGAACTGAAATAAATTCCGTGAGGTCAGAAACTGTGTCACTCATTCAACTGATGCTTTCCAAATATCTATTACAAAATCCATCTGTGCATACAAAAGGCATTCAGTAAGTATTAACAGCATACATTATGAGGGAATATGGAAAGTACTTCTCCATGTTTTTTATTATAGTATCTGGAATTTTTCTACTACAAATTTTTAAAGAAAAACTTTATTTCTTTTTCTTGCTATAATCATTTATTTCATTTAAATTATATATTTGTTTCATAGTATTGAGATTTTTAAGGAGCTATGTTAATCAGTGACTTCTCAATTGAAATTTCTGCATATATGCATCTTCATTTTATTTTCTTCAAAAATGTAATTCTATAAATTGCATTGCAACATATTTTTCTAATGTACATTTTGGGTCCATCTTCACTTTCCTCAGATATCATGTTACTCAAGTTTGAAATTTATTTACACATACCTACTAGGTTTCAAGCACTAATATTTAACTTAATTTTTAAAATGCTTTAGGGCTTAATTCTCCATTGAACCAATAAAAATATGACTAAGGGAAATTAAATTACTTGACATATATTATACAAATAGTGAACATTACAATTGAAATTGAATTCCTGTGTATCTGTTAACAAAATGTGAGATAATTTCATTACTTCCCAGTGGCTTCCTAATTTTTTGTGTGACTTGTGCCAACACTGAAGCGGCATGGACTGAGAAAATCAATGGTAACAAATCCATCTGCTAGACATAAGCTTCCAATTGCAGAACAACAGAAAACTGGCAAATAGAAAGCAGGGTAGTGTGAGATGAGAACTTGGAACAGCAATATACAAACTCTGTCATTGTGTTAGTAATTCTTGTTGCACCCAAACTCCAATGCCAGTGTCTGGAAAGTATATCAGGGAAATCTTCTTACCTATAAATCAAGTACTATGACTCTTCCTTTTCTCCTCCATTTCCTTCTTCCATTCCCCCCTCCCTCTCTTTTCTTCCTCTTCTCTCCTTTGTACCCTCTCCTCTTTGTACTCACTCCTTCTCTCTTCTTCTTTCCATTCACACTTGCTATTGGAAAAATATTTTATTCTAACAAGTAAAACATGGAGAGAATAGGTTTTGTTTGCAATAAAAAATGGTATAGATTAACAGGAGGCAAAATATTGTAATGGGGAAAAATAAGTAAGACTATCATATTGAGAGATTGTAGAATCCTACTTCTTTAAGGTAGCTTAGAGCCCTATTAGAATGTCCACATAAATAAGCACCCTTAGCAGTGAACTGAACAAAAACAAATAACACACTGTACGCTACTTTCCTTTGTGTCTAATTCCTTCTTTCTCTGAGTGAAACAAATCTTATTTCTTTGACTAACTTCTATTTTGCTCTCATTGTAAGTTCACTGCAATAAGAAGATGTGATACTTTGCCTTTCAGTAGCTCACAATGGAAACGTGAAAAAATAGACTTCCTGATACTGTGATTTTCTTTTTTATTAAAAAAACAGAAATATTTGCAGGTAGAGAATTTGTATTCATACAAAGACAGGCTGGCTCTTTGGAGAGATGAGGACTAAGGGAAAGTCCTACCAGGGAGAGTTCTCTGTATAAATCCTTTCAATTTTCTCCTTTTCATTCTTCACCAATTCTCCTGAGCCCCACAGTGTTGTTATTCCTGACCTGGCTTAGAGGCGTTTACAGACAAAATCAACTCAGCCAGGAAAAGCCTCTTATAAAACATCAGTGAGCCTTTCGGGTGATAACGTTTATTCTTCAATTTTCTTTACCCTCCCTCCCAGTTTTATAAGTATGTATCAGCATTTTAGTTTCAATAGTTGCAATGCAGTTTCCACTGAAAATAGAAAGGTGTGAACTAAATGTCTCCTTAGCATCTTTTCAGTTCTTTGTACCCACTTTTCTGGGAAAGAGTCAATATAAAATACCCAGCCATACGAATTTTAATGTTCATTCTCTTGCTAAGGAAATGAAATTGCATTCTATTTATAGTTATTGCCATCATTTTCGCCAGGTTATTGCTAGACCAAGATAACTATTGCAATTTCTGGTCCAATTTTAAAATATTATTTATCTAACCAAATAGATTTTTAAAAAGTAGAAGTGTACCTTATTTGGTATAACTAACAACACTCAGTCATTGGAAAATAGAAAATGTTTCTTCCCTTGAAACTGTATTCATCCCCATCCTCCCCATCCCACAATTTCTCTGCTGACTTTCAATTAGAGTTTTGAGAAGATAGGAGTATGCTGTACTCTCACTCCCTGGCGGACTTCAGGAGAAAACATAACAATGCAATGAGAGCAGGTGACAAGAAAACTATTCTCTCCTGTTCATGAAAACAGAAATGGCATCCTAGCAGACAATCACTAATGCAGTCTCTAATTCAACCTAAGCATCAATTGTGTAAAGCTTGATGAGAAGTCAACTCATGCGGCATAAAAGGGGAAAACCCTGACATATAGAAATAACAACTCCAAATATAAATATTTCTTGCTGTTCTAAGAAAAATGATACTAAAAACCTCAAGGTCACCAGCTCCTTAACTCAGTGTTTGAGGCTAAACTGAAGCCACTTCTGTGACTACTAGGCTACCAGGATTGCTTGCAGAACAGTGTGAGAGAGAGTAATAAACAGTAAATACATTTAAATCTAACAGTGCTGATCAGCTATACTCCAGAAAATGACTTAGCACCTTGGACTAAATGCAAATTTTTAAGAAAGACTTATTTATTTATATGGAAGGTAGAATCACAGCTAGAGGGAGAAACAGATACCTTCTTCCACCATTTCGCTCCCCAAATGGCCACAATGGATAGGCCACAGCCAAGGACAGGGAATTTTATCTGGATCTCACATGTAGGTAGCAGGAACTGAAGTATTTGGACCATCTTATCCTGCTTTCGCAAGTGCATTAGTGGTGTTCTCGATCAGAAATGGAACAGCCAGGACTCCAATCAGCCCCCATACAGAATGCCAGCATTGCAGGTGGTAGCTTTACACACTATGCCACAATGCTTGTCCCTTGAAGCTGTGGAATTAATAATTCAGGGATTCTAGACATTTCACTCTTCTGTTGACTGAATGCAGAACTCTTGGAAGAGTAAAATTCCACAAACATTGGGGAGAATAATTACCCTTAATAATTACCCTTAATTACCATATTATTACCAATGAATGAAATTCTCTGATAATTCATAATTAGGAATATGAACTAAGAGTCCCTCAAAAAGTAGAAATAAAAAAATAGATTAAAAGCAATAGAATGAAAGACAACTTTATTTTGGTACCAAAAATTGAAATCCACGCACATTTTTATAAATATTTTCCATGGACTTATTAAATATTCCCATATTTATTCTTACCTTTCCATCACAATAATGTTAGGTGTAGTTCCTATTCCCATCACGAGCGTTATGGTTTGATGTCCTGGCCATCAACTGTTCCCTTTGTTGCAAATTTCTTTCCAAAACATACTTCTTGTGCACAATTCTGTTTTCCTAAAAAAATGTGTGTAAGTCACAGTTCTGCAAACACTAATATTCATATGTATCATGAGATCTATTTAAGAAATTAGCTCACATGATTACAGTAGTTGATAAGTTCATAATCTACAGAGCTGTGTCCAAAGGCAGGAAGCTGCTTCCAAACTAGGCAGAGCAGATGTCTCTGCATAAAGGATATTAGAATAATGATGCATTGCTGAGGGAAAACCAGTTCTCAGATGTTCAGTTGGCTTAATGGAATCCATCCACATTATGTAGGGCAATCTGCCTGAATCTAGCTACGTACTTAAATGGTAATCTCCTCCCAAAGCACCCTCAGATAGATTCCCAGGCTAGTGTTTGTGTGTATCACTGGACACTTCCTGGCCCAATCAAGGTGTACATAAAATTAACTGTCATATTATATAAATCAGTTGTCAGGAAACTGTGAAAAGAGTCAGAAAGGAAATGTTTTGTTTTGTTGGTGATAGTCTCTTTAAACTACTCAATTCTGCTGCTGAAAGCAGCCTTATATAATATCCAAATAAGTAGGAATGATTGTGTCCCAAGAAATCTGTACTTAGAAAAACAGACCACCCACCAGATTCAGACGGCAGGCCATTAGTTTTGCTGTAATAATTTGTAACTCTTTAATTTAGAAATTGGCTAACTCTTCAATAACTAAAAAATAACATCCTTGGAGTAGGCTTTTAGCCTGGTGATTAAAATCCCCACTTGCCAAATTGAAGTTATTAAGTTCCACTCTTAGTCTAGCTCCTGACTCCAGCTTCCTGCAAATGAAGACCCTGGAAGAGAGTGGTGATGATTCTAGTAATTGGGTGCCTGCTACCCATATGAGAAACCCAGGTTGCCCTCCCAACTCCTGGCTCCTGATCCAGTCCAACCCCAGCAGCCATGGCTGTTTGGGGAATAAACCAGCAGATGGGGTTTCTCTCCACCTCATGACACACAGCCCCTTTCTGTCTATCATATAAAAAAAGAAAAGACCTTTCCTAACATTACTCCACACCACCATCCTAGCCTTTAATTTTCTATGTTTAGAATACCCTTTTGGTGCATTAATTTATAACTTTCAGGACCAGTGTCCTAAATTAATTTTGTTAATCGGCTTTGAATGTCTAGTAAACAGTAAAATAAGTTTAAGAATGCATCCATTTCTGAAGCCAGGTAGCTAAAATTCTGTTTAGGTAGGAAATATTTTTCGTCGATCATCAAGCTCATTGTCCCAGAACTGTTATTGTGCCATCCTGATTTGCTAGGATACAGCCTGTTTAAGGTTTAGATGATACAATTTTATCTCTTTTTAATGTTTGCAAACTATTGCCTGACAGTCAATGCCTTTTAACATAAGAATTCTCATGTTTATTGAGTTATTTACTGTGTGTTCATTTATCTGTATTTTTATACATTCCTTACAAATGAAGTATAGCTAACAGATTCACAACTTCCCCCAAAACCCTACCTTTGCAAAGGTGAAAAATAACCCAATCTCATCTCATTGCTAACAATAGATAACCTTCACTGAGCATTTTTAATGTACATATGCACCTGTAAGCACTATTTATATATTGACTAATTTAATACACATATTAATTTTTATAATTTGAATTATTTGTTTGCCTTCATTGTATAAATTTAAAAAAAAAGTGATGAGAGCTTTTGTATCCTCACCTACATTATTAAACTGGTCATTCAAACTCAGAGTCTTTAAAACACTATGAGGGACTACTTCTTGCACATATCAAGTTTTCCAGGTAAAAAGATAAATCAAGTACTGATATTTAGATTTGTTCGAAAATGAAATTAACGTTGTATATACAAAAGATTTTGTACGATAGAAATGTGGGATACATATAAAACATGGACCACTTATAGTTTATTATGCAGTTAATCCTCCTGTCCTTACTCAGTTACTCAAAAAGTCATTTCTTTCAAAGACATATCCATGTGAGTTTCATTATACAACACTTGAGATGGAACATCATAGACTTTCAAAAAACTTTTTTTTTGAAATCTGGCTAATCCTCCGCCTGCGGCTCCGGCACCCTGGGTTCTAGTCCTGGTTGGGGTGCCAGATTCTGTCCCGGTTGCTCCTCTTCCAGTCCAGCTCTCTGCTGTGGCCCAGCAGTGCAGTGGAGGATGGCCAAGTACTTGGGCCCTGCACCCGCATGGGAGACCAGAAGGAAGCACCTGGCTCCTGGCTTCGGATCAGCGCAGCACGCTGGCCATAGCAGCCATTTGTGGGGGTGAACCAATGGAAGGAAGACCTTTGTCTCTGTCTCTCTCTCTCTCTCTCACTGTCTAACTCTGCCTGTCAAAAAAAAGAAATCTAAATTAAGAAAAAGTTATTTTCTATAGGGCTTTGTTTCCATTTAAACAACCATTATACTTGAATTAAATTCCTTTGAGAGTGTGGGCTGTGCAGGAGTGCAGTGATTCTAAATGACCAAGAAGACTCAGCTTATTCACTTGGTCATGCTCGTTTTTTTTTTTTGTTTGTTTGTTTGTTTGTTTGTTTTTTGTTTGTTTGTTTCTTTGTTTTTTTAAAGGCAGAGTGGACAGTGAGAGAGACAGACAGAGAGAAAGGTCTTCTTTTTTCCGTTGGTTCACCCCACAATGGCTGCTGCGGCCAGCCCAGCGCACCACGCTGATCTGAAGCCAGGAGCCAGGTGCTTCTCCTGGTCTCCCATGTGGGTACAGGGCCCAAGCACTTGGGCCATCCTCCACTGCACTCCCGGGCCACAGCAGAGAGCTGGACAGGAAGACCAACTGGGACAGAACCGGTGCCCGGACTAGAACCCGGGGTGCCAGAGCTGCAGGCGGAGGATTAGCCTATTGAGCCGTGGCCCCAGCCCATGCTCAGTTTTAAGTCAAAGAAAGTTGTGACTCACATGAATGAAATGCTTTGCTTTGACTCTCTGAAGACAAAGGCATTCCTGATTTTTTTTTCTTTAGTGCCACTAGCAATTAAATTCAGCAAAAACATGACATACTGTCCATGAGGTATCTCTTTTACCTAATCATCAGCAAAGCATAGGTTACAGGGTATCAACCAATCTTAAATCTTAGGCCCCTAACTACTGGGTACTAAATTTAAAACATGCATTTTCAGAATATTAATATTGGCACTTTGTAATTTGACAGAGTCTTTTATACAAAGATTTCAGGAAACTTAGAGTTACTAATTAAACTTATTTGGGGTTTAATTTCTTTTTAAATGTGTGGAGAGAATTTCATATTATATCTGATTATATATTAGTTATGCACAAATGATTCTTTAAAATTATAATTTGCTCTTTTGCTTAATTTAGAAAATAATTATGAGATCTATGACTAAACAGATAGATTACATTTTTAGCAAATTTTCCATGTGAATAAGTTAAATATTTGAAAATTCATCAGATGCAAATATGGATTATACCTCATAGGGTGGGAATAACCATGCTAGGCTTCAAATCCCAAGAACAACCATCATTTCCATTTCCTTAGTCACCCTCATTATGAGCCTTTTTAGGCTATATCAATCTATCTTGGGTTATACATTTTTATTGTTATTTCTCAGTCAAATATTACTGTAGATCAAGCATTGGCCCAAAAGTTAAGACACTTGCTTAGGATGTCCACATTCCACATCTGAGTGTCTGGTTCAAGTCCTAGCTCCTCCATTTCTGATCTACTTTCCTGCTAACAGGCATCCTGGGAAGCAGCAGATGATGGCTCAATTATTTTGCTCTTTGCCACTCACATGTGAGCACCAAATTGACATCTGGTTTCCTAGCCTCAGCCCAGCCTAGCCCTGGCTGTTTTGGATATTTGAGACATAAGCTTGTAGAAGGAATCTCTCTCTTTCTGACTCTCTTCCTGCTTTTAAATGTAATGACAATAAAAATGTAATTAAAAAATCTTGCTTGCTTGCTTCCTTCCTTTTTGCTTTATTAATTATTGTGACCTATTGTATCTAATGTGTTACTAAATTTATCCAAATAAAAAATAATTTCTTAAATGTATTGACATATTAAGCCTATGAGAAATATTTTTCAAGATTATGTTTTAGCAATACCCAACTTTAAACATACCTGCATATGAACTTTCTTGAACTCTATTAATATAATTTCTACCTTATTTTCAATTCTGGCGCATAAGTAGATGAGACCAAGCTATTATGATTTGTGTCATTGTTTGGGTGTCCTCCAAAGACCCTTGTGTTAAGAGCTTTATCATCAAAGTCTTATGTTAATGAGATCAGGATGGAATTTAATTCAATTTGACTGTGAGGCCTTGGATTAAGTTGTTAGGGTTGGACTTTACAAGGAGAGACTGCATACAGTTTGGATGACTTTCTGTCTCTCTGTGCTTCCAGAGATGTGATCTGCATATGCCACACCAAGGTGGTCAAACTAATAGGGCTTACCTGATCTTGGACTGCACACCTCTCAAATTTTGAGTAGAAAAAAGCATTCTTTCTTCCTAAGTGGTACTTCTCAAGAATTTGTCCAAGTAATGGAAAGCTGTCAGATACACAATTTTTTTTTTTTTAACTTTAAATCTCTTCAGTGCAGCGTACTGGTGGATTGACCTTTGAGAAGAGTCTTTATGTTTCTTTTCTCCAATGTGCGTGAAATAATAGAAGGCGTGTTCTATAGTTATAAGGAGGATGAAGTGAGGTGGTACATTGGGAGCATTGCCACAACTAACAATTACTGTTAGCGTCTCATTTTTTGGTAGTAACAGATCAGTTGAACTCATCTTCTTATCTTCTTACCACATACCAGTATTACAGTGATTGACACTTGATCTAATATTAATGCTGTTGTAGTCATTGGTGAGTTCACTCAGAACAATAATTTCAAGGAGAAATACTATGTGTTCACTACTTCAGTGCCTTCAATATTTGTTAGAAGATAGCATGAAATGACAATCAATGAATAGACATATTTGATGATTGACAAAAAACTGAATTAATAAGATACAAAATAGTTCTGAAGCCAACGTTGTGCTATAGTGGCTAAAGCCACTGCCTGCAGCTCCGTCATCCCATATAGGTTCCAGACTGAGTCTCAGCTACTATACTTCTGATCCAACTCTCTGCTAATGTGCCTGGGAAATCAGCAGAAGGTGGCCCAAGTGCTTGGGCCCCTGCCACACATGTGGGAGACATGGTAGAAGCTCCTGGATCCTGGCTCTAGACCTGCCCGGTTCTGGCCATTGTAGCCATTATTAGAATGAACCAACAGATGGAAGATCTCTCTGACATACATTCTCTCTCTCTCTCTCTCTCTAAGTTCTGACTTTAAAGAAATAAATAAATTTAAAGAAAAACAATATATAAGAACAAAAACAATAAAATAAGCAAAATATAAAAGTGTAATTCCCTCTTATAGGCAGCAATACACTATAATATTAAAGTCATATTTAATTATCCAGCCATTTTTATCCTATAGTTATGATTCAGACTTTTTTTTAAAAAAATCATGGAGAAATGGAATTAAAAAGATCATTCTATTTTTAAAGTGTTTGAAAATTTGAATGTTTGCTATTTCCTCCTACAGCTTCCCCAAACTAAATTCACCACTGGATATCACCTAGAGGTAATGTATTAGTCTATTTTTCCCCACTGTAATAAAATACCTGAGATAACTAACTTGATAAACAAAAAGCATTTACTATGGTTTATGATTTGGAAATTACAAGATCCATGGGGCTCATCTGATAATGGCCTTAGAGCTGACAAAGTCTTGAGGTAGTGCAAAGAGGACACCACATGACAAAAGACAAGGGGTATGATGTCTGTGTCTATGCTTCTGCTTATGAAACCACAGGGATACAATTGTAGTGGCTTCACTCTGATGAATTTATCTAACCCTTATCATGTCCAAAAAGTTTCTACCTATAAATGTCATAGTCAGATTAACTTCTACTCTTTTAATACCTCAAACAGGGATCAAATTTCAACACATTATATCATGGAAAGCCCTCAAACCATTGCCAAACCACGGAAGAAACAGACTTACTCTCTACCTGAGTCAAGCAGAGTATTTGGAATGGTCATGATGATTCTCCTCCCTACCTTGGGGGGTCTTGCTGCCAAGAAGACCTAGATAACTGGGGTTTCAATGAATGCCCATTTTAGCCACAAAGGGAAGGATTCCTTATCTTCTCTCCTACAATTTTCACCTTCTGTAGTACCAGATAGTTCCTTATTTTTTGTATTGATAGTCATGTTTATTTATTTTTTAAAGATTTTATTTATTTATTTGAGAGGTAGAGTTACAGACAGTGAGAGGGAGATACAGAGAGAAGGGTCTTCTTTCCATTGGTTCACTCCCCAGCTGGCAGCAACGGCCAGAGCTGTGCTGATCTGAAGCCAGGAGCCAGGTCTTCCTGGACTCCCACGCGGGTGTAGGGGCCCAAGGACTTGGGTCATCTTCTACTGCTTTCCCAGGCCATAGCAGAGAGCTGGATTGGAAGGGGAGCAGCCGAGACTAGAACTGGTGCCCATATGGGATGCTGGCGCTGCAGGCAGAGGATTAACCTACTGCGACATGGCATTGGCCCCCAATAGTCATGTTTATCTGTCATACTTGAGCTTGATAATTAACTCTCTTCCATGAGCAAGTTGGAAAAACTAATAGTTTTTTTAGTCTTCTTCCCTAAATTAAAAAAAAAAAAAAACTTTCTCCCTCATGTTCCATTTTTCCCTGACTTCAGTGATCAGCTAAAAATGACATCAAAGCTCACTGAATCTTCTTCTCTGATGCCTATAAGGCTGAACTTCACCTGATTTAATCTACTTTACTCAACTTCCTCAAACAGTTGTCCAAAGGTGCTTAATTTTACCCTCCTGGGGAACTGTAAACATTGGATTAGCAGCTGCAGTGATCTTCACTTTCTTCTCAGACTGGCTGTCTGTGTTGAATAGTGAAAAGTTCTGTAGATATCAATTAGGTCCATTTGGTCCATAATGTCAATTAGCTCTATTATTTCTTTGTTGATTTTCTGCCTGGTTGATTTTTCCACTGATGAAAGTGGGATTTTGAAGTCATCCTTTACTGTTGTATTGGAGTCCATGTCTCCTTTTAGATCTGTTGATAGTTCTTTTAGATAGCCAGACACCCTATCATTGGGTGCATATATAATTATTATAGTCACATCTTTCTGTTTTATTGATTCCTTAATCATTACATAGTGTCATGCTTGGTCTCTTTTAACAGTTTTTGTGATAAAGTGTATTTTGTATGATATTAGGATGGCTACATCTGCCCCCCTTTTTTCCCGTTACCATGGAATATCTTTCTCCATCCTTTCACTTTCTGTCTACATGTATCTTTGTTGGTTAGGTGTGCTTCTTGTAGGCAGCAAATAGATGTGTGTTTCTCTTGTGCACATTTTAGAATCTTTTCTTTATGCTTTACTGTGTAAAGTTTGACTACAATGTGTTGTGGTGAAGATCTTTTCTGGTCATGTCTATTAGGAGTTTTAAACACTTCCTGTATTTGGATGTCCCTTTCTTTCTCCAAATTAGGGAAGCTTTCTGTAATTATCTCATTAAGTTGGCCTTCTAGTCCCTTCTCTCCACAGCTTCAGACACTCCTAAGACCCATATGTTGGGTAATTTGTTATTACCCCATATATCTCCAATACTGTTTTTAAGTTTTCTAATATCTTCTTCTTGTTTTTCGACTAACTGAAATTTCCAGAGATCCGTCGTCTAGCTTAGATATTCTTTCTTCTGCCTCACTTACTGTGTAATTAAGGCTTTCTACTGGATTTTATATTTGATCTACTGAATTCTTCATTTATAATATTTCATTTTGATTTCTCTTTAAGATCTCAATTTCATGTGAAAATTTTTCAATCATATCATATATGGCTTTCTTTAGTTTGTGGATTTGTTTATGATTGCTTTTGAGTAATTCTATGATTATTTTTTTGAATTACATTCTGGAATTTCCTCAACTTCACATTCTAATATTGAAATGTTGCAGTGTTCCTTTGGGGGGCTTGTAGTGTATTCCTTATTCTTGTTCCTTGAATTTCTGCTTTTTTATTTAGGCATTTGTAGTTTTTTTTTTTTTTTTTTTCCAATCTAGTAGTTTTTTTCTTTGAACTATATCTCTGTGGCTTAATGGAACATCTACACTTTCAGTGAATATCTAGAGGTCTGTAGTGGAAGTGACCAGGGAGCTGTTCAGTGCTCCAGCATGGAGTGAGTATCCAGGGTAACACCCAAGTTGGGTGTGGTAGCTCTCCTCTGGCTAACTGGATGGAGAGGAAGGGAGACCTCTATTGGTGCAACCACTCCTTCTCCTCCAAGCTGAGGAATGCCCAGTTGTTAGTCCCCAATGTGTTCAACATTCATCTGCACTGCTGTATGAACCACACATATGATCTGTGGAGTCCTTCCTGTGAGCACAGTTCTCTCTGCTATGAGCCACTCTAGGTAACCAAGGAGCTCTGTTTGTAGAAATACTGTGTTATTGCCCAGAACCCAGCTACACCCTGTTTCCTCTCATGTAGTCACAGTGTTTTCTCAGTCTCAGCTTCCAGTGCTTTCAAGGTCAAGGAGTGCCAGTGAGATCACTGGGCCCCACTAGCCCATCCTATCCACAAGGAAAGTAACGTATTCCCAGAGCCACTGTCTGTGTGTGTTCCAGCCTGCTGGATTGAATGTAATCTTTCCAACTAGTTTTGATGTCAGTGGGGAATGAGGGTCTTTCTGGTAAGATTTCTAGTTTACAGGCATGCAAAATACCCACCAGCAATCCCTTAACAATTGTGCTGGGTGCCAAGGGGAGTCCCACAGGTTGGCACTTCCTTTCCATTTGGATGGCTCCTTTTCCCCTCCCATTGCTACGTGGGTACAGCTGGCACAATGGAGACTGTTTCCCTTGGTTGCTCTTGCACTGCTGTGGTTGCCCTCACCAACTGGATGGAGGGTGACCCCCATAATTGCTGGATGCACAGATACGATCTGGGTCAGCCACTAGCTGCCTGTATCCAAAAATGGTGCCATCCTTCCTGCTGACTGCAGGTCTCTGTTGTAGCAGGAAGAGGGGGAGAGAAGAGAGATGTGCTAATAGTTAATCTATTTCAATGATTAAAAAAAAAAAAAACCTAGTTTTATATTTCTCTGATCTATTGTATTTTTATTTCTTCTCTAATCTTCATTATTCCTTTACTCCTACTAACTTTGGCTTATGTTTTTCTTGTTTTCTTGAGATACAGTCTCAGATCATTGTTTGATTCCTTTCCAATGTTATGCTGTTGGCACTTATTACCATGAACTTTCCTCTTAATACTGGTTTTGTTGTGTCCCATAAGCTTTGATATGCTTCATTTCACTTTCATTTGTTTCAATATTTTTTTTTATTTTTGTCTTGATTTCATCTATGACCCACTGTTTATTCCGTAATATGCTGTTCCATGTCTATGTGTTAGTATAATTTCTACAGTTACTTTATATTTAATTTCTAGCTACATTCTATTGTGATAATCAACATACATGATATAATTTTCATTTGAATTTGTTGAGACTTGTTTTACAGCCTACAATATGGTCTATCATTGAGACTGTTGCATACACTGATGAAAATAATAATGTGTATTCTGCTGCTATGATGAAATGTTCCATTTGATATATATAGTAGCTATAGGTCCATTTGATCTATATAGTAGCTTATATCTGTTACTGATCTTTTGTCTGATGTTCTGTCCCTTGATAAATATGTGGTGTTAAAATCCTGCATTATTGTTATTTTTGAGTTTGTATTTTCTTAAGATCCATTGAATTTGTTTTATAAAACTGCATGCCCTGATGAAGGTGTTTATACATTTACTATAATCACTTCTTAATTCTTACTATAATCAATTCTTAATGAATTGATCCCTTAATGACTATGTAAAAACCTTGTCTCTTTTGACAGCTTTTGTCTTAAAGTCTATTTTTTCTAATATGAGAATAGCTACTCTTGTTTATTTTTTATTTATACTTGTATGGAATATCTTTTTCGATCCTTTTATTTTCAGTCTTTTGAATGTTGGTAAGATATGTTTTTTGTAGGCAGTATTGGTAGTATAGGTGGGTCTTTTATCTATCCCTACAGTTTGTATCTTTTAATAGGAAAATTTAGTCCATTTATGATCAAGGTGAATATTCATGAGTTATTTCTTAGTTCTGCCTTTTCTCCATGAATATTACCACTGTTTTGAATCTCATTTGTTCTGTTACTAGGAGGTTTCCTGTACTTATATTATTTCATGATGCTGAATGCCTTTCCCTATTTCTTTGTGGAGTATGCCCCTAAATATCATTTGTAATGGTAGACAAATGGTGGCAAAATATTTAATTTTTATTTCTCTTGGAAGGTTTTTATTTCCTGTTCATTTATGTATGAAAGCTTCACTGATTAAAGTATTCCAGGATGGCTTGGGTTTTTTGTTTTTGTTTATTGTTTGTTTTGTTTTTGTCTTTCCTTCTTTCTTTCTCTCTGTCGCTCTCTGTGTCTCTCTTTCTCTCCCTCTCTTTGCTTTCTTCTTTCTTTTTTACTTTCTTTCTTTTCTCTCTCTCTTCTTCTTCCCCTTCTCCTTTTTTTTTTTTTTTTTTTTTTTGGTAGGACTTGCACTGTATCTGTCTTTTATTTTCTGGCCTGGTCTGTGGGATTTCTGTTGAGTAATCTGCTGTTAATCTGAGGGAAGATATTTTACACCTGATTTGTTGTTTCTTTCTTGCATAGTTGAGTATATACTCCTTACAGTTTACTTTTGAAAGTTTAACTATAATGTGTTGTAATGAGGATATTTTCTGTTCATTCATATTTGGAGTTCTATGTGCTTTCTGTATTTGGATTTCCATATATTTCTCCAAGGTGGGGAAATTTTTTGATATTATTTCAGTGAGTAAATTTTCTAACCAATTCTTTTTTCTATATATTCAGGAATTCCCAATATTTGAATATTTGGTTGTTTGATGATATCCCAAGGATAAAAAACACTATTTTTGATCTTTCTAATTTTTTCTTCTTTTTTTATCTTACTGAGATATTACAAAACACTTACCTTCTAGACAATATTATTTCTTCTGCTTCACCAAGTATGCTATTAAATCCTACCACTATATATTTATTTGACTTTATTGAATACTTAATTCTAACATTTGTCTCTGATTTTTATGAAATATCTATCTCTGTACAATTTCTTGTCCATGTTGTGTTCTTGAGTAACTTTATTACCATTCTTTTGAATTCCTTTTCAGGCTTTTCATTGATCTGTCCTTGACAGACCAACATTAATGGGTTATTCTGTTTTTTTTTGAAGAGTAATATTGGTTTCCTTATTTATTTTTTTTTTCTTTTTGATTCCTCATTGATTTTTATGCATTTTGGGCATCACTAGCTCTTATCTCTTCTATAGGATGGAATTTTCTATTTTGATTGATGGTATTATTCTTGGAAAAGACCTCTCTGGGTCAGTGGTGTGTCTTAGACTTGTGTGGGAGTTCCAGGGATGTGTGCTTGGTGAAGCCATGGTGCTCTAGACACCATCTGGATGGAAAAAGAGTCCAGACTGACACCAAGTTGGGCATGGTGTAGCACCTCTGGTTAGTCAGTAGGGGAGGGGATGGTGGAGCTGACTAGTGTGTTTGCAATCCAAGCTTTTCTCTGTGCCAAGATGAACCAGATGATTCACACTCCAGAGTGAGCTCATGTTAACTGTGTACCCCAACCACCCAGGCTTATGTACCATATAGAACACTGACCAACACTGTGGTATATCTCAGGTGAACTCTGTGAGATCTATCCCATGTTCAGGGACCTCTATGTTACCACAGTCTGACTGCATGGATGCACATACCCAGGTGCAAACTGTTCCCATCTCCTTAATCTACAGCCAGAATATTCACCACCACAGGCTTGAGGGGGTCTATTCTCCTGCCATTGAGCTGCCCTACCCTTGGTGCATGACAGAGTCCAGCTGCAGGGCTACCTCGGCAAACTGAACTTGTGTGTTGGTGGGGAGACAAGAGAGAAGCAATGTGGTTTCCTTTCACAGTGTAAAGTGCCTGGCAGCTCCATGCCAGTTCCCCAACTGGAATCAGAGAGCCAGTGAGAACTGTGGGGGTTTTCCCTCAGTCAAAGCCACCAGTGCCATAGACTCCTCTCACCTTGCCTGGGAAGATAGCAATTCTTTATCAGGTGAAAGCTATGAATATGCAGGAATCACTGGTGTCACTTTGCTAGCAGTCACATGTTTGTCCGCCCTCTTCACTGATCATGGAGTCTCTGTTCTGTTTTGGTTTTGCACTGAGATTTTCTCTCACTCGTCTCCTGGAAACATGGTCTCCTCTTGTTTCTCTAGTATCTGTGGCTGGAGTCAGTGTGACTTCTCCCTTTTCAGCCATCTTGTATATCCCTGAATTCCTAAACTATCTATTTTTAAAAAGAGTTTGTTAGACAAGTCTTCTTCCCTTGCCATTTTATAATACATTACAATTATGTAAAACAGGATGATTACTCACCTCCCCATCTTAATTGAATCATTTTCTTCCAGTATTTTCAGCTGTCTTTATTATCCGACACAAAATTTGTGGATGATAAATAGGAGAACTTAGAACAGAACTCAATTACCCTCCAGTTAAATAAACATTCATTGTCATTGAACCATGATGTTTTGTTAAGTCATCCTTGGTAATATCTATGTAAGTATTAATGTTTTAAGAATTATATTCAATGCATGTGTGAAAAAAAGCAGATTATGCTACTATCAAACATATAAGCTTTGTTTAACATTTAATTGCTCATAAGCATTATGAGCTTAGTTTTTTTCTCACAGGTACATTAATTGGTAAGAATTTGATATCATAGATTTATTTTTGAAGTGTTTTGTAAGACTATGAGAGAAAATAGGGGCTCCTCAAATAATACTAAATCTTTTTAAGAGATTTTACATATGTCATTTTGCCTGATTCACTGTTTATATAAAATATGAAAGAATCTATATTCTTGAAGTAAATATTCATGTCTATTTATTATCTTTTTAAATATAAACTTTATTTTTCAATATACTGTCTACATGAGTATTTCAAATGAAATTTTATTTCAATTATGTGAGGTTGTCTAAATTATTCCTTTCTGAAATTTATTTTTAGATTTCTGCTATATGTAAGGAAAAATTTTCCAATTAGCAGCAACATATTTAAGTGTAAAATCATATTGGTTTGAAACTCAGCGCAAGCTGAAAGACATTTAAAAATCCACTCAATTTTTCTGTCTTTACTGTTAAGTGTAAAAGTTACTATTGTTGACATTTGCTAATAGTGAAAACATATTAAAGAGAAATATGTTGAAAAGGCCATGTGGTGAATAATGTTTTTATCCTTGTTGAGTATAACATTATATGTACCTAATAAATTCTTGTTACAATCACATATAGAGGCCAGTGTTGTGGTTCAGAGATTCTACAACACTGGAATCCCATATGAACAGCAGTTCAAATCCTGGCTGTTCCAATTCTGATGCAACTCCCTTCTAAATGTGGGAGAAACAGTGAAATATGACACAGGTGCTTGGGTCCCTGCACCCATGTGGGAGATCAGGATGTAGTTCCTGGCTCATGGCTTCAGCCTGGCCTGCCATAGCCATTATGGCCATTTGGGGAGTGAACCAGTGAATTAAAGATTTCTCTGTCTCTCTCTCTCTCTACCCCTCTTTGTAATTCTTTCAAATAATAAATCAAAGCAAATCTTTAAAAAAAATCCCATATAAAAACCATGTACATACATATATAGTATGCCTCATATTCTATATAGATTAGATTTGATGTAAATTTCAGGTATAAAAAGTAAGCATTCATATAATTGCACTTAGTTCAGATGGAGAAACTGAAAGTTACCCAGAAACTGTGTTCCTGATGGGATACCACAGTGAGCTGCAGCTTTTCTGTTTCTCTCAAATAGCATTAAAGTGAATAATGCCAAAATTTTAACAGGAATTTGACATGGCATATTTGTGTAGACTTTTAAATATTTTACTGTCCTATGTTATTTAAATTGCATTATTATTGATTATAGTCTCTGCAATGGATCTCAAAACTTAATCTTCTTGTCTGTTTGGTATTTTATAGCCTTCAACCAACTCTCCTTTCCCTCCCTCCATGCCTTAGGTTCCGAAAACCACTATTCTACTCACTAGTACTATAAGCAATTTTTTACATTCCATGTGTGAGAATTTTGATATTTACCTTTTTTTGCCCCAGCTTGTTTGACTCAGTATAACGTCCTCTAGTTTTATCCATGTGGTTGCAAATGACAGAATTTTCTTCTTTTTTAAAGGCTGGATAGTATATGGATTTTTTTCAAAAAAATCATCCATCTTTTTTGTTAAGATTCATTTATTTAATTGAAATTAAGAATTACAGAGAGGCAGAGGCAGAGAGAGAGAGAGAGGTCTTTCATCCGCTGGCTCACTCCCCAGATTGCTGCCAACAGCTTAAGTTAGGCTGACCTGAAGCCAGGAGCCAGGAGCTTCTTCTGGGTCTCCCACGTGGGTATAGGGGTCCAAGTACTTGGGCCATGTTCTACTGCTTTCCCAGGCCATAACAGAGAGCTGAATTGGAAGCGGAGCAGCTGGAACTCAAACTGGCACCCGTATGGGATGCTGGCACTGCAGGCAGAGACTTTACCTGCTACCCCACAGTGCTGGCCCCCCAAAATCATCCATATTGATAGAAACATAGATTGATTTCATACCTTGGCTATTTTGAATGATGCTGTAGTGAATAAGACAGTGCAGCTTATGATGAATACTACGTTTAGCTATATTTTTAGATTTTAGAGGAATCTGCAGGCTATTGTTGCTAATGGCTGTACTAATTCTTATTCCCAGAAACAATGTAGGAGAGTCACCTATTCTCCAATCTTTGTGTTACCTTTCACATGTTTAATAACAAAACCTAACATGTGTGAGATAACATCTCATTCTGGATTTAATTTGCATTTCCCTGATGATTAGTGATGATGAGCGAAGTTTTTATTCCTGTTGACTACCTCAGAATTTCCATTCCTGGGATTTACTGTGGCTGGTGAGAAAGGAAGTGAACACTAGCGTGCTCACTGTGTTTTCACTAAAGAAAGTTGCTTAATTGATCCAATTGATAAATTTAGTCTTCGTTGATGCAATGTATAGAAATGTACAAATTTCAGTTGCATTTTCTTAGCACTTTGTATTAACTGTTAGGTGGCAATTAATATTATTACACCCTAATTGCTTCCAAAAAGAAAACTCACTTTGTATTAGTCCACAAATTTTAATTGCCTAAAGTGATTTCCTGAAGGTTGAACTCACCGTATAGCTTTTTTTCCTTAGGATTTATTTTATTTATTTGAAAGACAGTTACAGAGGTAGAGACAGGGAGAAAGGTCTTCCATCCACTGGTTAACTCCCCAGATGGCCGCAATGGCCGGAGCTGCACCAATCCGAAGCCAGGAGCCAGGAGCTTCCTCCAGGTCTCCAATGGAGGTGCAGGAGCCCAAGGACTTGGGCCATTCTCTACTGCTTTCCCAGGCCATACCAGAGAGCTGCAACAGAAAAGGAGCAGCTGGGACTAGAACGGGCACCCATATGGGATGCCAGCGCTTCAGGCCGGGACTTTAACCCACTGTGCCACAGAACTGGCCCCTTATTGTCCAGCTTTTAAACACACTTGTATATTTGTTCCAAGCTGAATGCCATTGAGCTTCTTTCTGTATGTATTCATATGTAGGATTTAAAAGAATCTTAAAATTACAAACAATAATTTAGTTATGAACTACACACTGAGAAATCTTTTGACAGACTCATCCTAATGCAAACAGAAATGTATTATTCATTAAAATATTGTTTTCTATTAATTATGTAGAAATTAATAATTTGGTTTAGTACCATAGCATTCATCTTAAAAATGCTGTTGAAGTATTAATATCATATTTCTCTTAGTTAAAATGTGGTCATTCTCCTCTTGAATTCATAATATAATATTTATATTATTTTATAATGTATTATCACTTTAGACCCAAAACAATAGTGTTTAGAAACATCTATGAAGACTAATTTTCAAGCTGTTTTTCAGCAGTTGATTTTGTTTTAAATAAATTTTTTTTTTTTTTTTTTGACAGGCAGAGTGGACAGTGAGAGAGAGAGACAGAGAGAAAGGTCTTCCTTTGCCGTTGGTTCACCCTCCAATGGCCGCCGCGGCCGGCGCGCTGCGACCGGCGCACCGCGCTGATCCGATGGCAGGAGCCAGGTGCTTTTCCTGGTCTCCCATGGGGTGCAGGGCCCAAGCACCTGGGCCATCCTCCACTGCACTCCCTGGCCACAGCAGAGAGCTGGCCTGGAAGAGGGGCAACCGGGACAGAATCCGGCGCCCCAACCGGGACTAGAACCCGGTGTGCCAGCGCCGCTAGGCGGAGGATTAGCCTAGTGAGCCGCGGCGCCGGCCGTTAAATAAAATTTTAACAGACTTGTTTGACAAGGACTGGAGTTTCAAACAACAGATCTGTGAATACTTATGTATGAGATTGTGATGGGCACTGAATGAGTGCAATTAGGTACCAATTCTTCTTTTCTAGTGTAAATTGCTCTGCCTTATAAGGCAAACCACCAAGTCAATGTAGTATAGCTTTCCTCTGTTTGGACATTCTCCCTGCTGTAATGTGAACATTAGTTTTCACTCCCTCAACCTCCAATTTCTTCTCTTTTCCCACTTGACATCATCTGAAACTGATTCCTGTTACAGAAATATTTTCTCCTTTCAGGTCAAAATCCATGGATCTTTTATGACAAACATGCTTTGTTTTTGGTTTTTGTTTTTGTTTTTTTTTTTAAGATTTATTTAATGATTTGATTGTTAGAATTACAGAGAAAGAAGGAAAGACAGAGATGTCTTCCATCAGCTGATTCACTCCCCAGATGTCCACAACAGCCAAGGCTGGGTCAGTCTGAAACCAGGAGCTGGGAGCTTCATCCAATTCTCCCACATGAATTGCAGGGGCCCAAGCACTTGAGCCACCTTCTGCAGTTTTTCCCAGACTATTGGCAGGGAGCCAAATTGAAATTGGAGCAGCTAGAACACAAACAAGCATCCATATGAAATACTGACATAGCAGGCAGCAGCTTTGCCTGCTACACCACAATGCTGGCCCCAACATACTTGCTTCTAAAATCACCCCTTCTATCCAATATTATTCCAAAATATCTTATCAAAACACAAACTTTCAACATTAATGTCTATTTATTAAAATCACAAAAAATTTAATTTTATTACAGGCATAAAAGAAGCAAAAATGTTTTAAAAATACAAAACTTTCGTATTTAGAATTTTTGATATAGATTCATCCATGTGGGTTTATAATCATATTGTTTTATTTTTTAAAAGAATTTGCCATGCATACAGAGTGAGTGTTCATTACATTTCAATGCATGGAGAATATTCATGCCAGTAGGTATGTCTTTGCGTTTGTATTAAAATTTAATTATTTAATATTTTGTGTAGTATTTTCTAATATAATTACATGTGCAAATATGAAATGCAATAATAAAACAAATCAAAAGCTTCTTCCAAGAACTAAATATCAGAACAGTGTCAAACTTACTGAAAATGGTTTTGAATTTATTCTCACTTGTATAACAAAGTAAACATTGTCCTAAATTATACATTTGTCATTCTCAAATTTCTAAATTTGGTGTTTATATACTTTATTTGAAAGGCATAGAGGCAGATGAGAGATACACACAGTAAGGGAAGAAGAGAGAATGAAAGAGATCCCATGCCCCTTGGTTTAATTTCAAAATACCTGCGATAGCCAGGTATGTGACAGGATAAAATCAGGAGCCAAGAAGTCTCTTTGAGTTATCCGCATGAGTGGAAGGGATCCAATGACTTGCGCCATCACCTGCTGCCTTCCAGGATGCACATTAGCAAGAACCAGGAAATGAGAGCAGAACCATGTCTCAAACTTAAGCATTTTAACATGAGATGCAGATATCCCAGGTGGCAGCTTATTAGTTCGTACAAGTGCTCATCCTTATTACTCTCAATTTTTATGCATATGTTTAACAAATATTTAATTGACTACATAATTCAGGCCTGAATAGAGTCCTCATTTCCACTTTAATGTAGTTTTTCTTTGAAAATATTAAAACACAATTGGGCCATCACTGTGGTGTAGTGGGTAAAGCCACCGACTGATTTGCTGGCACCCCATATGGGTGCCGGTTCAAGTCCCTGCTGCTACATTTCTGATCAAGCTTTCTGCTGTGGCTGACAAAGCAGTAGAAGATGGCCCAAGTCGTTGGGCCCTAGCACCCGCATGGGAGACCCAGAAGAAGCTCCTGGCTCCTGGCTTCAGACTGGTGCAGCTCCGCCCATTGTGGCCAATTGGGGAGTAAACCAGCATATGGCAGATGCCCCCTCTTTCTCTCTGTGCCTCTCCTTCTCTCTCTGTGTAAACTCATTCAAATAAATAAATAAATCTTTAAAAAACCCACATAATTACTAATGATAGGTTGATTATTAGATTGTTCACATTAAGTTTTTGAAATTTTGTATACATTTTACCTTTAGAGGAAGAATATCTTGGTCAAGCTAGCCGCAGTAAGCACTGAAGGCTGATGTTTAAAATTTTTGCCCACCTAGCTCTCAATTATGCAGTTATTCCTCAGTATCTTTGGGAGACTGGTTTCACAACCTCTAGAGATACCAAAAATTTGCAAATGCTTATGTCCTTTATGTAAAATGGTGTAGTGTTTGCATGGAACCTATTTACATTATTTTATATACTCTAAATCATCTCTAGAATAACAATGGTATCCAATATAGTACAAAGCTTATGCAAACAGTTGTACTTTATTACTTAGAGAATGATGACAAAAAGAAATCTGTACATGTGTAGTAGAAATGCATCTTTTTTCAAAGTGTTTTTGATAGATAAATGATGAGATGCACAGCTGAGGAACTTGTACAGAGAGCTCACCATTATTGTAAAAGAAAAATGACTGGGATGAAGGGTATGCGCACATTGAACTTTATTTTTTTCTGCAGTGGTTGTACACTGTCTCTTCAAAAGTGGAGAAATATAACTATGATTCAATGTCATCATTTACAACTGCTCTTGATAGCAAATTAAATTTGCCAGTGAGATTTCCCAGTTTGTTTACCACTGTTGTGTTTCTTCTTTTGAAACCTTCATTTATGTAATATCCTCAGTTTCTTACTGTGTTTTTCACATTTTGTTATTGATTGACAGTTGTTCTTTAAATGCAGATACTTATTCCTTGACTTGAGAATATTTTTCCCACTTTGTGTTTCAATTCAGCTTATTTATGATACTTCATGAATAGTAGTTCTGAATTTTTTTGTACTAAAATTAATCTTTGCATTTGTTTAGTACTTTGCATTGATTAGTACTTGCATTTAAGTTTAAGAAACATTTCCTTGGGACCATCAGTGAGGTACAGTGGATTAAGCTGCAGCTTGTGACACCAGCGTCCTCTATCAGAGTCCCTGTTTGAGATCTGCCTGCCCTGTTTTTAATCCAGCTTCCTGCCACTGTGTATGGAAGGCAGAGAGGATGGCCAAAGTACTTGGGTCCCTGCCACCTGTGTGGGAGACCTGGAAAGAGTTCCTGGCTGCTGACTTGTCCAAGCCTGGCCACTGCGGCCATTTGGGGAGTGAGACTGAAGATCTCTCTCTCTTCCTCTCTCTCTCTCCTTTCTCTCACTCTTTTAAATAAATAAATAATAAATGAATACCTTAAAAATGATAAACATCTCTTTAATCTTGATGTGATGAATTCTAAATTTTGTAAACTGATATTTCACAGCAAGTATTGATTTGGGTTTTCTTATGATATATTGTCATTTAGAGATATTAATTTTTAGATGGATCACCTACTCTTACAATTTTTGAATGGCACATATTCTCTTAAGGAATTGTAATTGTAGCTGCAAGTTGCAAGTTTTTTTTAAAAAATTCTTTTTTATATTCATGATTATTGCTAAATAATATTTTTCAACTGGGATATGTAATGTATTGGCTTATATGTTTCAGAATATTTTTTATTAGAGCATCATTTTGAATCATCTTCCTGGTAATGTACCTGTGGAAGATAGCAGAGGATGGCCAAGTACCTGGACCACTGCCACCCTCTTGGGAGACCTGGATAGAGTTCCTGGCTTCTGGATTTGGCTTACTCTAGCCCTGCCTATTACCTTTCAAATAAATGAATTTTTAAAAAGTAAAATTTTGCCTGAAATATAATTATCCTACTCCTTTGTTTGCCTTTTGGCTTTTTTATGCTTATTCATTTTTTCCTTTATTAGTCTTCTTAAGAATTATTTCTTCTATCAAATTTTTCAAAGAATTCATTGCATTGCTTTAAATTTTACTTTAACTTAATTTTCTGCTTCAAATATTCCTTATTTTAGTTTTGTAAACAGCAGTTTTTGACTTTCCTATTTTCTTTGTTCACTTCTTAACACATTTTGCTTAGCATGTTATTTTCATTTTAGTCATTTTCTTTTTAAAATGTGATCACTGAGGACATGGATCTTACTTTGAAAATTACCACAGATGTAGTCAGAAGATTAAACAGCATTTTCACTAATTTTTTAAAAGTGAAAAATGCATTTAATTTCTTATTTGGGCACAAGAGATTTTGTTAATACAGGATTTTTTATATTTAAAATGTATTTTTAACATGTTTAAAATTTATATAAGGTGAATTGCTACAATGTTTTTAAATTACTATAAAGGTAAGTGAGCCTTCTTTGGACCCAAGCTTCTCCAGAACATGGTAAAAGTCATTATTTATTCAGATAAGTCGTCAATTTTTAAGAAATTGCCAACAGTGGTACAGCACTTTATGTTCATGGAATGGGCATACTCCTGAGATGTAAGGGTTCTTTCTACCATTTAGCAGAATAGGAAGTAAGGACTCTGAGAAGTGACATGAATTACTGCATATGATATCTTATTGTATCTGTTATACTGAGGTCCGTATTAAGATTTCACTGATTTTAAACTCTGGTGTCCTTGCTCCGGTCAGCACTCATTCTGTAATTAATTCAGCAAACTCAACAGTCTCTTATGAAATAATGTCATCCATTTCAGAACAGCTTTATTTAAGTTTTGAATTCTTAATATTATATATGATCAATTCTTAAATTAAAAGATATGTTTTAAAATGCATTCATTCATATTTGTGGCTCACATTGATGTTGTGATGAGTATTTTTTTTCTTCTTGTTAGAATCAATCTGTGCATAGACATTCTTCTAAAGTGAAATGGCATGAGTTACCTTTAGAGCTAACATACAAACTGACAAGTTAGAAACTCTAGTTGTTCAACAGATAAGCACTATAATTCTCAACTAACTTTGAGAGAAAAGAAATTTGCATGGTCATTTCTCTCCTCTCGTGCTTTGTAATTGATTCAGGGCCTCTTATTTTGCTTTTTAAATTTATTAATATATCACTTCTTGGCCTTAGAGTAAGATCAAGCGTAAATTTATTAATGTAAGAGAACAAGTAGCAAGGATTCATTGTACCATCCCACACTCACAAGGACCTTCTATTATGTGCCTCTGATTTTCTAGCAGAAACACAGATCATTTTTAGTTGCATATTTTTCTATAAGAAAGTAAAATTAATATTAAGTGGAAAAACATATATGTATATACACACACAACTTTTGTAAATGCTTGAATTCGTACATCTATGTCCATCTATATGTAAATGACATGCTTGGAGTTTTGCTTTTTAATTTGTATTTACCCTATTTATTTAAAAGGGGAAAAGAGAGTGAGTGAGCAAAAGAAAGGGGGGAGAAAGAGAGAGAGAGAGAGAGAGAGAGAGAGAGATCTCAGTCACTGGTTCACTACCCAAATACCCACAATGGCTGCAGCTGGGTCAAGATGAATCTAGGAGCCATAAACACAGACTGGTCTCTCATGTAAGTGACAGGTACCAGACCACATGATACATGACCTACTTACTGCCTCCCAAGATGTGACACTAGCAGGTTGCTACAATTAGTAATGAAGCCAGAATTAGAAACCAAGAGTTCTAACATGGCATGTGAGTGTCCCAAAAGGTTTTCCAGCTAGCATGCCAATCATCTGATCCCACAAAGATTCTAATGTATATGTGTAGCTACATAGGTAGGATATATATGAATAGCAATTTTTGCTAAGTGAATCATCTCTTCATACACCTGGGTGAGACTGCTAATACGCTTTGAGCTTCCCAGTTAGGTCATTTATCCTCTAGGTCTTTTCCAGTGTAAATGTTTATTTGACCACTTCTGCTATTTCCTCAGCTTTGTATTACTGCTTTCATCATGCATCTCTAGTAACAAGCACTAAACCCTAACTTTGGACACCCTAACAAAAGCAGGAAGAGTAATTAACAAAACACCATACATTCACATCATCAGAGACAATGGACTAGAATAGATCAACCTCACAAAGCTAGGAAGGCTATGGATAACCCTGGTTTTGTAACATAGAATCTATCTCAAATTAATGTACCCAACCATTTTTAGACATTTGTACTCAGTTCAAGATTCAAATTCTAGGGAGGGAGATTCTAGTTGATTTAATTTGAGTCACCTGTCTATATCTTGAGTAGGCATGTGATGCACCAAAATATACATGGATGCAGCATTCTAAATTACTTGGGTAACACATGATCTCCAGGAGGAAATAAATAACTGATAGGAATGGAAAATAAATTATTAGAAGGGATTTCTACTAATTGTTTTTGTGAGGTTATTAAGTTCAATAATATTTTATTTTATTTTATTTTTGCCATTAATCCCAGGTTCCTAGCACAATGCAGTAGCATAGTGGAGGCTTAATATATGTTTGCTGATTCATAGTGCTGGGGTAATTGACACATTTTGAAACAAAATTATGAACATGAAAACATCCATTTACTCTAATTATTTTTCATCCTCCTCTTAATCCTAAAAAGTGTATCCTAAAATGTAACTACAATCAGTTAATCAGAATATTAGGTTTAGAATATGCACAACTCCAAGCAGATGCCATAGTGAAAAAGATAAAATGTCTCCCATGTAGGAGCCCCCAGTCAACTAGGATAGTGAGATGTGTAAGCCAACTATGTTATCATAGAGGCTAGAAACAGGATTGTTACTTCTCACAACATCAGCTAAATAAATCTAAATTGAAAATTGCCTATGGGGCCAGCGCTGTGGTGTAGCGGGTAAAGTTGCTGCTGGGACTAGCTTGTGGAATGTATTTCATGACTAACTAAGGAGTTGGCACATAGGAAGAAAATGTAGTGTTGTTAACATTTGATTTTAGGGAGAATATGTTTGCTTTATGACCTATTTTCTGCATTTAAATGAAATATGACTGTATGTTTCCAATAAGAGGAAATGGAAAAGTTCTATGAATTCTGTATCTCACAAAATTATTGGCAGTGTCTCCTTTTCTTGTAGGTTTTGCTAATAATTTTCACTTCTTTTTTTTTTTTTTTTTTTTTTTTTGACAGGCAGAGTGGACAGTGAGAGAGAGAGAGACAGAGAGAAAGGTCTTCCTTTTGCCATTGGTTCACCCTCCAATGGCCGCCGCGGCCAGTGCGCTGCGGCCGGCGCACCGCGCTGATCCGATGGCAGGAGCCAGGCACTTATCCTGGTCTCCCATGGGGTGCAGGGCCCAAGCACTTGGGCCATCCTCCACTGCACTCCCTGGCCACAGCAGAGAGCTGGCCTGGAAGAGGGGCAACCGGGACAGAATTTGGCGCCCCGACCAGGACTAGAACCGGTGTGCCAGCGCCGCAAGGCGGAGGATTAGCCTAGTGAGCCATGGCGCTGGCCCACTTCTTTTATTTTCAAGTCAACCACTTTCCTCTTTTCACTGCCAATTGTTCCTCTTTTCACACATTACTAATTTCCACAAACTCAGTGGGAGTCAGTTCACTAACCCATACAAAGTGTAAGCTTGCTCTCTCGCTCTCTCCAAATAAAAGCTTGCAGCTCCTATGTCTATCTGCTTTTAATACTGGTCACATTCTGAATTCAGAGGTTTCAAAAAAATACCTTCAAGAGCCAGTAAGTAATCCAAGGGAGCTAAGTGAGCCAAGTGGCAAAGCTCAGTTTTATGGCCTCTGGATCAGAATAGTGTCACTGAAGGAGATTTTTTTTTTTTATTTTTTTTATTTTTTTGACAGGCAGAGTGGACAGTGAGAGAGAGAGAGAGAGACAAAGGTCTTCCTTTGCCGTTGGTTCACCCTCCAATGGCCTCCGCGGCTGGCGCGCTGCGGCCGGCGCACCGCGCTGATCCGATGGCAGGAGCCAGGAGCCAGGTGCTTTTCCTGGTCTCCCATGGGGTGCAGGGCCCAAGCACCTGGGCCATCCTCCACTGCACTCCCTGCCCACAGCAGAGGGCTGGCCTGGAAGAGGGGCAACCGGGACAGAATCCGGCGCCCCGACCGGGACTAGAACCCGGTGTGCCGGTGCCGCTAGGCGGAGGATTAGCCTATTGAGCCACGGCGCCGGCCTCTGAAGGAGATTTTAAAAAGCTCTTGAGGAAGTATTCTTGACACTTCCTACATAAAAATTTTCACAGATTTAAACTTCAAAATACATTACCTTGAGGTGGTATTAATACATAGATAAAATAAAGAGCTGCTATAAATCAATATTCTCAAATGTATATGAGCTGAAGAATTAACCAGTGATTGTTTTGTTTTGATTTATTTATTCATTAGTCCACTAATGTATTTGTTGGGAGACAGAGAGAGAGAGAGAGAAACAGAGAGAGAGCGAGATAGAGAGACAC
This sequence comes from Oryctolagus cuniculus, assembly GCF_964237555.1. Classification (NCBI taxonomy): domain Eukaryota; kingdom Metazoa; phylum Chordata; class Mammalia; order Lagomorpha; family Leporidae; genus Oryctolagus; species Oryctolagus cuniculus. The sequence goes on from NC_091432.1 coordinate 40,409,776, forward strand.
TCTCACATGCTGGTTCATTTCCTAAAAGCCCAAAATACCTGAGGCAAGGCTAGGCCAGAGCCAGGAACCAGAAACTCTACCCTAATCTCCCATGTAGGGTTTAGGAACTCAGTTCTTTGAGCCGTTACTGCCTCATAGCATCTGTGTCAGTAGCAGGCTGGTGTGAGGAATCAGCTGAGTATAGAAACCAAGTACTCTGAAAGGGAACATGAATGTCTTAACCTGTACCTTCAATTGCTATGCTCTACACTCACCACCATATGTCTTTTTATTTTGATTAGTGAATATTCCCAATCACTGGCAAGGAATTGTAAATATGAAGAATAATTACGTGATTCTCAGAATTTTTTTTATTTATAACAAAAATTATGCCTTCTCCATTCCACAAACTTACCTGGTGATTAAGAAGTAGGAGGTCAGAACTGCACTCAGAAACAATGAAGGCCGGCACCGCGGCTCACTAGGCTAATCCTCTGCCTGTGGTGCCGGCACACAGGGTTCTGGTCCCGGTCAGGGTGCTGGATTCTGTCCTGATTGCTCCTCTTCCAGTACAGCTTTCTGCTGTGGCCCAGGAGTGCACTGGAGGATGGCCCAGGTCCTTAGGCCCTGCACCTGCATAGGAGACGAGGAGGAAACATCTGGCCACTAGCTTTGGATAGGTGCAACACATTGCACACAAAGCGCTGACCATAGCGACCACTTGTGGAGTGAACCAATGGAAAAAGGAAGACCTTTCGCTCTGTCTCTCTCTCACTGTCTATCTCTGCCTGTCAAAAAAAAAAAAAAAAAAAAGAAAAAGAAAAAAAGAAAAAAAAAGTAGGAGGCTTACAAACAGAAGAGGATACCAAAAAATGGAAAAATCTCCCATGCTCATGGATTGGAATAATCAATATCATCAAAATGTCCATTATCCCAAAAGCAATTTATAGATTCAGTGTGATACCAATCAGAATACCAAAGACATTCTTCTCAGATCTGGAAAAAATTATGCTGAAATTCATATGGAGGCAGAGGAGACCTCGAAGCTAAACAATTTTGTACAACAACAACAAAAAAAGCCAGAGGCATCACAATACCAGATTTCAGGGCATACTACAGGGCAGTTAAAATCAAAAGAGCATGGTACTGGTACTGCAAAAGAAACAGTCAGGAAAGTGAAGAGGTAACTGACAGAATGGGAAAACTATTTGCAAACTATACAACAGTTAAAGGGTTAATAACAAAAATCTACAAAGAAATCAAGAAACTCCACTACATCAAAACAAACAACCCACTTAAGAGATGGGCCAAGGACCTCAATAGACGTTTTTCAAAAGAGGAAATCCAAATGGCCAACAGACATATGAAAAAATGTCAAGATCACTAGCCATCAAGGAAATGCAAATCAAAACCACAATGAGGTTTCACCTCACCCCAGTTAGAATGGCTCACATACAGAAATCTACCAACAATGGGTGCTGGGGAGGATGTGAGGGAAAGGGGACACTAACCCACTGTTGGTGGGAATGCAAACTGGTTAAGCCACTATGGAAGGCAGTTTGGAGATTCTTCAGAAATCTGAATATAGTCCTACCATACAACCCAGCCATCCCACTCCTGTGGGATGTGAGTCTAATTGGAGATCCTCTGAGAGTAATCTGACGTTTCTCTCTTGCACATTTTAGAATCTTTTCTTCGTGTTTCACTGTGGTGAGTTTGATTACAACGTGTTGTGGTGAGGATCTCTTTTGGTCATGTTTACATGGGGTTCTATGAGCTTCCTGTACTAGGATGTCTCTGTCCTTCTCCAAACCTGGGAAGTTCTTTGCAAGTATCTCACTAAAAAGGCCTTCTAATCTTTTCTCTCTTTCCATGCCTTCAGGAACTCCTAGAACCCGAATGTTGGGTTTTTTAATAGTATCCTGTAGATTCCCAACAATATTTTTTAGATTTCTAATTTCCTCTTCTTGTCTTTGGTTTGACTGTATACTTTCCTGTGCTCTGTCTTCTAAGTCCGATATTCTCTCTTCTGTTTCACTGACTCTGTTTTTAAGGCTCTCTAATGTGTTTGTCATTTGATCTGTTGAGTTCTTCATTTCATTTTGATTTCTCTTCACTATCACACTTTCCTGTTCTACTAGTTTCTGCATTTCATTTTGATTCCTCCTTAAGATTTCATTTTCTCAACGGAGATTTTCTATCCTGTCCAGTAAGTATTTCCATAGCTCATTGTCTATAACTCTACCTGTCAAGTGAAAAAAAAAAAGCATGTAGATTATAGGTAACAAGGAATGGGATCCTAAAATATAGTGGCAGAAGGATAAGGAAATGGATAGAAAGTCTAGCTCTTCAATGAGTAGTTGGAATTTTACTCTAGGCCAATGTTTTTCAATCTTAGTAATGAATATCTCATTTCAAATTTTGACAAGTCTCTAAATATCTGTACTATCATTTTGACAATATTTTTATATTAGTGTCACTTATTACCTTAGTCCAGTTATTTAAATGTGAAACATATTTTGAATTGGATTTTTTACACTCTCATGAGACGGCTGGTTCCAAGTTCCTGTCTCCAGTGCAAAAAGAAATCTGAATCCAAAAGATACATAGATATCAGCAGAAAGCAAGATTTATTTGAATGCAGAGAAAAATCACACGCTCAAGGATTGTTGGCATCCTCAAGGGAGAGTTGTACTCTGCAAGGTTCAGGTTTAGACTCTGTATGACCAAGATGCATAGGGGATGGCATCTGACATGAGGTTTAATTGACACTTAAAGGAGGTGGGGATTGTGTAGGGACTGAGTGCTGTCTATTTCCTTTCCCCTTTTTGGAAATTCAGAAATGTCATGGCAAAGCAGTTAATGTGTCATCCATGGCAATTTATTATAATTACTTTACAATGAGCTAAAGATCATTGTAAGATGAAGCTGGCAGTCGTCTTAGTTTTGGCTACTGCTGGTTCTGTTATGGTAATTTCACAAAAGCTACACTTTTTTACTGCACAGTAGGGTGAGGTTTTGTATGATGCAGACAGAGCTGCTGCACAGCTGAGGCTGCACACAGTGACTGGTGATCTGGAATCCTCTTCGCTCTCTATTGCCCTGCCTACATAAATACTGCACATTAAAAATAAAACCTTTTTTTACTATTAGGTAGGAATGGAGGATGAACATTAAAGGGTCTTCAGCAAGTAAATAGCCCTACAAGATTTATATTTCCTAAAAATGACCTCCAGATGTGGAGGGTTCATAGGAGGGACAAATACAGGCGGTGACTTTGAAGATGCGTGTGCCTTCAACTGTGTGGCCCATGACCAGTGTGTTCTTTATGCCAAGTTCTGCTGAAGCAAATCTCTTCCTGGTACATAAGGTCATCATAGCCCAAGCTATGCAGCAAAAGATGTGAGCAATCTTGAGTAAAAGAAACTCTTTTTTCCTTCTATGAATTCCCAGTAAAAATAAGCATATTCTGACTTCTCCAGACCCAAAAGAAGAAAGTGGAAAAATTGTAGTTTGGGGAACTGTTGCTTCTTGGTCTGCCCAAGTTTACCTAGATTGCTCTTGTTTATGTAAGTCCTGGCAAAAATGTGAGTTTCTTTCAAAACGTTATGATTGCTATTTGTTATTAAACTCATCCCCAAAATAATCCCAGTGAACATTCCTTTTTAAAAACATTTTTTAATTTTTTTGACAGGCAGAATTAGACAATGAGAGAGAGAGAGAGAGACAGAGAGAAAGGTCTTCCTTTCCATTGGTTCACCCCACAAGTGGCCACCACAGCCTGTGCCTTGCGGCTGGCATGCTGTGCCGATCCAAAGCCAGGAGTCAGGTGCTTCTTCCTGGTCTCTCATATGGGTGCAGGGCCCAAGGACCTGGGCCATCCTCCACTGCACCTCAGTGAACATTCTTAGATTCAATTTGCCTGTGCCATTGTGAGGATTCCTAGGGTGATATCTGATATAAATACAATTTAATATATATTCAGTAATTGCATCTACTGCATGTATCTTCTGAAGCCTGGCTTGACCATTTAACAAACGACCTTTCCTATACTTCTCTTCAGTAATTGTAGAAGAGCAAAAAATGGATCAAGAACTTAAAGGACTGTTAAAATTTCAATTTGTGATATGTTCACATTGCTTTAGAGTGGTCGGAAATTTTCATATTTCTGAGGTATCTCCATACTGTCTTCAACAATGTTTGCACCAGTTAACATTCCCACCAACATGGAAGACAGTACAGAGATACCTCAGAATTCTGAAAATAATTCTACCATATGACCCAGCCATCCCACTCCTGGGAATTTGCCCCCCCCCCAAAATTAAAATCAGCAGATGAAAAAGATATTTGTACCCATGTTTATTGCAGTTCAATTCACAGTAGCTAAGAAATGGAATCAACACACATGTCCATCAGCTGATGACTGGATAAAGAAATTATGGCATATATACACTATGGAATACAACTGAGTGGTAAATAAAAATGAAATCCTATCTTTTGCAACAAAATAGATGCAACTGGAAACCATTGTACTTAGTAAAGTAACCAGTCCCCGAAAGACAGTTATATATTTTCCTAAGGTACTTAAAGTGTAATATATTGGAGCGACATGTCTCACACTGTTTAATAGTATAGGAGAGTTAAAGTTAAGAAATTGAGAGTTAATGTTCAATTTAATTGAGTTTTGCAATGTTCCCAAGCCTTAGAGGTAAAAACAGTTCTTTTTATAATCTGGTAAGGAAATGAAAAGCAACAACAGCTTTTAATTAGCCTTGGACCTCATGCTCAGTTTCCTGTGCTAGATTTGCTTATAGGTTTCTAACTAGGGAGAGTTGATTTAACAGCATGGCATTGTCTAGGGACAATTAGAGGAGAGAATGAGTAGGAAATAAGTCCAAAACAGAAGAGATAAACTTCTTACAGCCTTTTCTAGTTAAAATAGAATTTGGTGTCAGATGTTTGATTCAGAGAGTAAGTTTCTACTTCAGATGCTTACATCCCAAATCTGAGTACCAGATTTGAATCTTAGCTAATCCACTTCTGATCTAGCTTCCTGGGAGACATCACATGATGGCTCAAGTACTTGGGTCCTTGACACTCATACGGAAGATTGGCATTGGAACCTGGGTTCTGGCTTTGGCATAACCCTACCCCTTGTTGGCATTTGAGGAATGAACCAGTGGATACAAGATCTCTCTGTGTCCCCTCTATTTCTCTCTTATATCTCTGTCATAGCTATCTCTTTATCTATAGAATAGGTATCGCCTCACCCTAATTAGAATGGACTTTCTACCCAAAATAAAACGTAAATAACAAATACTGGGAAGTATATGGAGAATAAGCTACCTTAACCCACTGTTGGTTAGAATGTAAACTAGTACAACCATTGCAGAAGACAGTATGGAGATTCTTGAGAAATCTGAAAATAGATCTACCATGTGACCAGTCATCCCATTCCTGGGAATCCACCAAAGGGAAATCAAATCAGCATTTGAAAAGTCATCTATACCCCCACGTTCATTGCAGCTCAATTTACAATAGCTAAGATATGGAATCTATCTAGATGTCCATCAACTGATGAGTGGATAAAAAAAAATATGGTATACATGTATAATGGAATATTACTCATCCATAAAAAATAAATGAATCCTGTATTTTTCAACAAAATGGATGCAACAGAAGATCATTAATCTTAGTTAAATAAGCTGGACTCAAAAAGACAAATATCATATATTTTCTCTGATAAGTGGTCGCTAACTTATAGAAAAAATAACACATAATATTAATGTACATGAGTGAAATTGACTTCTTGTGATTTTGTTATTGTTTATAACCCTTATCTATATTTCTGAGGAATAGTGACCTTTCTATTTTTTTACTTGAAGAACTCTAGTTAGAGGAGCACTAAGACTGTGATAATAAATAAATTGAAAGTATGTTGTCTCAGAAGATTAAAAGAAAAAATAAAGAAAGGAATAAGGAGGGAGGGAGAGGGGGAGAAGTGTATAATTCATTCTTAGAATTGTATCTTTGAAATTCATTAAATCTGCTCCTATTTGTTAATAAATAAAAATATATGAAAATGCATCTTTGACAAGTATGACACACATTTTTTCATGCCATTTCTTCTTCCCTGAAAATATACCTCATTCTCAATTTATTTGTGTTGCCTCATTGCTAAGAGATCTTCAGCAATCATAATAAACTGGAAATGCTTTGTGATATTATCTATAAGATACCCATATAGTGTACGTTGTGTAGTAATTCAACCAAGACTACATACTAAATATCTCTAAAAATAAGGTCATTATATCAAATTTTAAAAAAGTAAAGTCAAAACACAGGTTGATACTATTTAAGAGCTATTTCTGTGGAATAGGAGTGAGTCCCTGGCTCCCTGTCCAATCATGTTAAATGATCAATTAATACAAAGACAAAAGATATGTTTTTTGTTCCTATTTTTTCTCTATCTCTTTACAGCCCAAATAGAATTTGCATTGTTTGATTTTGTAAAGAATCTTCAGAAGGGGAGGAAAGTACTGGAAAAGGATCATAGCTGTTATCAGCAAATTCACCTGCCATTGTAGACAATGATTAACACCAATAATGGGGTTATGACAACAGACTGGTGGCACAGAATCAATCTCTAACAAGGGATACCATTGAGTAACTGTTAAACCCTGTGTCTACTCTACTATTAAAAGCTGCTAATTTATAGCCATGTTTATAAATTATATTACTGAATGAAGTTAAACAACTTTAAGGAAAAACAAATGAGTTTTTCCAATTAAAATTTTGTATATCAATCTGCTTTATCTTTGATTTGGCATGGTTAAGATTTTTCATCATGGGCCAAGAAATGAAAAAAACATAAGATCTAAAGACTTTGGCTACTTACCAATGCTTTTTAAAATTTGTTTTGTATAACATACAAATAAAAATGTTCCAGGAGAAAATTGCTTCTAATTCATTCATGGGGATCTTTGATACAAGTCATTCTACTCACAGGCTTTGTTTATAAATGCTTTTTGTTAACAACATAATGAATCGAACCTTTGAGTCAGTTTTATTCAGGCTTTTGCAGCGGGGAGAATCACCCAGATCTGAAGATGGCAGAGTTTGAGGTCTGTGGTTTGCTCTACACTTTCACAGAAATGTTATTAAGGTATTGTTGCAACGATTTATGGTTGCAATTGTTTGTAACCAAAATGCATTTAAGCTAAGTAAATAAGAAATGTTTATGTCTGTATTGAGCTGGTTTCAAAAGAACAAAGTTCACATTTTAGATAATTTTTCATGAGACAAAGAGTGGGAGTCATCTAGCAGTGAAAGGGGAAGGTCTGTGCCTGACCTTGTCAGCAGTTGAGGCAAAAGAGGAAAGGTCCATGTCACACTTCGTCATTTCTTAATGGGATGTTTGTCTTAAAACCTAAGACACATGTGAGTCATGAAAATCTTCCAGCTCTTTTGAGTACAATTTATATCATGGACATAAACATGAGAACACCAATTCAATCATCTAAATAATATCAGTTTCCTAGTCAACTGTAACTAATTACTACACACTGGATGGCTTAAAGCAGCAGAAATATATTCTGTGAAATTTTAGATGCCAAAGTCTGAGATAACTATTACTAGGCCCAAATCAGTGTGTCAATGGGACCACCTTTCTCTGGGGTGCTATAGGTGAGAATCGGTCTCTTGGCATTTTTCACATTTTGCTCTTTGCCGGCATTATTTATCTTGTGACCACATCAATGCAGTCTTCAAGGCCAGTACTTCCAAATCTCTCCCTGTTTCATCTTCATTTTGCTGCTCTGTGTGTATCTCTATTAATCCTTTGACAGTTGAAAGTATTTGTGATTGTGTTCAGGGCCTGCTATAGTCTGAACATGACTTGGCGTCCCAATTCACACAGATTATTTAAGAGATTTTATTTATTTATTTGAGAGGTAGAGTTACAGGTAGAAGGAGAGACAGAGAGAGAGAGAGAGAGAGAGAGAGCTCTTCCATCTGCTGATTCTCTCCCCAAATGGCTGCAATGGCTGGAGGTGGGTCTATCCAAAGCCAGGAGCCAGGAGCTTCTTCCAGGTCTTCCACATGGGTGCAGGGGACCAAGCACTTGGGCCATCTTCCACTGCTTTCTCAGGCCACAAGCAGAGAGTTAGGTTTGAAGAGAAGCAGCCAGGACCTGAACAGGCACTGATAGGGAATGGGGCCCCACGGGCAGAGGCTGAGCCTACTACACTATAGTGTCAGCCCTTCATGCAGATGTTTGATCTCTGAAGTCTGTTAAAGGCTAATGGATTAATGTTAGTAGTGATGGAATGGGGTAGAAGATGATCCAATTACAGTGTTTGGAAGGTGGTCCTAGTGGGAGGTCTTTAGGTTATTGGGGGCTTGCTCTTGGCAGGTAGTCCTCATTAGAATATTTTTAATATAAGCCACGTTTGACCTTCCTGTCTTTTTCTGCTTCCTAGCTCTCCATGTAATCCTCCCTTCACAGTTATTGCGACATCCACTGCCCTCATTAGACTAACGAGGCTGCCCAATTTTGGACTGTGAACTTCAAAACTACAAGCAAAAATAATTCTTTTTCTTTATGGGGTAGCTCCTGTAATGTGTTTTAGTTGTAGTGATGAAGAACTGACTAATACAGGGTCCACCTGGATATGCCAGTAGAATCTCTGCAATTCAAGATTATTATACTAATCTGCAAAGATCGCTTTTCCATATGAAATGGCATTTAGATGTTTCAAGGAATAGGCCCTGATGTCTTTGGAGAGAATCATGCAGTCTATTACAGAATTGCATTTATCTTCCAAAATTCATATAGCTAGTAAGTGGAAAAAATTCTAACATGAAATTTACTCTTTGCTCTTTTCCTGATCTTTGTTAATTCAAAAAAAGGGCCAAAAGATTAATTAATTTCAAACCCTACTATATTCTCTCCAAATATGTTATACCCATTATCTTATTTCACACCAGTGTCAATATTTAGAGAGCTATTAGCCATATTCCTATTTTACAAATGAGAAAAAAAACTCATATTTTCTATTATTTCTAAACATTGACTTACAGTCAGCTGATCCACAAATGTAACCTGGGATCAACTATTCAGTAATAGAGAGACATAGAAAAATGGTACAGAAAGTGGAACAAATAGTGATTGAGGTGTCCACGAATCCATTTTTTTGTCTTTCCCAATCTCTTCCTCTCTTCAACTTAAGAATGATCACTTATTCTGAAATTGGGATCTTCCAGTATTTTGGATATTGAAATGCCCATTGTTTTCTGAAGTAATTAGAAAATATAATACACTGATGTGTTGCTTGGTTTATTTGACTTAATGTCAGCATCTTGTACTGGAAATCAAGATATTTTTGCTGATATTTCTTAATTATACTCATATAAATATCACAGTACAGGAATTACAATGGACATTAATTTACCACATTATTACAGAATATGGTGGATTTGTGATTTAAAATAGTTTTCTTGACTCCAAAGCCTATTTTCTGGCCTCTGAAAATGAATCCTGCTGATTATTGGGGACAAGAGAGTAGGAGGTACCCTGTTCCCCCATCACCAGTTGTTCAATGTTGTTTTTATGAATAGAGGTAAGCAGTTAACAGGATATGACTAATCTACAATTTTATTGTTTCATTGAATGTGTTGTGTTATAACATTTGGCAGATGGTAATTTATTACCAAAAAGAACCAGCTGGTTATTTTGGTGATATTGATGGAAATTTGTATGTAAAGGAAAGGATATGTAATCATTTTAATAAAGATGCATTTGTGAGTCATTCTACTTCATAATTGCCGATCCAGCTGTACTGCTCCCTAGGTCTACTGTATAATTGAAAAGGTGATCTGCATATTGAAGCACATTAATGTGTGCATGATTTTCCTGCTCAAACTGTATATTTCATTTTTTGAATTTCTAGATACAGGTAGTCTCATAACGAAGTTCAATTTTTCAATAATCAACGAGATGGGGTTTGAAAAACTATGCACCCTCACTAGTTGCACTCTTTTGCACAATTCTCATGCTCATGTGTTTTAACCTTTTGATTCTTTTTTGAAAAAAAATGTACTGTCTTTGTATAATTAATCCCCAGTATACCACATTACATTAATATCGATGCTTGGCAAAGTAAAATTATATTGTTCATCTTATATTCATGAAAAAAAAATGGAATTCTTTTCTTTAAGAAAATGACTTCAAGTTCAATTTGAAAATGGTATTTCCAGGTACTGTATTTCCATTTCCAGGTATTGTTCCAGTTGAAGTATCATCTTGAAGAGCATTATGAATATGTGCATCACCATATAGGCCAACTTGATGTAGATACATATTTACTACAAAGCTGACTATATACTTTGGGAAACCAATACATCAAACAAATCCTCATTAACAATAGTAAAAATGGATCTGGTATAGATATGGTAATAAACATATATATATATATATATATATATAGGTTTTGCAATTTCAAACCTAACTGAAATGTCAAAACATAAAGGAAGAACGAAAGAAGAGATGGAAAGGAGATAAAGGTAGTGATGGAGATGATAGATATATAGAGAGATAGAGAAGGAGGGAAGGAAAAAGAGAGAATTACTATACTATCAAATGTCCAACAGTTCAAATACTTTACTTAAACCATTCTTTGAGAAAAAAATTATGAAAGCCATGTGCTGTTATTTTGATTATTTTACTGAAGAGAGAACAGAAATACAAAGCACCTAAGTAATTTGGCTAAGGTTATACATCAAGCAAGGGACAGGTGTGGAATTTTAACACAAGTTTGATGGTGACCAAGTCCGTATCCCACTCAACAACTGTATCTCATGCTGACATTTTTTCCAAGGAATATGAATGCTGTAAACACAGGCACATTTCAGGGCAGGAATAACACATTCTTTGGAGTCACAAAATGTCACTCAAGTTTTTAGTAGGTACTGATATGGTAGAATCAGTTTAAATATTCTTAAACACATTGATCCAGTTAGATATTCTTGTTTCTTTTTTTAAAGATTTATTTATTTATTTCAAATTTAGAGAGGGAGGGAGGAGGTGGAGAGAGGGAGAGGGAGAAGGAAAAAGAGTGTCTTCCATCTATTGGTTCACTCCATAGATGTCTGCAAGGGCCAGGGCTGGGCCAGGCTGAAGCCAGGAACAAGGATGTTCATCCAGGTCTCCCATGTATGCAGCAGGGGCCCAAACACTTGGGTGATCTTCTGCTGCCCTTTCCAGGCCATTAGCAGGGAGCGAGATTGTAAGTGGAGCAGCTGGGATGCAAACCGATGCCCATATGGGATGCCAGCTTTGTAGGGCTGGCTTTACATATATACAACAACACCAGCCCAAAACAAGATTTTCTACATCAACGCAATACAATAATATGATTTTTTTTAGCCTTATAATATGGTAGCTAACAATAATTTTCTAATTTTGTAAAAAAAAAAAAAAACCTTTTATGTCAAGATTAAATTAAACTTGGTTGCATTTAAGTTCAATGTACCAAAATTTTCTTGGAGAATCTTGCATCTGAATAGAATAAAAACAGGGAGAGAACTATCCAACATTGGAAGTGAGATACACAGCAGACTCATACAATGGTGGATGTCCTAAACAGCACTCTGGCCTCAGAATCAGCCCTTAAGGTGTTCAGATCTGGCTGAAAAGCCCATGAGAGTATTTCAGGCATGGAAAGCCAAGACAATCTGGCAAAAAAAAAAAAATGACCTAAATAAAATATCTCTGCGAGTGAGATCCCAGTGGAAAGAACAGGTCATCAAAGAAGGAGGTACCTTTCTCTGAAGGGAGGAGAGAACTTCCACTTTGACTATGACCTTGTCTAAATATGATCAGTCAGCGAACTCAGGGGGCTTCCATAGCCTTGGCAACTCATGACAAGAGCCTAGGGTAATTACTGATGCCATAAACAAGAGTGTCAAATTGTTAAGTCAACAACAGGAGTCACTGTGTACTTACTCCTCATGTAGAATCTCTGTCCTTAATGTGCTGTACATTGTGATTTAATGCTATAACTAGTACTCAAACAGTATTTTACACTTTATGTTCTGTGTGGGTGCAAACTGTTGAAATCTTTACTTAATATATACTAAAGTGATCTTCTGTATATAAAGATAATTGAAAATGAATCTTGATGTGAATGGAATGGGAGAGGGAGTGGGAGAGGAGAGGGTTGCGGGTAGGGGGGACGTTATGGAGGGGGAAGCCATTGTAATCCATAAGCTGTACTTTGGAAATTTATATTCATTAAATAAAGGTTAAAAAAATAAGTACTTTGCTTTTTTGTGTTATATTCACCAGGATTTGGTATCAAGTAATACAAGTATCAAGATGAGTTTGGAAGGATTTACTGTTTCCTGGGAAAGATTTTATCATTGTCTCCCTCTTTAAATGTTTAGTAACAGTTTCTAGTGAGATAATCTAGGCCTTGTTTTTAAATATAGTTTTTCATTTCTTCTAATTATTGAATTTATGAGTATAAAGTAATTTATTATCTTTTTAATGGCCAAAAGATTTGCAGTAATACCATTTGTTTCATTCCTGATATCAGTATTTTGTGTCTTCTTTATCTTTATTTCCAGAGATGCATCAATTTCAATCCTGTTTTTCAAAGAATTACCTTTCCTTCCCCTTTGTTTACTCTCCGAATGCCTGCATTGCCCAGGACCAAGCCTGGCTGAAGCCAGAACCTGGGAACTCAATCCAGGTCTCTGATGTGGGTGGCCGGAGCCCAATTACTCAAGCCATCACCACTGCCTCCTACAGTGTGCACTGGCAGAAAGCTGCAATCAGGAACTAGAGTTGAAAACAGAACCCAGACACTCCAAGCAATTAGGAGTTTGAAGCTTGGGAAAGATTTGACAGGTAGGAAGGTTTCTGTTTCTGAGATGGAGGAGAGCATATGGGAAGGCCCCAAAAGTCTTCTCAGAGTTATGAATGGTACAGCACAAAAAACTAGTAAGACAATGGAGATCTCAATTCAAGCAGCAAGCAAGCAAATTTTGCCAATATTCTAAGGGAGAAGGGAAGACCTTTCTTAAGTTGAAAATCTATGTTGACAAAGGCAGCTGATGTCTTGATTTCAGTGTTATGAGACTATGAGCAGAGGACCCACATAGCACATGCCAGATTCTTAACCCACAAAAATTATAATAAGTTTGTATTACTTTAAGTCCCCAAGTTTTTAGAAATTTGTCAACAAAAAGAGAAAATTAGTTCAGAGGGGCAAATTTTAAATTGTATCTCTACCTCATCATTAAAAAGTTCCAATGTAGAACTTAAAAGCTGTGGGGCTTCTTGTCCCTCATTTTATTCTTTGCTTCAAATTAAAAGTGTATATATGCTTGGCTCACACTAGATTACAAATTACTCTAGAGACAAATTATGTCTGGCTAAGCTTCACATCCCTGCTAATCTCGAAGTACTTAAACAACTGCCTTTTCAAAATTAATAAAATAACTGATATATGATGGACAAAGCCAAATACATGAAAAAAATACAACTTCTCTATTTGAAGCCCCATCCTCTTAAGTCATAGTTTTATGTATACATTTAGTCATCTAGGGAAGAATTCCTACAGCAAAAACAAAAAGCTATGCAGAATAACGCTGTGCTGAAGGGCATATGATTTATTTGAAAGGCAGAGTTATGAGTCAGAGAGAGAGAGATCTGATCTTCCATCTGCTGGTTAACTCCTCAAATGTCCACAGTGGCCAGAGCCACGATGATCTGAAACTAGGAGCTTCTTCTGGGTCTCCCATGTGGGTGCAGGTGCCCAAGGACTTGGGACATTTTCTACTGCTTCCCCAGGCCATCACAGAGAGCTGGATCGGAAATGGAGCAGCCATTACTTGAACTGGTGCACATATGGGATTCTGGCACTGCAGGCAGCAGCTTTACCCACTATGCCACAGCGCTGGCCCCTGTTGTTGAGGTTTTTAAGTTGCTGGTATATTCTGGATGTTAATCCTTTGTCAGATAGTTAGCTTGTGAATATTTTCCCATTTTGTTAGATGTCTATTTGCCCTTAGTGATCATTTTCGTTTCTGTATAGAAGCTTCTCGATTTTATATAGTCCCATTAGTTTAGTTTTGCTTTTGTTGCCTGTGCTTTGGGCACAGTGCTTTTTTTTGTCTAAGAAGTCATCCCCTACACCAGTGTCTTAGAGTTTTTCCCCTATCTTTTCTCCCAGCAACTTCATAGTCCCAGGTCTTAAATTTAGATATTCTAGTTTTTTCCTCTACTCAGTGAGGAGAAGGGGTTGTACAGAGTAGAATTACTGAGATGAACAAGAAGATTAGGAGTATACTAACTTGACAAAAATAACTAACGGTGGTATAGGTCAGCGCTGCAGCTCACTAGGCTAATCCTCTGCCTGCAGCGCTGGCACCCTGGTTTCTAGTTCTGGTTGGGGCACCAGATTCTGTCCCGGTTGCTCCTCTTCCAGTACAGCTCTCTGCTGTGGCCTGGAAGGTGGTGAAGGATGGCCAAGTCCTTGCGCCGTGCACCCACATGGGAGACCAGGAGGAGGCACTTGGCTCCTGGCTTCAGATAGGTGCCATGCACCGGCCGTAGTGGCCATTTGAGGGATGAACCAACGGAAGGAAGAACTTTCTCTCTGTCTCTTTCTCTCTCACGGTCTAACTCTGCCTGTCAAATAATAATAATAATAATAATAATAACAACAACAACTAATGGTGTTAGGGGTTGAGTGTATGAAGGCTATGTTTCCAGAAAATTTACATGTTTAATTCCTTTATTTAAAAGATTCATTTATTGGCTGGTGCCGTGACTCACTAGGTTAATCCTCTGCCTGCAGCACTGGCATCTCATATGGGTGCTGGGTTCTAGTCCCAGTTGCTCCTCTTCCAGTCCAGCTCTCTGTTGTGGCCTGGGAGTGCAGTGGAGGATGGCCCAAGTGCTTGAGCGCCTGCACCTGCATGGGAGATCAGGAAGAAGCACCTGGCTCCTGGCTTTGGATCAATGCAGCGCCGGCTATGGCGGCCATTTGGAGGGTAAACCAATGGAAGGAAGACCTTTCTCTCTCTTTCTCACTGTCTAACTCTATCTGTCAAATATTTATATATATATATATATATATATATATAAAAGATCCATTTATTTATTTGAAAGGCAGAGTGACAGAGAGAGAGGAAGGGATAGAGAAAAAAATATCTTCCATCTGGTGGTGCATTTCTCCAATTGGCCGCAACTGTCTGGGCTGCTCTAGACTGAAGACAAGATCCTGGAACTCTATGTGGGTCTGTGGGTGGCAAGGTTTTGGATATCTTCTACTCTTTTCCCAGGCACTTTAACAGGGAGCTGGGAGGAAAGCAGAGCAGGCAGCACTCTAACCAGGGCCACAGTATGGCATGCCAGCATTGCAAGCAGCAAGTTAACCTGCAGCAGCAGAACATCAGCCCCATATGCTGTATATCTTAGCCCCAGTACCTCAAAATATGACTATATTTGGGGATATTGTATTAAAGAAATACAGGCAGAAGGTTGTTTGAAGTGCTTAATGTTTAGTGAAGACCTTACTTGAGAATTGAGAAAACAAAATGTCTATTCTCAATGAAAATAATCCCAAGTGTTCATAGACAATAATTGTATGTTTTCCATAGAGTTACATGCTTATGAATAAATACACGACAGGCATTCAAGACATCGGATTTTCATGGGGACAGAATTTGTCAGGTAGTTTATGTGCATACAGAAGTATGTCCATGATACTCTTCAATTTTCCTTCAGCAGGGAGACTCGTTTTGCTTTTCTCTATCATTCTGTTTTTCTCTATACATACAGAGTTTCAGGCTATCATTATCAACATTCCGGTGGTGGAGAAACCTGTAGGGATACACACAATGGCCATTAACTTTCATATGGAAGAGATGGAAAATCTGTGCTCAAAGATGCTCTCTTTTAACAAGCAACAAAACCAAAAATAAACAGCTGCAAGAAATACAGATGAGATCATTTGTCTGATTCTAGCTTTTCTGTCATTGGCAAATAGGCTGAGTGGGTTTTAATTTTAACATACCATCTATGTCACTAATAGAAATGGCTCAGTAGATTGGTAGATTGCCTTAGTAAACACTAAATCTTAGAAGGATCTCTCAGTCCAGTGGTCTGATATAGCCTTATCAATTATACATATCACTGAGCACAGGATGTTATCTTCAATGGACTGGCATATTATTCAATATAGTTGACATATTGAGAAGTTTTAAATTCAATAGAATGTTTATAGGATAGAAACTTTGACTTATTTTTGTCATAGATTCTTCATCTTGAAGAATGATTTGAAGAGAGTCTTAGCCCATTTGAGCAGGTAAAACTTAATAGCATAGACATGGTAGCTTATATATGACAAACAAAAAATTGTGCTCTGCAAATGTTACTAAAAGCAAACCGCATGCAGGAAATTATGAGTTTGTGTCTTCTCCATGTACTTACATTTATAATGATTTACACATGCCAACCATGTACATTTATCTCCTGTTTAATTCTTTTACAAATTTTGGAAAGCATTCTTGAGCTATTGTAGTTTAGCTACAAAATAAAGAAATTCATCTAGGAATTTTTTCATAAATGTACACACAAATCAAGGAAAAGTGGTATATCTATGACTTTAAAGAAGATATGGTTCAGTATTCACAAATAAATAAATATCACACTTCATAACCATTAGATAAGGGAGGAGTGAGTTGAATTAAAGAAGAATGAAATGAGTGTCTCTGTCTAGGAAACATGATGTGGAATGTAGCAAAATATGACAGCAATCCCTGGTAATTAATGTTGCTGTGTATAAAATATGCCACATTTTAGTAGCACAAGGTTGACATTGACTTATTATGTTTAAAAATTTTGATGGGTTTAGAAATTAGTGTAGGCAGAGAAAGATTGATATTTCTCTCCTATACCATGTCTAGAAGCTTATTGGTTAACAGAGAGGATTTGCCAAGCAAGACCAAAGAATTTTAGAAGGACTTAATTTGCCCAGCAATATCTAGTGGGTACTACATTACCTCTGTCAGAGCTCTTACTGAAGTATTTACAGTCATATCCTTGGAATTTTACCTCAAACCATACTTTTCTATTTTTTTAAAGATCTATTTATTTATTTGAAATTCAGAAGTTACACACAGAGAAAAGGGGAGGCAGAGAGAGAGAAGTCTTCCATCTGCTGGTTCACTCCCCAGTTGGCCACAATGATCTGGCTGGAGCTGTGCTTTTCTGAAGCCAGGAGCCAGGAACTTCTGGGTCTCCCATGCAGGTGCAGGGGCCCAAGGACCTGGCCATATTCTACTGCTTCCCCAGACCATAGCAGAGAGCTGGATCAGAAGCGGCGCAGATGGGACTCAAACTGGCGCCCGTGTGGGATGCCGGCACTGCAGGAAGAGGCTTTACCCGCTATGCCACAGCTCCGGCTCCCATACTTTGCTATTAATGTTGTAGATGTTGTTTACACTGAAGCCTTTTCACACTCTGAGAATGAAGTCTTTGCTAGTAGCTTGAGTTCTTTATATCTCTACTCATTTCTACTCCAGGTAAAATGTGTAATTTTTACTTTAGTTGATTTCATCTGTCCCTTCCCTCACAGGCACATAGAAAAGCCAGACAGTATCTTTACCTCTGCCCAGATATCTACTAAATGTGAAGATCAAATTCATTAGAAACATTCCTTTCCCTTTGCTGCAGTTCCCAGCAGTATTTTTCTCATCTTCTGTTGAAGGCCTGCAATCTTCACAACACTCGCCAGGCTTCTGCTTACCAACTGTTTCCCAAATCAGATCTCTGTATTTTAGGTTTTTTTCTTCTGCAAGTTTCAATTTCCATATAACAAACCTGTCCCAGTAATTTTAGCACTTCAAATGGACTTCAAAGTACAGAAGTTTTAGACAATAAAGACCATCTACTTTGTTTCAAAGTCAGAAGTGGGGAAGTGGAACAGAAGAGCAGCCAGATTAACCTGAGGGGCTGTTGGTGTGGGGTGTGAATGGATCGCCAGGGGTGAGAAGGCTGGGGTGCTATGGATGGAGGCTGTTCTTCCAAATGAATCCACTCATGTCTTTTCACCTTGATGAGGAAGCCTAAGGCTCAGGCTCATCTAGAACTAATCGTACTGTTTTTTATTTGCATTTTCCTGATGGTCACTGATTTTGATCATTTTTTCAACATACTGACAACTGACAGAGTATATGAAAATGATTTCAAAGCATCCTTCTGACAAAAATCAGTACCCAGAATACATAGGAATTCAGAAAACTGAAAAAAAAAAAATAAACACTCCAGTAAATAATGGAGACAATGGACATTTCTAAAATGAAGAAATACTAATGGCCTGGTGCCAGCATTGTGGCATAGCAGGTTAGGCTGCCACCTATGACACCAGCATCCCATATGCTCCTGTGGCTGCTGGTTTGAGACTCAGCTCTTCACTTCTGATCCAGCTCCCTTCCAATGGCCCAAAAAAAGCAACCGAAGATGGTCCAAGTGCTTGGGACCCTGCACCACATGGGAAACCCAGGGGAAGCTTGGGGCTTCTGATTTTGGCCTGGCCCAGCCTTAGTCTTTGTGACCATTTGGGGAATGAACAAGCAGATGGATGATCTCTCTATCTCTCTGTCTTTCCCTTTCTGTTTCAACTTGCCTTTCAAACAAACAAGCTGTCTGCACATTAATGTTTATTGCAGCTCAATTCACAATAGCTAAGACCTGGAACCAATATATATGCCCATCAACAGTAGACTGGATAAAGAAATTATGGGACATGTACTCTATAGAATACTATACAGCAGTCAAAAACAACGAAACCTGGTCATTTGCAACAAGATGGAGGAATTTGGAAAATATCATGCTGAGTGAATTAAGCCAGTCCCAAAGGGACAAATATCATATGTTCTCCCTGATCAGCAACAACTAACTGAGCACCAAAGGGGAAACTTGTTGAAATGAAATGGACACTATGAGAAACAGTGACTTGATCCGCTCTTGTCCTGATGGTTGATCTACAATGTAATACTTTATCCATTTTAGCATTTTTTTTTGTTCTAGTACCATTGGTTGAACTCTGTAATTAACACACAATTATTCTTAGGTGTTTAAATTTTAACTGAAAAGTGATCCCTGTTAGGAATTTGGAAAACATTATGCTGAGTGAAATAAGCCAATCCCAAAGGGACAAATACCACTTGTTCTCCTTGATAGGTGACAACTAACTGAGCACCAAAAAGGAAACTTGTTAAAGTGAAGTGAACACTATGAGAAACAGTGACTTGATCAGCCCTCACCGGGACTGTTGATGAGCAACTTGATATGTTATCCCTCTTAGTATTTTTTTTTGTTTGTTCTACTTAATACTTTTGGTTGAATACTATAATCACTACACAATTCTTCTTAAGTGCTAAAACCTAACTGAAAAGTGATCACTATTAAATATAAGAGTGGGAATAAGAGAGGGAAGAGATGTGCAATTCGGGACATGCTCAAGCTGACTTACCTCAAATGGTAGAGTTAGAAACATACCAGGGGATTCCAATTCAATCCCATCGAGGTGGCATGTACCAATGCCATCTCACTAGTCCCAGTGATCAATTTCTGTTCACAATTGATCATAATGATAGGACTAAGAACCAAAGGGATCACATAAACAAGAATAGTGTCTGCAAATACTAGCTGATAGAATCAAAAAGGGAGAGAATGATCCAACATGGGAAGTGAGGTACACAGCAGACCCATAGAATGGCAGATGTCCTAAACAGCACTCTGGTCTCAGAATCAGCCCTTAAGACATGCGGATCCGACTGAAAAGCCCATGAGAGTATTTCAGGCATGGAAAGCCAAGACACTCTGGGGAAAAAAAAAAAAAAACAAAAAAAAACAAAAAAAACCACAAAACCCTAAATGAAAGATCTCCGCAAGTGAGATCCCAGTGGAAAGAATGGGTCATCAAAGAAGGAGGTACCTTTCTCTGAAGGGAGGAGAGAACTTCCACTTTGACCATGGCCTTGTCTAAATATGATCAGAGTCAGTGAACTCAGGGGGCTTCCATAGCCTTGGCAACTCATGACAAGAGCCTAGGGTGATTACTGAGGCCATAAACAAGAGTGTCAATTTGTTAAGTCAACAACAGGAGTCACTGTGCACTTACTCCTCATGTAGAATCTCTGTCCTTAATGTGCTGTACATTGAGATTTAATGCTATAACTAGTACTCAAACAGTATTTTGCACTTTATGTTTCTGTGTGGGAGCAAACTGTTGAAATCTTCACTTAATGTATGCTAAACTGATCTTCTGTATATAAAGATAAACGAAAATGAATCTTGGTGTGAGTGGAAGGGGAGAGGGAGTGGGTAAGGGGAGGGTTGCAGGTGGGAGGGATGTTATGGGGGGGAAGCCATTGTAATCCATAAGCTGTATTTTGGAAATTTATATTCATTAAATAAAAGTTTAAAAAAATGCAAATGACCAACAAACAATATTTTAAAATCCTCAATGTCACTTTCTCAGATTTAAAATAAACATAAGATTTTTTTATTTACTAAAAATGTAATAAGTACACATAATGTGACTACTACCACACCCTTGATACTTTGGATACATGAAGGACAAGTCAACACTTTAGTATATATTCAATAAAAACTTATTAAACATTTGCCTACCTCTCCCAATGTAAGCTTATTTTTGATTCCATTTCCCATGAATTTTTGAAACATCCTCCTACTTTTTAACTACATTCTACAGAAAATGGTGACTGTAGAAAATCCAAGAAATCAAAAATTTAAAAAATTAAAGCATTTAAATTATTATTTTAAGTATTGTTTAAGAGAAAAAATGGGAGCCAACGCTGTGGCTCAGTGGGTTAAAGTCCTAGCCTGCAGTGCTGGCATCCCATATGGGCGCCAGTTCGAGTCCTGGATGCTCCATTTCCAAACCAGCTCTCTGCTATGGCCTGGGAAACAGTAGAAGATGGTCCAAGTGCTTGGGCCCCTACACCCACATGGAAGACCCAGAAGAAGCTCCTGGCTCCTGGTGTCGGATTGGTGCAGCTCCAGCCATTGCAGCCATTTGGAGAGTGAACTAGTGGTTGGAAGACCTCTGTTTCTCTCTCTCTCTCTGCTTCTATCTGTATCTCTTTCAAATAAATAAAATAAAACTTTAAAAAAAAGAGAAAAATATATGAGATGTATAGACATAGCTTTACTCACGAACATCTAAAAGTATAACTACTGGAAGTTAGAAGACAGGCATTGGCCAGCACCGCGGCTCACTTGACTAATCCTCTGCCTGCGGCGCCAGCACATGGGGTTCTAGTCCTGGTTGGGGCGCTGGATTCTGTCCCAGTTTCTCCTATTCCAGTCCAGCTCTCTGCTGTGGCCCTGGAAGGCAGTGGAGGATTGCCCAAGTGTTTGGGCCCTGCACCTGCATGGGAGACCAGGAGGAAGCACCTGGCTCCTGGCTTCAGATCAGCGCAGCGGGCTGGCCGTAGCAGCCACTTGGGTGGGTGAACCAACAGAAAAAGGAAGACCTTTCTCTCTGTCTCTCTCTCTTTCACTGTCTAACTCTGCCTGTCAAAAAAAAAAAAAAAAAAAAAAAAAAAAAAAAAAAAAGACAGGCATCCAGTTTTGCTTTCTGTGCTAGCTTATTGTGTGAGCTTCAGGATATTACTCAGGCTTTTAGTCTTACTAAATTTCACTGTCAATTTACTTGTAATTTCAAAATGCTGCCAACAAACTGTCATGAAAATCCAGAAAATTGAGGCTTAATTTTGCTTGCTTTTTTCTTTTCTTTTTTTTTCTTTTTTTTTCTTTTTTCTTGACAGGCAGAGTGGACAGTGAAAGAGAGAGACAGAGAGAAAGGTCTTCCTTTGCCGTTGGTTCACCCTCCAATGGCTGCCGCGGCCGGAGTGCTGCGGCCGGCGTACCGCGCTGATCCGATCCAGGAGCCAGGTACTTATACTGGTCTCCCATGGGGTGCAGGGCCCAAGCACTTGGGCCATCCTCCACTGCACTCCCTGGCCACAGCAGAGAGCTGGCCTGGAAGAGGGGCAACCGGGACAGAATCCAGTGCCCCAACCGGGACTAGAACCCGGTGTGCCAGCGCCACAAGGCAGAGGATTAGCCTAGTGAGCCGCGGCGCTGGCCTGCTTGCTTTTTTCATACAAAGTTAGTTTCGAGGATAGAAACTTAGAAAAGTAGTGACTCTGTCATCTAAAAGTGAATCAGATAAAATAATAATAGTGAAAATGTATTGAACAACTCTTTAGTCATTTTAAATATGTCCAATTCAGAGGTGGGCATTTGGTACAGCAGTAAAGACCTCAATTTGGACACCTGCATCTCATATCAGAGCATTCAACTACAAATCACCATTCCACTTCCTGTTCTAGATTTCTGCCCAAGTGCATCCTGGGAGGCAACAGGTGGTAGCTCAGATAGTTTGTTCCCTACCACTAGGTGGGAGACCTAAATTGAGTTCCCAGCTGTTCCCTGACAGCCCCACACATGGTGTTCATTGAGGACTGAACCAGAAGATAGAAGGTTACTGTCTTTCTATCAAATAAATAAAACCTTTTAAAAAATCATCCAATTCAACCTTCTATATAGCAAGCATTGTTATTGTCATTTACAATTGTAATAATTGAGCTATATACATGAATATTTAAGAAAATTTATTAAGATTATATAACTCATTTAAGGAAATAAATTACAAAATGAATATAAAGGCAAAAGAACAATTTTCAGCCATGGATTGCGAAGAATCATTTGGTGCTATGATAGCACTGTCAAGGCAGAAGGCCCTGTGTTCCCAGGATGCTTATTGTATGCCATCATTGTCATTTCTAGGGAACAGCTTGAAATAAAGTGATAGCAACAGTTAACCGTATTACTAAATTGTGTGCACATTTTACTGAAACTAATATATAATACCACTTAACTTTCCAGGCATCCTGGAAACATTTCCAAGTTTTCTCCCTGTTTCTGCTAATCTCAGTAAATGCAATTTTAACTTAGGCAGGCTTGGAGCACAGTTATGGATGATATGAACAGAGTTTCCATGCTCTTTGCTCTTTTTTATTAAGGAAAACTGAAGTGTCCCTTTGCACTATTAAAGCCCTTGTCTATATTCCTGAGGAATTATTTTTTTTCTACTTACTACTTGTTGAATTCTTTACATAATGGAGAGTAAAGCTTGTGATTAAGTTGGTAAGTAAGTTCGAAGTATGTCACTGACAAAATAAAAATAAGAAAGGAAGGAGGAGGGAGGGTGGGAGTAAGGGAGGGAGAGAGAGTAGCGTGGGAAGAATCATTATGTTCTTAAAATTGTGTATATGAAATACATGAAACTTGTTTCATTTATATAAATACAAAAACTAAAAAAGAAGTTATTTTAATGGTATAGAGTAACATTTATATTACCTTCTATTAAAAATAATAAACAGCAAGCCCCACTATCACAAGTAGGTCTCTCTTTTTTGTTTATAAGAATTTATTTAAGAGGGGGCTGGCATTGTGACACAGTGGGTTAAGCCAATGCCTGCAATGCCAGCATTCTATGTGAGCTCCGTTTGGTGTCTGGCTGCTCCATTTCTGATCCAGCTCCCTGCTGATGTGTCTGGGAAAGAGGTGGAAGTTGATTAAGGTACATAGGCTCTTGCACTCATGTGGGAGAACCAGATGGGGTTCCTGGCTCCTGGCTTTGGCCAGGCTCCAGGCCCCCACACCCCTCTCTCTCTCACACTGCTTTTCAAGTGAATAAGTAAATCTTAGAAATATATAATTTATTCAAGGAGAGATTCTTGGCAACACTACATATGATCTTAACTTTTTAATCTTTTTTAAACACAAATAAAATTTGTTTCAAAAGTTTGGTTTGCACCAACTGCCTGAATTAGACCTAGGGTCCAGGTGGCATATTTACAAAGATGCTGAGATATTAACAAGTCAGCTATGAATTTAAGAGAAAGTAATGGTGTTTTACATGTTTTGAGGAATTATCAAGGTTGGAAATATTCTATTATAGTTATCTCAAAAAATTAAAGTTCTGCATTTTAAAATATTTTAAGATTATACGTTAATGGACAATATAGCTTACATACAATCAAATTTCTCCTCAAGTATGGTTAGAATAACATGATAAAACTTGAATAAAACATTTGAACAGTAATTATAACAGTAAAATAAAACAACTTACAAGTTATGTGGGCACTTCAGTCTCCCGTATTCTTGCTAATATAATGCTAACATTGGGCATTATATCAAACTGTGAACCTCTTGGCAGTCAAGATTATAACATCAGCAGACAGCATTAATTTGATATGTAGTGTTTGCAGGGCACTGAGGGACATCCTTGCATTTAATAATCACCGCAAAGTTGTAAGGTAGGAACTACTATGATCTTTATTTTATTGGTTAAAAATAGTGTTTATAGGAATTGGATAGCTTACCCAAGGTCATACAGCTAGGATTTGTCAGAAACAGATTAACATTCAATATCATCATATTTCCAACCATAATCTCCTAACCATTACATTACGTTGTTAGTAGCTATGAGATTTTGTTGTTTATGAATTAGATGAGTTTTCTGTATAAAGTAAAAATTGAGTGAGTGGCACCAAATATGTCCACCATTTTTGAGTGTTGGAAAACTGGAATCTGAGAGCACAAATGTAGGCAATCAATGCAAATTATGGCTGGAATATGGAAATACATTGTAGTACAACTTTCAAAAGTATTTTTATGCCATGCTATGTCAGTGTTTTTACAGGTGTATTAGTTAAAAACTCTATTTCTCAAATAACAATTGTTGGGGACTCTTCAATTCTAACATTCACGTGACACCACAAATTCAAAATGCAGGTAGTCTTCAAAGAGAATGGCATTATCAGATCTATACTTTAGGACCACATTGGCCATGTTTAGAACATAATGTAGGAGGAGAAATAGAAAACAGGGGAACCGTATAGGTTATCACATGTATAATTAACATTAGCATTAATGTTGATCTGAGGTAGAGCATTTATAGTGGAAATGGATTGTATATAAATTGCTATATAAATGAAAGGTACAATAAGAGAAGACAGCACAACAAATTGATTTTAGAAAGACTGGAGTTTTTTGATATGATTCTAATGTTTGCTAGGTGAGTGATAATGGATAAATCATATGCTTTCCATAGACTTCATTTCATCATCAGTAAAAATGGTATAAGTATAACAAACAGCTGCCAGGTTTGTTGTGAAATTTGAGTATACTTAAGGAAGACTTGATAAATGCTAGTATGTGAGTATGTGTGAAATATTCATGGCAATGTCTGTTTCAATGGGATTGCTAATTGCAGGACAATTCTTACTCTTTTCTTGTTTGTGGTTCTCATAAATATCGTTAGAAAATGGTGGAATTGCAATGTCCTGAGATAGAAAAAAACTGCCTGAAACAAAACTGACATATTTCCTGTCCCTAATAGAGAATGTACCATCTGGTATTAAATGAGAACTGATTTGAACAGTACAGACTTTCTTTACCTCCTCTGTGGATGTCCTACAATGATTCACACAATGATTCACACTGCTTCTGAGGCATTATAACATTGGTGTGGGTTGCCTCTCATGGCCCCTAAGCTGTAGGGTAAGTGGGGAACATGCAATTGAGAGGCCCTCCACTCTGCAAAGCTTTCTTGAGCCTTGAGGGACCAAGCACAATGGATGTGAGGCTTTTTTGTTTTTACTACTTATTTGTCAGTATTAAACTTAATTTATGTAAGTTGTTACAAAGAAGTGTCCTATCTCACCAAACTTAGACAAGCCAGGACCAATCACTGTGAATATTCTTCACACTAATCATATTTCCTTGGATATAGAATTCTGAATTTCTGCATAATGCTAAAAGCAGCCATACGACATTGAATCATGAGAAGAAAGCTGCTACTCTTTAAACTCCTTGCACTGTGTAATGCACAGCCAAATTACAAATGATAGGACACATTTTCAAGCTGTGGACAAGCCAGATGATATTTATTAGGACATAATTCTTATTTATTAAAATAAATCTTGTGCTTACAAAAGCATCCTTGCAGAATGAGTAATCAATTGCTCAATATTTAGCTGCTTTAAGAATTTTCTACCAATTAAAGTTGGAGCTATAAATATATATATTCATTTAAATTAGCTTTGGAAATTGCACACTAACAAAAATATCATTTGGGATTTTATTAAGAGGAGTGATGTTTACAGAACGCAAGGATATTGCATTGATCTGCAGCCCTGAAGAAATGACGAAATCTGTGTTAGAAATAAATATGTCATAGAAATGTGACATTCATCTCCACATTGACCTCTACTGAGAATAATTTCTTCAAAAATCATTTCTACAGGGAGAAGCCTTTTATTATTATTGAAAATTGTTCACTGCATGTGTAACAGTAATTATCAACATGTATGGTAGTCCCTGAACTATTCAGTCCCACACTATCCTGGGACATTTAGTGTCCCAGGTATAATTTAAACATAATGTTGAATCTTTGTTCATACTATTTTACAGTATAAATCACTAATACTGAATCAGTGTTTCTATTTTTATTATGAAACAGTGATTACAAAATGTTTTTCATATGTGGAGCAGATGAGGATACTGATGAAGCATGAATGACATAATAGTCATATACTTAAATGAATTTAAATATAACCTTTAATTTTCATTCATACCATTTGTATAAATAACTGATACTGAATCAGTCTTCTATTTGTATCATTCCCAATCACCAAATAAATAAAGTAATTATAGAATATTATGAACTGGGAATTTAAGATGGTTCAGTGGGGAAGAGAAGATTGAATCTTCTTAAGATTCAATACACTCTCTCACACCTATACTGGTCCTCATCAATTTTTCACCTTATTTAGAGGTCCTGATTTAAGATGCTTATTTAAACAATGCTTTTTTTTTTTTTCTGAAGATTGGAACAATATGCTGAAGCTTTGCGGTACTTTTCAGCTGTCGAGAGATAGGTAGTTTTCAGTTCTGCACAATCATGTACATTCAGGAAAGGAGTTGGCAGCATCTTTTATGCCTTGGCTCATTTCCCAGTAGGCTTTTGTTCCTAATGGTCCAGTCATATTTTGCATTATGTCTGCTTTGTAAACCACTTTAAATAGTTTTTATTTGGAGAAAATAGACTACAAATCCAATGCAAATACGTTCACAAACACTAATTCTATTTAGAGTGGGAAATGGGTGAACCTTCATGCTTTCTATAGTTGCTGGACAGTACACAGTGAAATGTGGGGCTGTGTTGAGAATAATACTAATGAGGATTAATGATTCAATAAACTTTGCTGCATGTCAATCTTGTACTTTCTAGAGTAGGAGCTAGGGTTTTCCACCAAATCTTATGTAGTTTCTACCAAATCTTCTACCAACTTTTCCGAATCTTTGGTAGTTTTCTACTAAACCTATGTAGTATCAAGAAGTGTTTTCTACCAAATCTTATGTAGTTATCCATGATATAACTATATATATGCCTTGCAACTGCAACAACTAAAGGGACAACTTTAAACAATACAAAGTACAAAAAGAATATTACAGTATAAGTCACTTTCTGTGCCCTTTTCATTTAATTGATTTCAGATAAATTCAGAAAGCTGTTAAATTAGCAATTTTAGCATAATTTTAGATATAGTAATTTATCTCAATGCATAAATCATTATTACTTTTATTCATATGGCTTTTATTTCTTTTTTATATCCCCTATTGAAGTTAATTTTGATGAGTTAAAATGATTCATTGTAGCACATTTCAAAACAAAATTTTTAATGTTAAAATGGAATTTCTGCACTGTCCGTAATCAATATGAAGAGTTGAAATCGTTATTCACTTTTTTATTAATATCACTGATAAGACTGTAATTAAATGCAACACTTAATGTTAGTAAACATGCTACAACTGTATGCTTAGTACAAAGAATTCAGCTGTAGAAAAATATATTTTTACATACATGTAGCATGTTTTCAATTTAATCAAATAAAAGTATCAGAAATATTTATAAAAATAACTACTGAGTGATAAGTAATTTACAAGGATTTCTATTTTTACTATTTGTGACTAGGAATATATTTATGAGGTACCTGTTATTTTATACATGCTCTTTACAAAAATAATTGCACCAGGTGCCTCACTGACAAGGCAACTTCCACAAGAATACCCATTCACAAGGTGAAAATGCAATGAGAATGTAGAAATGAAAAATAGCTAGGAGATAATTCCAACTGCTTTTTTCTAGAACTTGTCCTAATTCCTTACTACTCATTAATTTTCTGACATTTGTAATACTATGCTTTGAAGTAGCTGGGTTCTTTTTTATCCTAGAAATGTAATTTTTAATGATCACATCTTAATCTTTTTTATAAGAGCTGATCAGATATGTATATTGTTTCATTTATTCTGTTTCATATGTGACAGTGCATAGCATTTTGTAAAGCTGAAATTTAGAATTTTCTCTATAAATGTGTGTACAAGTCCATGAAAGTGCTTTATCTGATGTTTCCCAGGTTAGTATCAGAAAAACGAAAAACTTAAAGCTGAAATATATCAAGATCTTTACTGATGAGAAAAAATAGATCATGTATATATGATTATATATATATAATGTATTGATTGATTCTGTAATCTGTTTTAATACATAAAAGTTAAAGAAATGTAATACATAGTATATGTTAGCTTCAATGTGCTCTTCAGAGAAGTTAGTTAACACTTGAAGCTATCTCAACAGTGATACATTCTCTAGAATAACATACTAAGAGGGTTTTAATTAGAACTATGTGATCATACTTTACTACTTTTTAATTGCTAAGTGGTATTAAATGAAATTTCCCCTCAGGGAAATTTCTAGCAGTTCAGGTATGTGGATTGATTAGAAAGATTTATGGACCCTTTGCCTTTATAAAATCTGGAGGCCTTAGCTGATTGCACCTTCCAAATGGAATTCAGATTTGGTCTTAGATTTGGTCTTGAGTCCTAGCACCATAGGGATTCTTCTGTGCCATTTATAACAGCTTGGTTGTGGCTTCAGTATCTGCCAAAGATTCATGCATTGAAGGCTTCTTTCCCAGAGTGGTGGTGCTGGGAGATGGTGTGGCCCTTTGTGGAGTAGAGTCTAGTAGGAGGTCCATTGTTCAGATGGAGACATGCCCTCCAAAAGGACTAAGTTATTTCTCATGGAACCCAGGTTAGTTCTCATGAGAGATTGTTATAAAAGCCTGAGCCTAACCTCATGAAGTCTCTGCCTGGCTTGCCTGTTTATGATTTCCTCCTCATACACACACTCCTGTTGTCTGCCAAGGTCCCCTCAAAAGAGCCTATGCCATGCTGTTTGGACTTTTAGCCTTCAAAACTGAGAGCTACATAAATTTATTTTTCTTCAGAAGTACCTGCGTTGGTATTTCATTGCAGTAAACCTAAGCTAATATAGCCATGTTAATACTGTTGCACCAGCCTAGAAAAGTATTCCATGGACTTTTCAATGTTATGTGAGATAGAGAACTGAGGCAACCTATTTTATGAAAAGAAAATGTGGAGGTTTTGCATATATATGCTTATATATGTGTATAATATATATATACTTATATATGTGATAAATATTATGCTATGCAGAAAAATTCAAGATGATATTTAACCTCATCAAAATGTACCACCTGGTACAAAGACAGTGGAAAGGGAGAAACATAGTCACTAGAAACCACTGATTTGTACCAAAAGAATTCTCTGTGATAGTTAATTGACTTGGTTTAGTTCACAACAATAACAGTTATAAACATCTGATAAATAGAGAGAGAATACTACTGCATTCATAGGGTATTGTGATAACCCATGTAAAATTCTCAGAATAATACTAGCCCATGGTAAGTTTACATTATAGTGTAATTACATTGTTTTATGATTTTTTGATGAGATTTAGTTTTTTAAAGATTTATTTGTTTATTTGAAAGGCAGAGTTACAGAAAGAAAGAGGAAGAGAAAGAGAGATAGGTTTTCTGTCTGCTGGTTCACTCCCCAAACGATCTTGATGACCAGGACTGCGTCAGATTCAAGCCAGGAGGCAGGAGCTTCTTCTGGGTCTCCCATGTGGATGTAGGGGCTCAAGCACTTGGACCATCTTTCCCAGGCACACTAGCAGGACACTGACTGGAAGTTTAGTGGTTGAGACTCGAGCCAATGCCCATATGGGATGCCAGGATCACAGGCAGCAGCTTACCCTGCTACACAATGCCAGCCCTGGGAGATAGTCCTTTCTTCTTCCAGATTATATTTCCTAAGAGTTTTTCTGCCAAAAGATGCACACTGAGTGGTTTAAACATCATAACCTTACTTCTCACAGTTCTAGATGCCAGATGTCTAAGACTCAGGTATTAGCAGTGTTGTTTTTCATTCTGAGAACTCTCTCCCTGATTTGTTCTTACTGTACCACCATGTTTTCTTCCTGTGGAGGTGTCTGTATCCAAATTACAACTTATAAGGATACTAGTCATATTGGATTAGGACCTATTCTAATGATCTTTAATCTTCACTACCCCCTTCAAGGTTTAATTTTCAAATACAGTGACATTCTGAGGTACTGGGAGTTAAGACACAATTTACCCTAAGTATGGATTCAGCAATTTGGTTGTAACCACATATTGCCATTGATGTAGCATTGACAGTCATCCCAAACATTTTGGGAGAAACAAAATCATTAAGGTAACCTGCCAGAAAGTCTTCCCGGTGCCAATGTCCCTTATAAAGTGTCTGGAATGTTCATTTTTTTTCTTTTAAAAAAAAACACAGATGTGCTTAGGTTAGTGTGTCATCTTTGTTTATAACTTATAAACCCCTGGCTAAGGACTGGGGACACAAGGATCCAGTGTTGGAGATGCCCAAGAGCACACTTCTGCTCTAAGCTCCTTCCAATAAATTATACTTTGTGTAATTTTGGGTTTATCTGCCTGTTTCTTTGGTCTCTTGGCTCCTTCTGCCTTTGGTGGCTGGTTCTCTTATACCAAATTTTTCTTTCTTTTTTTTTTTTTTACCTTTTATTTAATGAATATAAATTTCCAAAGTACAGCTTATGGATTACAATGGCTTCCCCCCATAACTTCCCTCCCACCCGCAACCCTCCCCTTTCCCGCTCCCTCTCCCCTTCCATTCACATCAAGATTCATTTTCAATTCTCTTTATATAAAGAAGATCAGTTTAGCATATATTAAGTAAAGATTTCAACAGTTTGCACCCACATAGAAACACAAAGGGAAAAATACTGTTTGAGTACTACTTATTGCATTAAATCACAATGAACAGCACATTAAGGACAGAGATCCTACATGAGGAGTAAGTGCACAGTGACTCCTGTTGTTGCCTTAATAAATTGACACTCTTGTTTATGACCTCAGTAATCACCCTAGGCTCTTGTCAGGAGTTGCCAAGGCTATGGAAGCCTTTTGAGTTCACCGACTCTGATGATATTTAGACAAGGTCATAGTCAGAATGGAAGTTCTCTCCTCCCTTCAGAGAAAGATACCTCCTTCTTTGATGACCTGTTCTTTCCACTGGGATCTCACTCGCCGAGATCTTTCATTTAGGTAATTTTTTTTATACCAAATTTTTCTAAAACAGCCTGTAACACAGTCAAATAATTTATATGACTAACTTGTAATTCATGATTCTGTTTGAGAATATTCAGAGTTAGCTTTGTAAAATTGATGAGATAGCAGAAAAAAATCTGTCTCTAAGTGCTACTTTGATAATGTATGTAAAGACCAAAGACCAGATATAATTTTTTGTTATTTTCTTGTCTTTCTGCATTTTGTAGTGCGTAACTACTGAAATTTTGTTGATCAGAAAATGTTAGTGAATCCAGAGGAAGATGTGAAATGCCAGTTTTTGATAGTCCGCTTTATAAATAGAGATTATCATGGACTATTCATTGTCAAATTTTTGGTTGTGACTACCAATATTAGAGAAACAAAAGTTTCCCTCACCATCTTATCACAGTGCCACAGAAGCAAGCTCTTGACTATTCTTAACCAAACAGGGCTTCATTGGGAGGATACTGAGAACTCAAAGTATGAATATAAGGTTGAACTTAGCAAAAGTAAAATCAGTTCCAGAAGCCTAGGATGCAGAAATTGCAGAAATGGTTTCATCAAGGAAATTGACTTTTTGGGTTTAGCTGAAAATATGGATTCAACCTATTTCTTCTATTTTTTGAAATTTTTATTTCAGGATAGCCTTAAATATACAAAAAATTATGAAATGGTAACACTGAGTTCTCCTATACCACTCACCCTGCTTCCACTGCTATTAAGATGTCATATGAGTATATTTTTCACAATTAATGAATCATATTCAGCTTCCTCTGTTATTTAATCCAAACTCCCTTTAACCCTCCTATCTCTCCCAGCTCTTGAAGGCCTCTGCTTTAATATTTAAAGTCCAGGAAGGAAATAAAAGATTAAGGGAATATATGATTAAGGAGGTTTAGGCATGAGCTTATTTTTGTTTTAAGATTTATTTATATGAATGGCAGAGTTACAGGGAGAGAGAGACAGACAGACAGACAGAAAGAGATATGCTGTTCTTTGCTTCTCTCCTCAAATAGCTGCAATGGCAACAGCTAGGTTGATCTGAAACCAGGAGCCAGAGGCTTCTTCCTGGTCTCCTATGTGGGTGCAGGGACCCAAATACTTGGGCCATGTTCTGCTGTTTTCCCAGGCACTTTTAGCAGGGAACACCATATGAGATGCAGGCGCTGGCTTTATCTGTCTGCTAAACCATAGTGCAGGCTTCATTTTTTATCGAGGTAATGAAATGGAGAAATTGGTTCCTTGGCCTTTGTAGTGGGAAGCACACCCTACAGTGACAGGAGAGTGAAATATTTCTCCCAACAAGAATGATGCCAAAGCCTTGTAGCATAAAAGAGGATAACTAAATAATTACCACAGTTAAGGTAGGGAGGAGGAGAAATCTTAACCCCTTGTCCATATTGAAATCCTTCTTCATATAGTGTGTCCTATTGAAAGGCACTATGGAACAATTGGCCAGCAGGACAGTCCTCAATGATTTAACCGTCCTCATTTGCTTACAATACTTTTACTCTTCTAGATTTTGAAGTTGTATATTATCCCTGATTGAAAAGATATGACCATGCCGGCGCCGCGGCTCACTAGGCTAATCCTCTGCCTTGCAGCGCAGGCACACCAGGTTCTAGTCCCAGTCGGGGTGCTGGATTCTGTCCTGGTTGCCCCTCTTCCAGGCCAGCTCTCTGCTGTGGCCAGGGAGTGCAGTGGAGGATGGCCCAAGTGCTTGGGCCCTGTACCCCATGGGAGACCAGGAGAAGTACCTGGCTCCTGCCATCGGATCAGCGTGGTACGCCAGCTGCAGCGCGCTGGCCGCGGCGGCCATTGGAGGGTGAACCAGCGCCAAAGGAAAACCTTTCTCTCTGTCTCTCTCTCTCACCGTCCACTCTGACTGTCAAATAAATAAATAAATAAAAAGAAAAAAAAAAGATATGACCTACACTAATTTTACAATAATCCAAGGTAAAAGTAGTTAAAAATACCACCAAAGTAGAAATGAATTTTCTTGTTTAATCACCAAAATATACATTCAACTGAAAAGTTTTCCATATTAATAGTACATTTCTATTTTAATAATACTGAACCATTTCTCTAGGGAAAGATGATTATCACAAAATTAAATTTTAAATAATTGGTTTGAGGGATATGGGAAAAAAACATGTGGTCAAAGGCATCCTTTTTCTATTAAATTTGAAAATAAACATAAAATCCCTGGAGGTCTGGGGTCATGTGAACTAAACTGAAATTTAATAATTGTGCAATGCTGTACAGGATATGTTAGCATTGCCAGAATTTTATATTTAAAAAAACACAAAGGTTTGTTTTGTTTCATTTTTCTGATTTTTATACTTTGTTGTTGTAATAGTAAGTTTTAAATAATTGTCATTCCAGTTATTATATGTGATGGCTTCCTAGTAGTTTTTGTCATATAAATGGTGATTATTCTCACTGGATGTGCAGGTCCAACAGTTGTAGAATTTTGTAGACATAATGAGTTACAGTGCTAATCAAACTGTGACTTGGGATTAGTTTCATGTAGAAAACTTTCCTCAAATCATCCAGAAATTTTGTACATTAACTTCCACAACCTTTAGAATCATAAAGTGGTTAACAAAATGGACAGTCTCCTTGTGGTTTCAAACAGAGCTGATTTGTTCACACTCAAAAAGTGATCAATTCCTCACCTCCAGTCAATTACACTCTTCTCTCTACAATTTCAGAGTATAGAGGAAGTTTTGTAAATAGTTAGCATTCAACTCTAATTGGCTTGTTAATGGATTTTTAATAAGTGCTAGGCTGATAAGTAAGTAACTTTGCAACCTTAAAGAAACAATGACCTTAATCTTTAAGAGAGTAGACTGCAGAACCAATACTAATAGATATACATCAGCCCTCAACTAATTACTTCCTAACTAATGTGACAGAAAAATGAACTAATTGGGAATTTCTAGTGTTTTATGCTGCTTGTTGCACAATATTCCACTGGTCTTTCCCAACCTTTTTCTAGGATAAATGTAAAAGAAAAATTCTGCTAGTATAGTTCATGCTATGGGAACATATAAATGAAATTTTTAAAATGGAGAAGAGCAATGACTTATATACATTGAAGGAGGTGGTAATGTCCTTCCAAAAAGGAAGCCATATTGTGTCACTGGTCAATGAAGTCTGTGGGGAGCAATCCGGACTAGACTGTTACTGGAATTAAGACTTATTCTATGCATCTGCTCTCCCACAATATGGCGCTGGGAGAGAAGTAAACAGCTTCCGCACAGCTGCCTCCAGTTCAACCAATTAACTGTAGGACTTGCTCCTGATTGGAGAGCAGCGTACTCGGCGTGTGGGCAGCCGAGTTGGGATTGGCGGAGGAGGACTATAAAGGAGGAGAGAGACGGCATGCACCGGGAACATCTATGGGGAACATCTAGCTGAAGGAACACCTGTGCAGCCCCCGAGACGAGCCGGCCGGCGGTGTGCCGCTCCCCTGCGGAAGTGGGGAATGCGGCCAGGGGGAACTGCCCTTCCACGGAGGTGGAAGGGATAGTAGCCAACCCGGGAAGAACCAGCAGCAAACCCGGGGAGGGCCGAGCAGACGAAAGAACAGCGCAGGGTCCTGTGTCGTTCCTCCACGAAGAGGGGGAGCGACATAATGGTGCCGTGACTCGGATATGAAGCCTAGGCAGGGTTTAGTGTCGTTCCTCCATGAAGAGGGGGAGCGACAGAAGTCCTTTCTGCTTCTGAGCTAGCCTATTGAAAGTTACAACAATTTTTCCACTACATAATTTTCATTTCATTTCAAGAACAGCAAAATAACAACAACAACAACAAAAAAAAAACAGCATAAATAGCACCTCTATTTTATAATAATGAAATTGTCACATGATGCAAAATATGTAATCATTAAATTGTAAAGTGTTATCTTTGCTGGGGGGAACTCATGTTGTTGGATTTGATCTGCACTTTTTATTAAAATGGTGTCTTGTTCATGGAGACATGAAGTGATACTATCCATAGATCATAGCTTCATTCAGTGGCTCACCCTAGAATCCTGATGAAGTACTTGATATGACTTGGATAATGAATGAACTGAGATATTTTGTTTACAGAATATCAAAAAAGTAACAGACAAAGGAGATACAGTTTGACAACCAGGATGAAATGAAGATAGCTATCAACATGTATGATTCACCCTTTGACTCTGGTGTCTAGTTCTATGTGGATAAGTAAGGTCATAGTTCTTTGGCAAACATTGTTCTGGAAAATATCTTTTCCTTTCAAATGATTGCATACATCAAAACTCTACATTATTATATTTTAACTTATAAGCAATATATTGCTCTGTACTTCAGTGCCGTTCCCTTGCCCGCAAAGGAACGACGTTGCTCGCAGCTTACCAGTCTTCAGTAGACTTTTATTGAGAAAATAACAGTGACAAAGAAAGCATGAAAGGAGGAAGAGAGGAGAGAGAAAAAAGCCCCTCCTTCCTGGGCACACAGCTTATATACGAAATGTAACCAATCACAAGCGGGCTCTAGTCCATGCACGGAACACTCCAATCCGCTGCTTGTTCACGCGGTGTGCACGCGTCCTCGGGCCAATCAGATGAAGTGTCACGCAGCAGGCAGGCTGACTGCACAGTCCTCGGCGCCATCTTGTTGTTTACGAGACAGGCTCAACTTCTCTGGAAAGTCCCGACCGCTGGAAAGCATTGCCCTAACTGAAACTAACAACATCTGCCTTGCAATAAAGACACAACGACAGCTATCAGACCAAACCCTGACATAGGGACCCCATGGCTGGCCAGCCCATGGGGCCCCACACCTCAGTAGCACATAAAACTGACAATCTAACCCTTTGAAAAACTCCAATATTTGACAATAGGAGGAGGGAAATCTTCACTCTGAATGTCTGGTTCCCTTCCCAAATTCAGTGCTCTGTATTCTCTTTATCCTCATTCCTAGTCAAAATGGTTTTAGAAGCAATGTAGCTTATGTAGCTTCATGGATAAAGAAGTATAGATGCTAGTCTGGTTGCTGTCTTCCAGCACTTGATATTTTCAGGGTGAAGTTGATGTGGGCTGATTCTACAGCTCTATGTTAGATTTTGTTGGGTTTTATTTTATTTCATATATCAATTTGAGCTTTGTGCTGCCCCCCCCCCCCCCGGAGGGTGGATATCCTTAACTCCTGCTTCTTCATATTCTGCAGTAGTGTTAAGACAAGGCCTGACACTCTTAGGTTGAAGAAGTTGCTATGGGCTGATTTTACAGCTCTGTGCCAGCCTCTGTCAGGTTTTACTTTATATTGTCTATCAGTTTGAGCTTTCTGCTGACCCCAGAGGGGTGGATATTCTTAACTCCTGCTTCTTATATCCTGCAGTTGTAATAAGACAAGTCTATTCATAAACTCCCTCTCTCTTTCTTCATTTTTTGCTCAAGTCAACACAACAGAGTTTATTTGCATGTCCTGAATGGATCATATATCTATTTATGCAAAGTCTTTTAAATTTGCAACTCTACGAATGCTAAATACAACATGGAAGAACAGTTTCTGGATCTTCTCTGGTTATTTCAACACATCTAATTATTTCTTGGGTTCTCAATAATTTTAATTCTATTACTAAAGTTTGAAGTGATGAAGATACATATAAATTTATATTCAATCTGTCAGCATGCTTACATTCAAATTTCTCACCACCTTCTCAGGATAGTTTCTATTTTCATTACTTTCTTTACCTGTTTTATCAGAACTTATTTTGTATCAATCAAATTTTTCCTCTGCATTATTGCATACAATTTCATTACTTAATCATCTTTGATACACAAAGAGGAGTTTTTGACGTTTAAGAACTCTGTGGTCCTGGCTTCGGCTTGGCCCAACCTTAGTCATTTGGGGAGTAAACAAGCAGGCGGATGGTCTCTCTCTCTGTCTCACTCACTGTCTGTCAGTCTCCCCATCTCTCTATATCTCTGCCTTTCAAATAAATAAATCCTTTTAAAAATTATAAGAAAAGACAAAAGTGTAACAGAAATAATAAAAGAAGCAGTATTGAGGAATACAGTTAATAGCCATGATGATTGAACATTAAAATTATGATATATTCTATATTATATGCTTTACATGAAAATTTCATGTTGGCCTTGTCATAAATGATCAGTTAATTAATTATTCACATGAGGAATTTAAATGAGAGGTTAAATTGCCTCAAGCCATACTGTTAAGAATGGATAAAGTCAAAGTTTTCATCCAATTCTGTGTGATTCTTGATGGTGATTTCTTTAATAACATCAGAGGAAAATTAGAAATAGTTCTTAAATAACATTGCTTCTGCTGGAAGCTACCTTGGCAGAAGTAGAATGTGAGATGATCTTCAGAGTCATTTAAGATTTAGACTGATGGAAAGAAAAAGGGACATGAAGAAATACCAAGTCTAACCCAGTTTTAAAGATAAATATATTGCTTCTGCATCTTAGCAGTGTTCCTTTGGCCAATATTCAGACACTGGTGAAGGATATAAGAGAAAGACTGGACTATAAATAATTGCTTAATATTTATTCACTGTTTCTAATCTAGATTTGAAACAGAGGCAGAATGGATTTGAAGGATATTGGGCTCTTCACAACAATCCTGAACAGATCTGAAACACCTTAGGGGAATTGAAAGAATCTGCGGAACAGTCCTGTCTCTACTTCTGATTGAATAAAAGTAAAAGGAAAAAATACTCTTTTCCAGTCCAGTGAAATACAGGGGGCCTCACTTCAGGCAGTAACAGATTCATCATTCTGTCAGAACAGGTGCGTTTTCACACTTGGTTCTAAACCTACCCAATGTAGACAGAAATGTTCATGGCAAAGCCTACAAACAACTGAGATTACTGATCAGTATAGTGACTGTTCACAAAATACTACTGCAATAAGTGTCAAGACATATGTAATAAAACAGCTTGTGAACGACTAGAAGTGATAAAGCTTTGGAATCCAAACCTTGGCATTTAGTAAGGCAAGATTTGTTTCATTAGAAATAAAAAGGAGAAGGTTGTCCAGATGGGTCTCCCAGGAGGAAAACCAGCAACATCAGCTTCAGGTCTGTTTAGTAGCAAAGGATAAATGACTTCTGCCTGTGCTCAGAAAATAAACCTATTTTCAAGCTGGCTGCTTGACATTAACAAGGGGGGAGATCTTATTTTAAAACATAAAAGAAACACAGAAGGGAAACTTTGACAAAATTAAATGCCATTTTTCTTTTCTATTGCTTTTGTTTGATATTGAAAAGGAAAATTTAAGTTGTTCTGTGAAAAACATCATGATATGCAATCCCACAGGAAGTCCATGTGCACCTTCACTTTTTTGAGTTCCTGTACAATAATGCCTATATTAATACTTTTAGTAATATAATATAATAGTAGTTTATGAATATTTAGAAGGAAGAGAGAGAAAAAAAATCTTCCACCTGCTGCTTCAGTCCACAAATGACTTCAAACAGCCATGTCTCCATCAGACTGAAGCCAGGAGCCAGGAAATCCACTCTGGTCTCCCACATGGGCTGCAGGGGCTCAAGTATTTAGACTATCATCTGCTCCTTTCTAGGTGCATTGATGGGAAGTTGTTTAAGTAGCAGAAGAGCTGAGAGTTGAACTTCCATTCCTGTATGGGAAACCAGTGTCACAAAAGTTGGTTTAACCAGCTGTACCACAATGTTGGCCCCTAAGCATATATTTAAATACTTGCTAAACAATGCCGGCGCCACGGCTCACTAGGCTAATTAATACTCTGCCTGTAGCGCCAGCACTCCGGGTTCTACTCGCGGTTGGGGCGCTGGATTCTGTCCCAGTTGCTCCTCTTCCAGTCCAGCTCTCTGTTGTGGCCCGGGAAGGCAGTGGAGGATGGCCCAAGTGCTTGGGCCTGCACCCATATGGGATACGAGGAGGAAGCACCTGGCTCCTGGCTTCAGATCAGCATAGCGCGCGCCTGCTGTAACGGCCATTTGGGGGGTGAACCAATGGAAAGGAAGAGCTCTCTCTCTCTCTCTCTCTCTCTAGCTCTGCCTGTAAAAAAAAATACTTACTAAACATAAAATAAATTATTTTCACATGAAGAATATAGATTCTACATGGAAGGACTGATGGCTTTCTCGACAGGCCCAAATCTCTCAAATCTATTACAAACAAGAGAAAATGGGACAGTAACAGTGACTCCGACTCACCTGGCCCAGAATTCTTACTTTCATGCTGTATAATCTAATCTTATTTTGTGCTGTAAAAACTGTGCCCTTTGTTTTCACTAAACAATGAGGAATTCGTTTATTTCTCACCACAGTTCTATGTACTTTATTTGATTTTTCCATTCAATAAGGGGAAACAGAGTTCTCTAATAGCAGCTTTGGGTAACTGTGATCTTTGTTTAAAGATTCTTTAACAAATGGTTATGGGAGAATATTCTATAAAATTTACAAACTCACTTGCTTCCCTTGGAAACAATGTCAAATTTTAAACACTAAACTTCTCCCCCAGTTAATAATCTACACATTTTTCTAACTTGAAGATTAGATTTTAGGGACCAGGCTTGTGTAATAGCGAGTAAAGCTGCCTCCGGTGAGGTCAGCATCCCAGATGGGAGCCAGTTCATGTCCTGGCTGTTCCTCTTCTGATTTAGCTCCCTGCTAATGGCAGGGAAAAGCAGCAGCAGATGGTCCAAGTGTTTTGGCCTCTGGCACTCACACTGGAAACCTGGGTGAAGCTCCTGGCTCCTGCCTTTGTCCTGACCCAGCCCTGGCCATTGCACCCATCTGGGGATTGAAGTGGTGAATAGAAGATCTCTCTCTCTTTCTGTGTGTGTGCGTGTGTGTGTATAATTCAGACTTTCAAATAAATACATAAATATTATTTCTTTAAAGAAAATTAGATTGTGCTTTTGATTTAAACTATTTTGCTTCCAAGCCATTTAACATAGGTGATTGGAAGGGAAAGTCAAGTAGTAAACAGTCTCCCAAATAGTGATGAGAATGTTGGAAGTTTCAGACTAAAGCAATTGAATCTACTCTGAGATGAAGATGGTGTGGATTTATCTGAAACAGCATATGTTGTAGACAAGGATAGCTGCTGCTGGTCACGGGGCAGCAGGTCCGATAGAGCTCCTCAGGACCAGCCTGGGGAGCTCAAGGCCCGAGAGGGATGATGAGTGTCTGCGGCAAAGGAACCACACCAGAGCCGGGACGCAGCCAGGTTCTCTTTATTGGGAGGGGAAGAGCTTTTATAGACACAGAAAGGGGGCTGTCCAGGGCACAAGGGAACTGAGCCAACCAGCTGAAAGGTAAGGCGGGATACCAGCTGGGCACACCCTCAAAGGCCTATCACAGCAGAGGACACACACTATTCACGAATACGGAAGTCTCCTGTCAGGCTAGGTACCTCCCCCGGGGGCCATCTTGGATTGTTGGAAACGCTGAGTCACTAGGATGCGGCAGTGCGGCAAACTGGAGCAAAGGCTTAGCGGCCTTGTTTCTTTTTCGATCGGAGCCCCCTGCAGATAGGCATAGCTATTCTGTGTCCACATCTTTCTGGTGTGATTCTGAATACAGGAATACAATGACTATTTACTCCTACTTTGGAAATCTTTATTATGTTACATCTCCTAAACTATAGGACAGGAAAACAAACTTTCATCCTATAACATTTTTAGGATATTAAAAAAGCAGAAGATAAATTTAAAATATATGTTATATTTTCATTGTTTCTGAGTACAGTTCTGACCACTTTCTAGATATTTAGGTATTCTGAAAATTTTAACTTTGAAGAATTTCTCCACAGATTCATATTAATAAGGAGAACATCATAATTATCTTCTGAACATTTCTATACAAGTTAGAATTCCAACATGTATTCACAAAATCCTTGTATGGATTGAAAGATACCTGCAAGAAGAGCTGCTCCATGCATGATAGATAATTATCCACCCTGATTCTCTGATTAACACACTCTTTGGAGTGGTTTTGAAAGGAATTCCAGGACATGTGTAACCTAGGAGAAGTATTGTAAGAAGTTCGTAGTCTCTCAGGCAAAAAATGTGGTGATTGCAAGTGGTTTCCCTATCATTTTGTTGTGGGCTGGCATAGGCCTAAACTAATATCCCAGGCTCTTGTCTTTTGCTTAGACAAGAATTCTAAGTACAGGCACAAACATGGCATGCTGCGTGATGAGGTTTATTTACAAAGTGAAAGAATACACAGGTACATGAGGGCTTCATTTAGGGTGAGTGTATTCCTGCTATGCTCATCCTGGGTCCACGAGGTGGAGAAAAAAAGAGAGCCCCCTCCACTTCATCAAGCTTCTTATCAGCTTCGAATAGGGGAGTGGTTACAAAGTACTGCCCCCAGGTTCCAGGTAAGAGGTACATCTGATTGACAGGAGCGTGGACAGGATTGCATGGGGGTGGGGAAGGTGTGGCCTCGAGCTCATAAACACCCAATCTCCCTGACTTTTCCCACATCAGTTTGACATGCAAACTCTCAATTTTATCTCATGCAAACAATTTTCTTGGGAAAACATTATGTATTTAAAAGTATCTTGCCTTTCCCATTGATATGATTTTTTTTGTAGTAGTGATGTGTCTCTAGTTGCTGACCAGTGATGAAGAGACTGTCAACATAAATTGCTCCAAACAGAAGTATCTAGGCAGACATGTTAAGTGTGTGTTAAGTCACTACACATTCTTTTTGAAAGCCTGTCCTGAGCATTGTTTAGCACATGTGATAGTTTTACATTATGAAAACATATTAGAGAAAAATATTGATTTTATAGTTCCGCAGTGTGGGAAAACAAATTTAACAAACAGGAGCCAGCACAGTGGCATAGTGTGTAAAACTTCCGCCTGTGATCCCAGTGCCTATTTGGGCTCCTATTTGAGTCCAGGCTGCTCTGCTTCTAATCCAGCTCTGTGCTAATTTGCCTGGGAAAGCAGCAGAAGATGGCTCAAGTGCTTGGGCCTCTGCACCCATGTGAAAGATTCAGAAGAAGCTCCTGGTTCCTGGCTTTGGATCAGCTCAGCTCTGGCCATTGTTGCCATTTACACAGTGAACCAGCAGATGGAAGGTCTTTTTCTCTCTCTCTACCTCTCTCTGTGTCTGTAGCTTGAACTTTCAAATAAATAAATACAATCTTTCAAAAAGAAGATTTAATTTATTTATTTGAAAGGCAGAGTTTGGAAAGCAAATATCTCTCTCTGTTTTTCTCTCTGTAACTCTGTCTTTAAGATAAGTAAGCAAATAAAATCTTTTTTTTAAAAAAGAAACAGAGCTGGCGCCATGGCTCACTAGGCTAATCCTCCGCCTGCGGCGCCAGCACCCCGGGTTCTACTCGCGGTTGGGGCGCTGGATTCTGTCCCGGTTGCTCCTCTTCCAGTCCAGCTCTCAGTTGTGGCCCTGGAAGGCAGTGGAGGATTGCCCAAGTGTTTGGGCCCTGCACCTGCATGGGAGACCAGGAGGAAACACCTGGCTCCTGGCTTCAGATCAGCGCAGCATGCCGGCCTCAACATGCCGGCCGTAGCGGGCGCTTAGTGGGTGAACCAACAGAAAAAGGAAGACCTTTCTCTCTGTCTCTCTGTCTCTCACTAATTCTGCCTGTCCAAAAATAAAAGAAAAAAGAAAAGAAACAGAGCTACAGAGAGGGTGGGGGGAGAGACAGAGACATAGAGACAGAGAGAAATCTTCCATCTGCTGGTTCACTCCCCAGATGGCTACAACAACTGGAGCAGGATTATTCCAAAATCAGGATCCAGGAGCTTCTTTCAGGTTTCCCACATGGGTGCAGGAGCCCAAGCACTTGGGTTATCTTCCACTGCTTTCCAATGACATAGGCAGAGAGCTGGATCAGAAGAGGGACCACCAGGACACGAACTAGTGCCCATATGGGATGCAGGTGAAGGCTTAGCCTACTACACAACAATGCTGACCACATAAATAAATCTTTAGAAAAAAATTTACAAATAAAATATGCGGTTACTGTAAAATAAAAAGGACCTGATGTTATTAATAAACAATTATTGTCATTATTTAATTAAAAGATGAAATGTATTATGACTACTTACATACTTACAAATTTGAATGCCTGTTTCAGTTCTTAATTTTTTTGACTTTGGCATGCTATTTATTTCTTACACTCAGTTTTCTTTTTCAAAAAATATAAATAATAATACAGGACCAAGTAAATATATGAGGATAATTGAAGGAGTTAATATTTGTAATGTATTTATACCTGTATGAGAAACTTGAGTACTATCAGTTCCCTCTTCATTTTGTTCTTTTGCAAGAACAAAAAGACTTTCAAACTTTTGAGTTTGTAATATTATAATTTTATAATATTATATTATATATTATATTATATTATAATTTTATAATATTATAATATTATAAACTTTTGAGTTTATAATACTTTCATAGGGGAAAACTAAAATTAAATTAAAATTGAAACTATAGTTGCATATGCTGTCAGAATCATTAGGTGAACCTCTAGGCATATCTCTTAAGTAATTCTTTATATATACACAGAGATATTTTTCACAGACATATTTTTACACCTTGGCTCAGTAGCAAATATATATAGAAGTAGATATATCTACAGATAAATAAATACACTGAAAGGTGAGCAATAAGAAAGTTAAATTAGGAACCAAACATTATAGAACATTCTATTTAACTAGAAGAATCAATGTGGTAATAAAAGTTATGATGTGAAAAAATTTTTCAATTTATATTTTAAAAATAAATGTTCAAGTTTTCAGCTTTAGAGATAGACTGTTTTTGAATACTTACATGTTAGTAAACAAGAATATGAGTCAGGAGGATACAAAACAATGTATTAAAAGTTGACTGCTAGCTATTAAAATAGTTCTCTCTTTTATTTATTTATTTATTTTTTTTTTTGAGCACACAGATTTGGAGGATACAGCTCCAATTAAAGGGAATAGAGAGAGAATAGATTTTTAGAAGACTCAACTATATACTGTTTATAAGAAACTCACTTCACCTGTGAGGACACATACAGACTGAAAATGAAAGGATGAAGCAAAATATTCCACACGAATGGACCCCAAAGGAGAGCAAGGGTAGATACACTCACACAAAATAAAGTGCATTTCAAAATAAAAGAAG
Source organism: Oryctolagus cuniculus (assembly GCF_964237555.1). Lineage (NCBI taxonomy): Eukaryota > Metazoa > Chordata > Mammalia > Lagomorpha > Leporidae > Oryctolagus > Oryctolagus cuniculus. The sequence goes on from NC_091432.1 coordinate 40,454,547, forward strand.
TAAAAATTGAAAGGAAGGTCATGACATAAGGTTTAAGAAGCAATAATGGTTTTCTTTATATGTGGAACTAATATTGGAGCATCCAAATATATACTGCAAATAACAATAGAACTAAAGGGAGCTGCAGATTTTAAAAGTAATAGGAAACATTAACACCCCCCTTCAGAAGTGGGCAAATCATCCAGACAGAATATCAATGAAGAAATAGTTGAGTTAAACTGCATCCTAACTCAATTAGAATTTACAGGCATCTATAGAAGTTTCCAATAAGCAGTTACAGAATGAATACATATATACATATATATGTGTATATATGTATATACACACTTCTTAACAGCACATGAGAACATGAAAAATTCTCCAAGTTGGATTATATGGTAGGTCACAAAATATCACAACAATTTATTAAAAAAGATTTTATTTATTTGAGAGGTAGATTTACAGACACAGAGAGACAGAAAGGTCCTCCATTGGCTGGTTTAGCCCCAAAGTGGCCACAATGAATTGATCTGAAGCCAGGGGCCAGGAACTTCTTCCAGGTCTCCTAAGCAGGTGCAGGGGCCCAAGCACTTGGGCCATCTTTCACTCCTTTTCCAGCCAAAGCAGAGAGCTGAATGCGAAGAGGAGCAGCAGGAACATGAACTGGCACCCATATGGGATGTTAGCACTGCAGGCAGAGGTTTAGCCAACTACACCACAGCACAGACCCCACAACAATTTTTTTTTTTAAATATGAACTATATTGAGTATCTTCCCTGACCACAGTACAATAAAATTAAAATTCAATGAACAGAAAAACTTCAGAAACTGTATGAATACAAAGAAATTAAAATAACTTAATCTAGAACAACTAATTAAGGAATAAACAACAGAATCAATGAACAAACTAAGATAATACTTTTTTAAATTTTGGAAATATGTAAAAATGGAAATACAATATATAAGAGCTTTGGATACGGCAAAAGCAGTAGTAAGAGGAAAGTTTATAAAAATCAATGACTGGGGGGGCCAATGCTGTGGCGCAGGTTAGTCCTCCACCTGCAGTGCCAGCATCCCATTTGGATGCCTGTTCTCGTCTTGGCTGCTCCTCTTACAGTCCAGCTCTCTGCTGTGGCCTGGGAGGTCAGTAGAGGATGACTCAGGTGCTTGTGCCCCTGCCCCTATGTGGGAGGCCTGTAAGAAGCTCCTGGCTCCTTGCTCCAAATCCCTGCAGCTCAGGCAGTTGTAGCCAGTTGAAGAGTGAACTAGCGGATGGAAGACCTTACTTTCTGTCTCTCCCTCTCACTGTCTGTAACTCTACCCCTCAAATAAATAAATAAATAAACAATCTTTAAAATAAAATGAAAAGAAAAGAAATCAATGCCTTGGCTAGTGTTGTGGTGCAGCAGGTCAAGCCACTGCCTGTGCCGCCAGCATCCAATATGAGCACCAGTTTGTGTCCCATTTTTCTACTTCTGATCCAGCTCCCAGCAAAATATGCATGGGAAAGCAGAAGAGGATGGCCCAAGTGCTTGAGCCCCAGCCACTCATGTAGGAGACCTGTAAGAAATTACTGGGTTTGACTTAGACCAACCTTGGCCATTGCAGCCATGTGGGGAGTGAGGCAGCAGATAGAAAGTATCTCTCCCTCTCCCTCTCTGTAATTCTGCCTTTCAAGCAAACAAATCAGTCTTAAAAACAAAAAAGAAAAAAAAAAAAGAAATAAATCAATGCTTGCAATTCAAGAATTAAGCTAAACGTCTATCTCTCACCATGTACAAGTTTCAACTCAAACTAAAAACCAAAATGTAAACCATGATTATTTGAAACTAATAGAATTTAATGTAATGGAAAAGTTTTAGGACATTGGTATGGGTAAAGATTGTTTGGACCAGACCTCAAAAGCACAGGAACAAAAGCATAAGCAGGCAAACGGGTTATCACAGAACTAAAGAGCTTCTACACAGCAAAGAAATCAATCAATAGAGTGAAAATACAACTGACAGAATGGCTGAAAATATTTGTAAGCTTTACATGATTAGGGGTGGATAACCATAGTATATATGTAGCTGAGGTAATTCTATAGCAAAAACAAAACAAAACACCAAATCCAACTTTAAAAAGACCATTAGATCTAAACAGACATTCCTCAAAAGACACATACATGTACAACATATGTACAATAGGTACATGAAAAAATGTTCAATATCATTAACAATCAGGGAAATTAAATAAAAATGGCAATGAAATTCCATCTCCCTTTAATTAGATTGACCATTATCAAAAAGGCAAAAGATTCCAAGTGTTACTAAGGACATGGAGAAAAATAGGGAGCTCTTGTGTACTGTTGATGGGAATGCGAATTACTACAATCATTATAGAAAATGGTAAGGAGATCCCCTCAAAACACTAAAAATAGAGGCCAGCACTGTGGCGTAGAGGGTAGAGCCACTGCCTGCAGTGCCAGCATACCATATTCACACCAGTTTGAGTCCCCACTGCTGCACTTCTGATCCAGCTTCCTGTTAATGTACCTAGGAAAACAGAAGAAGATGGCCTAAGTTCTTGGGCCCCTGCACATGTTTGGAGACCTGGAGGAGGCTCCAGGCCCCCAGCTCTTTGTTTTAGATCATCCCTGTCCTGGTCATTGCACCATTTTTGGAGTGAACCAGCAGCCAGAAGACCTCTCTCTCTCCCTCTGCCTCTCTGTAACTCTGCCTTTCAAACGAATAGATAAATCTTAAAACAAAACAAAGCAAAGCATCCACCCTCTGCATTCTTCTTCATCCAAGTTTGGAAGCTGCTGCTCTCTCCCTCTCCCTCTCTCTCCCTGTAAAACTCTGCCTTTCAAATAAATATTTTAAAAAAAAGATTGACAAAGAGACGACTTTTTTTTGTAAATGAGACATACAAATGATCAACACATTTTTTAAAAAAAGATTTTTTTTTATTTGAAAGGCAGAGCTACAGAGAGGCAGAGGTAGAGAGAGAGGGAGAGAGGGAGAGAGAGGGAAGGAGAGAGGGAGAGACAACTTCCATCTGCTGGTTCACTCCCCAGTTGGCTGCAATTTTGTAGAGAGTACCTCCATGGCAAATTGTCTGATGTATTTATTCATGATTATGAAGTAGGCAGGCATACAGGTTAAAATCGATTAGGTTTGTGAGCTGGACGCCTTTGCCACGTCCCTGTGTGACCTCATGCCCCTACCTGGCCACATCTGGGTGCCCACTAGCCAATCAGGTTAATTAACCACTCCCCTTTGGAAGTGGGTTAAAAGCCTGGGACATGGTGTGTGCCGCCCTTCTCTTCTTCCCTGGCCTCTTGCCAGGAGGGGGCTTGCTGTAGCGCTGCACTTCCAGGGTGCGTGGCTTCAAGCCACCCACTCTAGGCTCCCAGGCCTAGATGCTCCTCCACATGGCTGCTTCCTGGTGCTCGGTATGAACCCAGATTTGCCTCTTTCCTTTAATAAAACTCTCACTCTCGTGTGCATCTTTCTCACTAAATAAAGGCTTAAAATGTACTATACTGCCTCATTTATTTGTGCTGGTATTTACAATTCTTCTCTAAATATTAGGCAAGAACCCTCTGGGGCTTTTTAATATTGGGGATTTATTAATAAGCATATGGTGAAATCGTATGGCACCCCAAATTCGAGTGGCACATGTGGCACCCCAGAAAGCACTTCTGGGGAACCTTAAGGGGCCACATTTTGTACAAATTTTAGGGGTTCATCTCCAATTTCAATTAGAACATGTTATCTGGTTTTGATAGGAAGCCCACCAAGGTGAAATCCTGTTCTCATAACATGCTTATCACTGATGATGCTAACATTCACCACCTGGCTAAGTGAGTGCTTGGCATGTATCTTCAGTGCAATGGTATTTGTTTTTCCTTCTTTTTTAAAGATCTATTTATTTATTTGAATGTCAGAGTTACACAGAGAGAGAAGGAGTGGAAGAGAGAGAGAGAGAGAGAGAGAGAAACAGAGAGAAAGAATCTTCCATCCACTTGTTCACTCCCCTGTTGGCTACAATGCCTAGAGCTGCACTGACCTAAAGCCAGGAGAAAGGACCTTCTTCCAGGTGCAAGGGCCCAAGGACTTGGGCCATCTTCTACTGCTTTCCCAGGCTATAGCAGAGAGCTGGATCAGAAGTGGAGGGAGCAGTCGGGACTTGAATTGGCACCCATATGGAAAGCCAGTTCTGCAGGCGGCCATTTTACCAGCTGGGCCACAGCACTGGCCCTTATCAACATCACTAATCATTATGGAAATGCTAGTCCAAAGCACAAGTAAATATCACCTCCCATCTGTTAGGTTGTCTATTATAAAAACAGTAACACCAGGAAACAAGGTGAGCAGTTATGAAGATGTTGAGAGAAGAGAATCCTTGTGCATTGTTGGTGGGAATGTTAATTACAAATGCACTATGTAAGTTCCTCAACAAAAAAGAAATAACATTAACATGCAATCCCCCAAATCCGTTTCTGGTTTACACAGCCAATAAACTGAAATCAGGACTTTCAGAAGATATATGCTTGCCATGTTCAAAGGTTCCTTACTTAGAACAGCTAAGAAATGGAAAAGATTTAAATTGCAACAGACAGATGACTGAATAAGGGAAGCATGTGATGTAGGGAAAATTATTTGTTCTCAAGAAAGCAGGAGATGCTGACATTTGTGACATGGATGAACACGGAAAACTTATGTAAAGTGAAATAAGACACAGAAGAATAAATCTACAAAATCTCACTTTTATAATGAATCTAACATAGTCAAACCCACAGAAATAGATTAATGGTTCCCAAGAAGTTTTGGGAATGGTGAAACAAGGAAATATTTTTAAAAGGCACAAATTTTCAGTTATGTAGGATGAATAAGTCTTACAGATGTATGGTAAGCATCATGTCCATGGTAAAAAGCACTCTATCAGACAATGAAAAATTTATTAAGTGGATATAACATATGTTGTGTGTTATCATCACAAAAAATATTCATGAGGTGTGAAAGTAACTACTGGACATGATATTTTTTTGGATATTGATTTAGTGATGGTTCTATGGGTATAAACTTCTCCCAAATCACCAACATGTCTAAATTTAATACATTCGGAATTTGTATGTCAGTAACACACTTCAATAAAGTGATTAAGAAAAGGCAACCTTTATTAAAGAACTGAAATTTTGTCTGATTGTAATTTGGACATCAAGATATTCAAAATTAACACTCAGATACAAATCAAATTGAGCATGAAACATTCACATTATGACTGGATAAACAAAACTGGTAAACTCTTAGCTAGACTGATAAAAACAACAGAGGGAAAATTCAAATTCATAAATAACAGATGAAAATGGAGACATTACCTCTGACACCAAGGAAATAAAAAGGATGGTTAGATACTGTGAATAACTATATGGCAACAAATTTGATAACCTGGAGGAAATGGAAAAATTCTTGAACATGTATACTTAACCAAGATTGAATAATAAGGAAAGAGAATATCTAAAAGTTCAGTTGAATCAGTAATAATATAAATTAAACCCCAGACCAGATGGCTTCAATGCTGAATTCTACCAAACATTTAAAGAATTAACATCAATTCTTCTTAAATTTTTCAGAACAAAGAGGAGGGAAATTGTTCACAATTCATTATATTAATGATAATTAATTAATTTCAGCATTATCTTAATGCCAAAACTAGACAAGGCATAATTACAAAAAAAGCTATAGATCAATATTCTTTAAAGAACAGAAATATGAAAATCCTGTAAAACAAAATAGCCCATCAAAAAGCTTATCTGCCATGATCAAGTAGAGCTCATCTCAAAGATACAAGAATGTTTTAACATATGCAAATCAAGAGATGTAAAACAGCACAGCAAGGGAATAAAAGACAAAATAATTTGTTCATTTCAGTGGACTCAGAAAAGGTGAGTCCTTTTTTTCTCTTCATGATCAAAACTCTGATCAAATCATGTGTAGGAGGAACATATCTAAACATAATGAAGGCTATGTGTGTGTGTGTGTGTGTATTGCCAATAGTTAACATAATTTTGAATACAGACAAGCTGAAGTCTTTCTCTCTAACATCTGGAACAAGACTCACGTCACTTTTTAAAAAAATATTTTAGATAGCATGCTTTTAATTCATTTTATAATCATAAGATTAATGCTCAACCAAATATAGTGTTCAACAAGTAAAATATAGAAAGACCATTTTTCCACAGGACTATTAACAAGAGTATAAACAAACAAATCAAAGGATGTCTATTTCACTCCCACACATTCAGCTTTTTTTTTTTTCTGTACTCAATATAATTCTATCTATGAAATCCTAAGTAGGACCATTAGGCAAGAAAAAAGAAATAAAGGTCATCTAAATTGGAAAGGAGGAATTCAAACTGTCACTGTTTACGGATGACATAATATTATATATGGGAGAAACCACAATGATCCCATCAACAAGTGTTAAAATTGGTATAATTATTAAATACCAATAAAGATTCATCGAAAAAAAGAAACCAAGACAGCAATTCCATTTCCAATAGTTAGAAAAATACAAAATACTTAGGAACAGATTTAATGAAAGAGGTGAAATATCTACAATAAGAACTGTAAATCATTGATGAAAGAAATTAAAGAGCACACACAAAATATAAAGCATGAGTTCATGAGTTGTAACAATAAATATCAGCAAAATGTTCATACTTCACAGAGCAATTTACAAATTCAATAAAATCCCTACCAAAATCCAAATGACATTTTTCACGGGCATAGAAAAAACACTATTAAAATTTATCTGGAAACATAAAGGACCCCAAAGAATCAAAGCAATCTTTGAGCAAAAAGAGCAAACCAGAATCCATTATACTACCTGACTTCAAAATATATTACAAAGGTACTGTCATTATGACAGCATGGTATTGGCATTAAAAAAAAATCCATAGGCCAATGAAACAGAATAGACACTCTAGAAGCAAACTTGCACATTTACTGCCAGCTGATTTGTGACAAAAGATGCAAAGAACATGCATTGAAAAATGATAGTCATTTTAATATATGATAATAGGAAAATTGAATATCCACATGAATGAATTTAGATCTCTATCTCTCACTATGTTCAAAAATCAACTCAAAATGGATTAAAGACTTAAAAAGTTATATCTGAAACTTTAAAACTATTAGAAGAAATATGCGGGAAATGTTTAAGGACATTGGAATTGGCAAATTTTTTCTGGATCTGACCACAAATTAGAGGAAACAAAAGCAAAAATAGATGATTGGATTTCATCAAACAAAGGAGTTTTTCATAGTGAAAGAAACAATGAGGTGAGGAGACAACCTACAGAATGAGTAAAAGTATTTGTTAACTATGTATCTGAACATAAGTTAATAGCCAGGATATATAAATAACTTAATTCAATAGCAAGCAAATAATACAGCTTAAAAATGGGCAGCAAATGGAAACAGACATTTCCCAAAGAAAGACATACAAATGGCCAGCAGGCACATGAAACAATGCTCAATATTGCCAATCATCAGAGAAATGCAAATCAAAAACATAATGAGATATCACAGCACTTCAGTAAAATTGGCTATTATCAAAAAGACAGCATGTAATAGGTGTTGCTGAGGTAGTGGAGAAGGAACATTTACACACTGTTGGTGGGAATGTAAATATTTATTTTCTGATTTCTTTACAGAAGTGGATAACTTCAAGTTGCTAAACACATATAGCTAAAGTCAGCAATATTGCAATTTATTATGACATCTCTATTTATCTGAATGCAATTGACCTGCACTTCAGGGAGTTTCACAACTTCAATTTTGGTAGAAAATTTCTCACTATTGGCAATTTTCTTTTAATGTGTGTGTGCTCTGTCAGAGTTTTATACAAAAATTATGTTAGATTCAATACATTGAGCACTGTGTCTGCAACAAACAGCAAATTCCATTTCAATTTAAAGTTTGTCCAGAAAGGGAATTTCTGGATTTGATAGGATGCTTCTTTCAAGATAAGCAACCTTGTCTTAAATGGTTTTGAAATAATTTGAAGAATTTCAGAAGCTTTTTTTTAAGTTTTCACATTTGAAGTCATAAGTATGTTCTGGTCAGAGAAGTTATGAAAAGCTGGGTTTATGTATTCTGAATTTGTTCTCTCTCTCTATGTTGGGCTATGTGTAAGACAGCTGTGGGACATTGCTTTTCATGTTCTTAACACATGCATTTTCTAAATTGAAAAATCCACAAAGAACTGTATTAATTTTGTCATTTATTTTAGGAGGGTTCTTGAAACTCACTTGGTTACCCTCAGACTAGTTCTTACTTTAACAATCTTTACTGGCTGTAGAAAATTTCCTGGATCTTCTTTATTTACTCTAAATACTGGGTGAAACTGAATTGCTTCCTGTTTAATTTGTCTTTCTCTTGCTATAATGCATTACATGCAGCTGGACCTTGCCAATTGAAACTTGTAACTCTGCCTCGAAATTGTCTTAGTGCACTAGCAAACACAATTGGTAATATCTTATTTCTTACAAGTTACAATAGCTTCTAATATCAAATTTGTCATGGTTCTTCAAGGATCCATTAAGTTTCACCTCCCTTCTAGCCTCGCCTTACCACTCCATCCAAAAGTGATTATCTCATGTTTTAGTCATGGTAGCACTTCATTTCTTGTTTGGCTTTCTGATCTCTTCTGTACTGATTTGTAGAAAAAAATTACCCATAACAGTCATTTAAACCACAAGCATTTATTGTTTCTCACAATTTTATTGGTTGCTAAACTAGTCATTTTTTTTTTTTTTCATCCTGGAATCAGTACAGAGCCTGGAGTCACAAGATTGTTTGAGGTTGAAATGTTCAATATCATTCACACAATTTAAAGTCAGAGATATTATTTCATTATATTGTTTCTTAACTGGAAAATTTTAAAATTTTTATTATCATAAAGAGAACAGATTTCATGTATTTCATAAATATAATTCTAAACGATAAGGATACTTCCCCCTTACTTCCCTTTATCCCTCCTCCTTCTTTTTTTTCTTTCATTTTTGCAAAAACATACTTTCAATTCACTGTATACTCACAGGCTGAATGTACCACCAGCCATAGTGTTTAACAAGTGAAAAATAGAAAAACCTCTGTTCCAGTAATATAGACAAGGACTTCAAACAATAATCAAATCATAAGATTTTCTTCATATTATATGTTGAACTCTTTACTTACTGTAATATTAATCTTATGAGTATAAAGTTGGCTGAAAATACATCTTTGTAAAAATAATATTAATAATAGAAAATGGAGGAGTAAGAAGGCTGGGAGAATGGGTGGGAGGGAGAGTAGGGTAGAAAGTATCAGTATGTGATGAATCTGTATATAGGAAATAAATGAAATCTGTATACCTTAATAAATTTAAAAACAAATGTCAGTTACATTCTTAAACTTTTGTTGTTGTATGTTCTGTATTAACTGCCACAGTTCAGAGAAAACATAATATTTCTCTTTTGGGGACAGGCTTATTTCACTAAGCGCAATGGCCTCCAGTTGCATCCATTTGATTCTTAAAAAAAATGTTCTTTATTTACTTCTTGGAAGGGCAGGCATGCTCCAAATGCCTGAAACAGCCAGTTAGCCATGGTAGGATCAGGCCAAATCTGGAAGTTAGAACCAGGGCTCAGAACCAGGGCTTGTACCTAAGCAATATGATAGAGGATACAGACATCCTAACAGGAGTTGTGCTTTCAGGCCACACACCCCACACACCCGCCCCAGAGGTTTTTTTTTTTTTTTTTTTTTTTGATTCCCAAATTGTGTTCAGGGAGAACTTACCCAGGGACAGATTGTTCACATAAGAGAAGCATGGTCTGGGAGTCCCAGAAGACATCAATGAAGCTCTCCAACCACTCTCTGTTCTGACTGTCCAAGCTAGAATATTTCCCCACCACGTGTGAACTACAACAATCGCTTAGCCTGTGCATGTAGAGAATAACTTTATTCTTGCTGGTCCTCATACTTTATCAGTGACACAGTTTCTCCCCAGATATCTCTGGACAATTCTTAATAGTACATCGCATTTGAACACTGATCTACTGCGTTTCAACTCAGGGAGACTACTGGACACGGAAGTTTCCCAGACTAGTACCAGTTTCTTTTGTTGAAAATGAAATACATATTTTACATATAAATCATTGTGCATGTTAAAATTATGACATGCATACGACAGCTTGTGCTGGATCCAGGAACACATTACAATTGGGCAATGAATCACCCCATACTTCAACTGAGGCTAATGTGTGTACCATCCCAATGCACTTTCTCAGCCTGCAAGGAGGCACTGGAATCAGCTAGAAAATCCAGAGCTAGCTGCAACAGGATAAGAAATTAATAACATCAAGATGCGAAAAACTGAAGAAGAAACTGCTCCAGAATGACCCCGGTGAGGCAGAGTGTAGGGTCCCAATCCTAAAACATCGGCATAGACCCTGGTAAACAAGAGCAGGTTCCCTGGAGCCCTCATTTACACCAAAGGGGAATTGGCAGACCTGAGCTGAAAGTTTGTCAATGTAATGTATCACAACCATCAAGTCTTTAGCTCATACTCTACTGAGATCTTAGCAAATGTCATCCATCCAGCTCAAGCACAAGAAGCAAAAGAGGAGCCTCTCTGCGTGTACTAGAGCCCAGTCATGACCACAAGGAGCCAGGAAACAGGACTCCTGGGGTAGCATCACTGTGACCACCAACATAAGCCTCTTTACCACTGCAACCAGACATCAACTGACCCTATCCCATTCACTGATAAACTTCTGAGCTGAAAAATTTGGTAAACTAGCATTGATTTCAGCTCGTTATCTAAATCATTTCCTCTTTTCACACAATTGTGTGCAGTCACAGTTTCTGTCAAATACTCATTATCTAATTTAGTGCCTTGTATTACGTGAACCTTCAATAGAGGTTTCTTTGAAGTTTAAAGACAAACAAAAGTATATAATACTACAAAATTTTATAGTAAAACATATTAAGAAGAATTGAAAAAAAATTCTTTTTCAAGCATGTGCACATTATAAAATCTGTGAACATGTGTGTGCATCTCTCTGTGTGTGTACGCATGGTTGTTTTTTGGGGGTACTGTTACCATTTTTTATTCCTCTTCTCTTGTTTATGAACCAGTGGGGCCTTTGGCCAGCTGCATTAAATGGCATTTTTGTTACCCTTAGCATAGAAAATTAGAGCTGGCAATTTTTGAAATTCCCCTTGTAGTACTAGCAATAAAATTCAGAGTAAATCTAAATCATTCACTGTGACTTACCCCTTGCCTAATAATTAACAGCTCTTGCTCTGACAACCTTAAATTTGGGGCATCTAACTATTGTGTAGCAAATTAAAATCTGCATGATTACCAAACAATTAAGATAGAACTCCATAATTTGTAAGTAGCTTTTATCCTTCACTAAAAATGCATCATTTAATTTTGTGCATTTGTATTTCCTTACATATCAAGGGTCCTTTCCCCACTTCCTGTGTGGTTTTGTCAAAAGACCTACATTCCCGGGAAATGCTCTGTGAGTTTAAGTTAGTCATAAAAAGCAGAATTATCCTACAGTTTTCCCACTTGCCGTCTCTACCATTATGGGGACAATCTCTAGGACCAAGCATTTTCCTTACCATTTTTAGTATTAGAACCTTTGTTTTCATGGCACTCTGTTGCCTAAGCACTTAAAACATCTTGCCTAAATCATTTCTAGACCCCTGCCCTTAGGAAAATGGAATATCTTCTTTCCTCTATCTCCATAAATCCAGGGCATTGTCCGAAGCTTGAATGAAAGCAATGCTCACTGTTGTCCACTATTATGTAGTATGTCTAATATTATGTTCTATCTATGTGATTGAACGTTTGAAATGAACTGAATGTGTCCTCCAAAACTCATCCAGTTACATGCTAATATTCCATGTGATGATATTAGGAGGTGAGTCTTTCAGGAAATAACTAGATAGTAATTGGGGAGCCCTGATAGTAGGATTAGTGCCCATATAGAAGGAGCTGGAGAATCTGTTGTTCTCTCTCTGTCATGTGACTATGCAATACATTAATAGGCTGCAGGACAAGAGGGCCTTCACCAAAAAATGACCATGTCAGAACCTTGCTCACAGACTTTTAACTTCCAGAACTGTGGAGATAAACTTCTACTGCTTGTAAGCTATCTGGTCTCTGGCACTTTGTTACAGCAGAACAAACCTCCTAAGACAACACTCTTCTTTCCATCTCTCCCCTGTAATTTACAATCATGCCTAAATTTACTGCAACCATTAGACAACTGAATACCCAGTTAGGGACATTAAACTCCCCAGCTGAGCCATTCTTTATAAATATAATATCATTCCTATGCTCCATAAACTTTCATTTCTTTAACAGCCTATCTGCCCAGGCTTCACAAGTCCCACCAATGGATCATTAAAAATACAAATCTTTTATAGTGTTAATAAAACAGGAAGGCATGTGCAGTTGTCATTACTTGAACCACACTGAAAATAAGACCTTCCCAGTTTATTCACAACACTGATTTTTTAACTTGAATGACTTAGATGATACATTTTAACTTTCAATTTAAATAATGTGTGAAAAGATGTAAGTGTTAGTACTCTACTCTCCAACGGTGATTTTCAAGTCCACTGTTCCCTTATTGATTTTACATCTATCATCTATCTATCTATCTGTCTGTCTGTCTATCTATCTATCTATCCATCTAATGTATTCTTAATGCCAAAGTGACTGAGTTTAAGACAATTAAGTCTTTCTAGGGAATTGGTGGGTCTCTCAGACCTTTTCTTTGCTGTGTGCTCTTGAGCCTTCTTCCTATTCTCATCTGGGTACAGACTATTCATCAATGTACATCCCATAATTTTTCTGGATGGAATGAAAAATAAAAGGACAGTGTCCTCCACTGTCAAGAGGCCAATACTGACTACATTCCCATGTTCTATCATGGAGGAAATCAAGGGTCAGGGGGACTCTCTGCCTTAGGGAAAGAGAGATGTCAATAAAGTGAAATTATTCTTACCTTCTTCTCTGTATATATTCTAAGACTTTTTGATCCAACTTTATGCTGGTATCTCTGCATTGGATAACTCAGCTCCCTAAAATTACTCAGCTCCCCTTATTCATGAGTGGCTGTCAAAATTGGTGTTTCCTTGGGAATGGGAGAGGAAGAGAATTGAAAACTCCTATAATCTTAGTGACATTCCCTCTACTACTTGACCTGTTCACTGGAATGCCTTACATGTATTTTAAACTTCACATATCCAAAACCAAATTCACAGGTGCCTAAACTCCCAATAGAATAACTAAACAGTATCAGAAATACATATCCTCTGTAATTTTTTAAGCTTTATTTTTTTTTTATTTGAAAGTCAGCATTATAGAGAGAGGAAGAGACAGATCTTCCAGCTGCTGGTTTACTCCCCAAATGGCCATTACAATCAGGGCTGAGCCAGGCTAAAGCCAAGAGTCAGGAGATTAATCAAGATCTTCCCACAAGGGTACAGAGACCCATTCACTAGATCCATCTTCTGCTGTCTTTTCCAGGCTATTAGCATAGAGCTGGATTGGAAGTGGAGCAGCTGAGACATGAACCAGCACCCACATGGATGTCGGCCTTGCAGATGGTGGCTTTAGTTGCTACACTGAAACACTGGACACTATTGTCATTTTTTATCCATTGTGTCCTTCAGATATGGAATTTGAGCTTTTCCCATTGCTGAAACCGAAAATCTTAGGGTTTCTCTTGGCTTATATATTTCCTTCATATACCAAATCTAAAGAATGAGTTAATGCGATCATTTTTAATTTTAAATACTGTTATAGTGTTAACAGCATTTTGTTCCCCAGACTCATAGAGATGCTTAAAAATTCAGTCTTTGTGCTAATGGCTAATTAATTAAAATCAATGATTAATGAATTAAGGTGAAGGCTTGATCAAATTATAGTGTCTGAATATGTAGTCTTTATAAGCTGATTGGATTGGATTAGTTTGCTAGGGTGGAAAGTCTCTCTGTATCCTGGCTCAACAAGTGATCCTCCATGTACATGTTTCCCTACACTTATTACCCTCATCAGATGCCCTCATCAGATGCAAGACTCCTGAGACTAGTGAATCTTGGACTGTGAATTTCCAAAAGCATAAGTGAAAATAAATCTTCCTGGGGCCAGCGCTGTGTCGTAGCAGGTAGAGCCGCCATCTGTGGTGCTGGCATCCGATATGGATGTCAGTTCAAGACCCGGCTGCTCTACTTCTGATCTAGCTCTATGCTGTGGCCTGGAAATGCTGTAGAAGATGGCCTAAATCTTTGGGCCCCTGCACCCACATGGGAGACTTGGAAGAAATTCCTGGTTCCCGGCTTTGGATTGGCCAGCTCCGGCCCTTGTGGCTATCTGGGGAGTGAGCCAGTGGATGGAGGACCTCTCTCTCCCTCTCTTCTTCTCCTCTTTCTATGTAAATGTGATTTTCAAGTAAAATAAATAAATCTTTTAAAAAAAGAAATCTTCCTTCTTAAGTAGTTCCACTTCATTATTTTTGTTAAAGTAATGAATAATTGAATAATAACAGAAAATTGGTACCAGAGAAGTGGGGTTATTACTATTAACTATACTTGAAGATGTGGAGGAATCTTTGGAATTTGTTTACTGGAAGAGGTGGGGATAGTTTGGTAAACAAGGCTACAGAAATTTTAGGATATTAACAAAGCATTATGGATGATCCTGATGGTAGAAAATTGAACAGGCAATGCTGATGACGTCTCCGATGGAAATGAGAATTCTATTGGGAATTGGAATAAATTCTATTCATCTTACATTGAGGCAAAGCATCTGTCTTATTGTGTCCTTGTTCTGAGGTTTTGTCCGAGACTGACCTTAAAGATGGTGGGCAAGTTTGGCACAGATTTCAAAAGAACAAAACATTGGGCTGCAATATGGGTGTTATTGGCTGCTTGTAGTGTTTTACAGTTAGAATAATGTAGCCAAAAGGAACAGAGCAGAACGATTTGGGAAATCTGCAGCCTGAAAAGAGGAAGAATGAAGAGAGAGTGTGTATATAGGGCAAGGGAACATGTAGGAAAATGCTTGCTAAAAAGATTATTTCAGGTACAAGGACAAGGTAATCAAAGAAAGATCCAACAGGCATTTCAGAATTTCCTGTCAAAGATCCATCAGAGGGCTAAAAGTGAAAATTTGTTGCAAACATCTTACAGATCAAAATCCTTTCCAGAAAGATACCAAGGGTTTTTTACTCACTCAGGGACAACTCCAAATTCTAGCTTGTCTGTGAAGGTCTCTGAGATCACTGTAGTCCTAATTTAAGTAGGTGTAGGCATAGCTCCTGCTGGTGGCAAACATTGGCATCAGTGTACACGCAATGCCTATTTTACCAGTGTGCAAAGTGAAGGACTTACAAGGTTATAGCAGCTTCCACAAAGATTTCAAACAAATGCCTGGGGACTGGTGGAGAGCTATGCCTCATGTGGAGAAATGCATAATGAAGCTGTGAAAGTGGAGCCACACAGAAGATCCCAGAAAAATAGATGTATCTACAATGTGAGATTCCACAAAGCCAAACAAAGCTTCAAGCAGCAAGCCAGGCGAGCTTAGGAAAGCTGCAGATATCATTGTGCCGCCACAGTGTAGTTATGCCGGCACAGGTCAACTGATCTATGGAGACATAGAGATCTCTAGATAGACTTCACAGGCTATTTTGGAAAAATTGGGTGCTCAGACAGAGATCATTCACAAAGGTTAATCAGTGCAGATTCTCTACTAGTACAATGCCTAGAGGAGCTACAGAGCAGAAACTTAAACCTGTGAGAACTTCAGCATGGGCTATGACACATAAAGCTGCAACGACATGGCTGCCTCAGCTGTCGGGAGCTCGGGACCCACCAGAGGAGCCTAGGAAATCATATGTGAAGCTTTTGAATGTAAAGTTTGTCCTGCTGGTTTCCAGTCTTGCCTGGGCCCGATTAATTGATTAATTCTATATCCCTTTCTTCCCCTTTTATAATGCATCTTGGAACTATATAACTTGGTTAAAACCAAGTGAGTGTGTGCATGTTGGTACTTTTTAGTTCAAAGAAATTTTAGCAGACACTTAAAATAGTTTGTATTTATGGAATACTGTGTGATGTTTCAATAATTCTATACATTTTATAATGTTCAATCATGGTAACTATAGCCACCAACTGAAACATTTAATTTGTTTATAGTGAAAATAGCCAAAATCTTATCTTCTAGTTCTAAAAAAAGTTTTATAGGGAAACATACAGTATGTTTTCATTATTTATAGTCTCTCTATTGTGTAATAGAACTACACAGCTTGACTTCTAAGTGTAATTTAGTACCCAATAGTCAACCTTTCCCCTACCTCCTCCACTTCCTTCCTCAGCCTCTCTCAATCACTTCTATGAAATCACCTTTTAAGAAAACCACATATATGAATAAAATAATGTAATATGTATCTTATCTAAAAATTAAATAAAATGAAAGTCCATTTCCAATAGTTACCATTAAAATATCTAAGAATAAATTTAATCAAATTTATTTCTTTGTTCTTCTGAGCTAATGTTTGTTGGAATTTTAAGTTTGGAATGATTATATGTTGTATTTGAGAAGAACATAGATTTTGGAGAACCAGTTGTGCAGTATTAGGATTTGAATAGGATTTGGCTTCCCAAACTTATGCATTCCTTTAAATGACAAAGTCTTAGGTCAATGGTTACTGGATTAATGTTAATGGTTGATGGATTAGGGTCAAGGCTTGATCCAACTATGGTGTATGAAGGTGGAACATTTTGTAAATTACTAGATTGGTTCAGATTGTTATGAGGGAGCCCCATGATTGAATCCATGATGGCATTCTAAGGACAGATCACACAGAGAGTAGATAAAGAGCCTGCTCTCTTTTCCTCTTTGCTTTCTGATTCACCATGTGTTCATTTCTCCACCATCCTCCAGCCTCATTACACACCTAAACCAATGGGGCTACCAGATAATAAACTGTGAATCTCCACAAAATATAAAGTGTTAACAATGACCCACACAAAATGACCATCACTTTTAATTTTTTTCTCTGACCTCATGATCTACCATATTCCACCTAACTCGTTATGCTTCAGTGTCATTAGAACCATTATTTGTCCTTTAAACCATCAATGAAACTTTATGAAATAATGAAAATGCATTGCCCAGTATAGTTACTACTACATACATGTGGATATTATCTACTTATAATTCTATATTCTTCTTACATAACTTCAACTTCATGTCATTCATCACTATATGACAGAACTACAATTTTGTTGATATTGATGTTCTTATTTTTATTCTATTTTGTTGCCCACTAGAACAAACCTTCTAGACAATAAGAAATTTGTGTAATATTTTTCCACTTCTTCATGCCAACTCCTGATGTCTGACTAATAGTAGGCACATAATATATATTTACTAAGTAATTAAATAAATAAATAGATCCTATTTGCTGTTATTATCATGACTTTCTTTTTTCTCAAGATCTTTCCCCTCCCACTCTAGCTACACATCCCTAATCTAAAGTTATCAAACTCATGGCCTGAAAGCTGTGTATAGAAACAGATACACTGTTTCTGAACCCCACAATGGTTAATATTAACAACCAACCTTCTAAAGCTAGGAAATTGACATTATTGTCTTTGTGATTCTCAGTCAACTAAGAGATGGAGACTAAAGTCATGGGGACAGTGAGTATATCACTGGTACAGAGACTTTTCTCTGCCTACTTAGAGAAGAATCTGTGAGTAGATGCATTAAGGAAAGGGAAGCAGATAGTTTCTAAAAGAAGACTGAAAGAAGGAGCTCCAGTAATATTCAGAGTTTTAAAGGAAAGGAGTGGAGAGTGCAGTGAGAAGTATCATTAAGCTCTTAAAACTGTATACAAGAAATATATGAAAGTTGTTCCTTTACATAATTAAAAAAAGTTTTTAAAAGACTCATTTTAGTTATAGAAATAAATAAATAAAGAGGAAGTGGTGATCTAGGATTGGATACTGGCTATAGCAAAATCTAGATGGATGTTCTTGCACAATCTAATCAATAACCCTTCCTTGATATCTCCATTCATGAAATGAGAACTATAAAAATATCTGAATCATAGGGTAACTGTGGGACCACACAAATCCACAAATGAAAACTTCACATGGAAATACTTATTTATAGAAAGTGGGCAAGTGATAATGTTAGAAAATGCTAGAAAGAATTGTAGGACTCAAACATGTCAGAGGGTCTAGTAGAAATACAAATGTACAACAATGCCAATGAAACCCAAGTAGGAGAAGGTTTCAAAGGAAATAATGTCAGGATAAAAAAAGCAAATTGAACCCTTTACTTGCATTGTCTCAATATTGAGTGCTGGGTATGCACATCTTGGTTAAGTCTCATAGCAACTCTGTGAAATAATTAAAAGTGCCCGTAAATAAATAACAAGGCTGAACATCGTACATATTGTGGTTGACTGAAGTTAGAATTCCAGTACAGGTCTTTACACCTCTAGTGTCCATGCTGTTGTTAGTCTGCACCCATTCTTTCTGAAGAGAGAATGAGGTTTACAGTAGCTCAAGGAGAATGAAAGATGCAGAGTTTTTTTCAGATTGTTCAGTTTGAGTGACAGGAGCAAGGAACTTAGGTGAAGTGCAGGACTACAAAGCAGGTTGCCTACAATTTAATTAGGAGTAAACAGAGAGGAAATAGAAATGATCTATGCAGACAATACATCTGGAAACCTTGATTAATAATGAAAGGCAAAATTCAGCAATAGCTGAGGGGCATGGAAATGTCAAGTAAGGCTTACTTAAAGGACAGGGATAGGAATGTTTTTAAACAAGTAAGATAAAACAATGGGGGAAATGGTATTGGAAATGGAAATTGGAGCAAAGAAAAATTTTAAAGTAGCATCTGCAAAAATGAAAGGAGGGGAAATTGGCCAGAGAAATTTGAGTGGGATACCATAAATTGGTGGAGAACTGAGATCAGGACAGCTCTGAGGCTGTGTTATGTTTGAAGTTCTTACTGCATAAAATAGAAAAATAAAAGACCCTATTTCTGTCTACTGGAAACAGATGTTAGACAGTTAGTCAATGGGGTAAAACTGGGACATTGCAGTGTACTTTCAAAGCAAGACCATGAAACGGAGGGCATAGAATGGTAAAATATTTGTTCTGTAATCTACTCTGAATTCCAGAGAAGACAAACAGTTGTCAAAACTGGAGTGACCTACTGACAAACTGCTGTGCCCAGAATGGTGTAGCTGCAAGGGAAACTTGAAACCAGGCACACTGTGTACATGCGTTGATGTCCTATTGATTGTGTAAAATTGTTCCAAACTTAGTACCTTAAAATTGCACTCTTATGGCTTTGGTAGTCGCAAGTCCAAAACAATTATCACTGGGCTAATTTAAAGTTTTGTCACAATGGGTCCCTTCTGAAGGCAATATAGCAAACCTGTTTAAGGACACTGTATTTACATTGGGTCCACTCAGATAAAATGGGATAATCTTTCACCTCAGGATGCTCAATTTAAATGCATATACCAGATTTTTTTTTTTACACTTCAAGATCTATTCAATAATATTGGAGATTAGGATATGTGCATATTTGGGGTGGCAGTTATTGAGGTACTGAAATGCATAGTTTGTAATTTAGCTATGATGTGTAGTGAACATTTATTTTTTAACTGAGTGACTTTCCATTTTTGTTACCACTTTTCTTTAAGATCTATTTATTTATTTGAAAGTCAGAGTTGCACAGAGAGAAGAAGAGACAGAGAGAGAGAGAGAGAGAGAGAGAGAGAGAGAGAGAGAGAGAGGTCTCCCATCTGCTGGTTCACTCCCCAATTGGCTGCGATGGCCGGAGCTTTGCCAATTTGAAGCTGGGAGCCAGGAGCTTCTTCCTGGTCTCCCAAGAGGCTGCAGGGCCCCAAGCACTTGGGCCATCCTCTACTGCTTTCCCAGACCATAGCAGAAAGCTGGATGGGAAGTGGAGCATCCAGGAATTGAACTGGAGCCCATATGGGATGCCAGCACTGCAGGTGGTAGCTTTACCCACTAAGCACAGCACTGGCCCCTGTTGCTTATCACTTTCAAAATGCATCTTTTGGGATGTGCATTGTAGCACAGTAAGTTAAGCCACGACTTGGGAAATCTGCAACCCATATCTCCCATATTATAGTGCCTACTTCAAATCCCAGCTACCCTGTGTCAATTCAGCTTCCCGTTACTGTGTTTGGGAGGCAGAGATCATGGATCAAGTACTCAGGTTCCTGCCACCCACCTGAGAATCTGAATATAGTTTCTGGCTCCTGCCTTCTTCGTGGGTTACGCCTGATTATTTAGGCAGAGAACAAGCAGATGGAAGATCTCTCCCCCTAACAACACACACACAAACACACCCTGCTACTCTGCTTCTCAAATAAAATACAACAGACATTTAAAAAATAAATTAGGACGACACCACGGCTCACTAGGCTAATCCTCCACCTGCGGCTCCGGCACCCTGGGTTCTAGTCCTGGTTGGGGTGCTGGATTCTGTCCCGGTTGCTCCTCTTCCAGGCCAGCTCTCTGCTGTGGCCCGGGAAGGAGTGGAGGATGGTCCAAGTGCTTGGGCCCTGCACCTGCATGGGAGACCAGGAGAAGCACCTGGCTCCTGGCTTCGGATCAGCGCAGCGCGCTGGCCACAGCGGCCTTTTAGGGGGGTGAACCAATGGAAGGAAGACCTTTCTCTCTGTCTCTCTCTCTCACTGTCTAACTCTGCCTGTCAAAAAAAGAAAAAATAAAATGTGCCTTTCTAAACTATACTGATGGGCCAATTTTGGCTGTTTCTGGGAGATTAGACAGACCCTTGTAAGAACTTATCCTGAGGGAACCTGAAACTAGCCACATCCACAAACTGACCTTTTGATTATAAGAGCAGCAAAATGCCTGAAGAAGTGAATTGTACTCTTTCTGAGTACATGTGAGGCAACCCACAGACATAGAGGAAGGGGCAGGTAGTGGAATTATAGGTGCTATGTTGTCTCTGGTTTCTGAGTTCCCTATTTGGTGATTTCTGAGGAAGGTTACCATCAACATTCTTTTGCATGCACCAATTCAAATATATATCCCATTTCCTTAAGCGGAATTCATCATTTCCTAAGTTTTGTCATTTTAAAGTACTTGCACAGAAAGTACAACTCTAGTGAAGAAAGATTCTTCTTGTGATTTTTTTGGAACTAAGAAAATAGAATATTGAAGAGACTAAGTTTTCCAAGGCTATGCAGCTAGCATAAAGTAGAATCCAATCATAATCTGTGAGCTCATATCTCATGACTTGTTCTAACTTAATTCCCATGGTCCAGTGTTAGAAAGTACCAAAATCAACCTTCTGCCCATTCTCACCTCACTGGCATGGCCAAATATCACTACATAAAAGTTCTTCATCCTGATAAATTATCTCAGTAAATCCATAATATTTAACTTCAAATGTACTTGCAGCACTGTCCACAAACCCTGCAATCATTCTATGTTTTTTTTTTTTTTAGATTTATGTATTTGAAAGGCGGAGTTACACACACAGAGAGGTATTCCATCTCCTGGTTCACTCCCTAAATGACAGTAGCGGCCGGACCTAGGCTAATCTGAAGCCAGGATACAGGAGCTTCATCCAAGTCTCCCTAATGGCTGCAGGGGTTCAAACACTTGGGCCATTTTCTGCTGCTTTCCCAGGCTCATTAGCAAGGAGTTGGATCAGAACTGGAGCAGCTGGGTCTTGAGCTGATGCCCATATGGGATGGTCAGCATCTCAAATAGTGGCTTTATCTGCTACACAACAACGCCTCAAACCCTGCTTTCTTAACATGGGCTATTTCCTTTTCCAAATTATCAATTGATTTTTTAAAAAATATAGGCTGGTGCTGCAGCTCAATAAGCTAATCCTCCGCTTGTGGCGCCGGCACCCCGGGTTCTAGTCCTGGTCGGGGCGCTAGATTCTGTCCCGGTTGCCCCTCTTGCGGTCAAGCTCTCTGCTGTGGCCAGGGAGTGCAGTGGAGGATGCCCCAAGTGCCTGGGCCCTGCACCCGCATGGGAGACCAGGGGAAGCACCTGGCTCCTGGCTTCGGATCAGGGCGGTGCACCGGCTGCAGCGCATTGGCCGCAGCAGCCATTGGAGGGTGAACCAATGGTAAAGGAAGACCTTTCTCTCTGTCTCATTCTCTCTCACTGTCCACTATGCCTGTCAAAAAATTTAAAAAATATATAAGCAAACTTTAAAAACTAAGCTATGAAAAAAATCACCCACATGGGAGACCAGGAGGAAGCAACTGGCTCCTGGCTTCTGATCAGTGCAGCACGCTGGCTGTAGTGGCCATTTTGGGGGTGAACCAATGGAAAAAGGAAGATCTCTTTCTCTCTCTCTCTCTCTCTCTAACTCTGCCTGTCCAAAAACAAACAAACAAACAAACAAACAAAAAAACAAAAAACAAAAAAAAAACAAAACAAACAAACAAAAAACAAAAAAAGTGGTTTCAGCTTCTGAGCCTTCTGACTTGCAGAATTCAGTCAGTTCGAAGGTGAGATAGTCAAAGTGACTTCAGTTTTCCAGCACTGCATCCCTTTATAGTTACTTCATAATTTATGCATCTGCTATCTTCCAGGAGGATTCCTGTATAAGAAATGTGAGAAGTATGGAAAATTGTATCAAAATTATACAACAATATAAGCTACAACAACCAACTATGAGTGAGCATGCACTGAAAGCCAACCCTGGGTATCTTTCTTCTTCTTCTTTTTTTTTTTTTTTTTTAAGATGTTTTTGAGAGGTAGAGTTACAGACAGTGAGAGGGAGAGACAGAGAGAAAGGTCTTCCTTCCGTTGGTTCACTCTCCAAATGGCCACAACGGCCGGAACTGTGCTGATCCGAAGCCAGGAGCCAGGTACTTCTTCCCGGTCTCCCACGTGGGTGTAGGGGCCCAAGGACTTGGGACATCTGCTGCTCTCCCAGGCCATAGCAGAGAGCTGGATTGAAAGAGAAGCAACAGGGATTAGAACCGGCGCCCATATGGGGCGTCAGTGCCGCAGGCAGATAATTAGCCTACTGTGCCACGGCACCGGCCCCAACCCTGGGTATCTTACACCATCCCACACCATCTTACACAGCATATCTCAACCTCAGCCACCTTCTATTCTACTGTTCCTGGATTAGGGTCTTCACATGGGTTCAGGTATTGTTACCTCTTATATCAGACTTAGTGGGGCATGGATTTTATTAGGTACTCTTTTACAATGTAGGGATACTAGATATGTGCCCTTGACAAAGGTAGTGATTTGTTCTTTGATCACTGGTGACCAAGTGGCCATTATCCACGGTTGTCACCTCCAGGTCATGTTTATGTCTGTTTCCCATAGCAACAGCAAGGCAAACCAGGCATGCTGGCTTTCCATATTTCCTATGACTGCTGCCATGTGGTACATTCCCCTGGCCCAAGGACTGTGGGAGCAGCTAACAACAAATTGTTTCATCTTCCAAAACCTGGCTTCAATAGGATGTTAGTGGTTTGCACGAAGAAGCTGAATGAGTACTCCTAATAACACAGCAAGTCTCCATGGGGCTAGTGCTCCATCCCAGAGTGATTTATTCAATAAATGTAGTGTGATTCACCATCTCATGGTTCATCCCACTAGATTTCATTCTGAAATCTTGGTTCAGTAGATATCTATGTTCCTCAGTCATTTTGGCTACTTGGGAGCAGTATGATACATGTGATTTCTAGTCAGTGCCAAGATGGATAGCCCAATTTTGTATTCCTAAGGCCATAAAATGAATAACCTGTGGTATACCATACATGGCACATAATCTTTCCAAGGCAGGCAGGATTGCTGACTGGTCTTGCCACCTAACAGGAATGGAAAAAAGCACTTCCATAGCATTGTCTACACAGGTAACATTATACTTGAACCTATTAGGTTGGGGCAAATGTCTGACAAAGTCTATTTGCCATCTTTCACGGGGTTCCTGCTCCCACATCTCTCTTCCAATAGCCACTGGCACTCAATGGGGATGCTTCTGGGAACAGTGAGTACAGCTTTGGTATGTGTCTGGGCCCTCCTGGTCCTCTCATTTCAACCACTGGGAAAAAAACCTGATGATCT
Organism: Oryctolagus cuniculus; assembly: GCF_964237555.1. Classification (NCBI taxonomy): domain Eukaryota; kingdom Metazoa; phylum Chordata; class Mammalia; order Lagomorpha; family Leporidae; genus Oryctolagus; species Oryctolagus cuniculus. Next base: position 40,478,729 of record NC_091432.1, read on the forward strand.
TTTTTAGCTCTTGATGCCACTGCCAATGGCACCAAACAAATCCTTCTACAGTGACATATATGTCAAGCTGGAGACTGCTTTTTCTTTCTCATCCCATTTCCACCTGATGGTCTTCTTTACAAAGCAGTACAATGGATCAAGATTTGTATTAGATGAAAGATAAGTGTTCTCCAGAATCCCACAATTCCTACAAACTCTTGTATCTGTTTCATAATACCTGGGGTGGGAAAGGAACAATTCCATCTGTAATTGCCTCAGGAATGACTCCTAGCTTATGGGAACAGAAAACTGCCAAGGACCCAACATAAAGTCCTAGTCCCTAAAAGCATTGACTGCCATGTCACATGACTTTAAGTGTCAGTAAAGTGAGTATAGCTGATTCCAAATATGCAAGAGAGTCTCAGGTTAGGATAACACAGTCAATATAGTGGAACAAAATGACCAGCATGCTCAGAACTTCGCTGAAATTCTACAAAACCTGAGCTGGGGTTTCCTGGTCACCAGCAGTGAGACAGGGAGTGTGGTGCTGAGGGAGATAGTGCACCCAGCAGTGCCACATGCCCTGCTGAGAGGGACGCCTGGCTGAGACACAGCGGCCACCATGCCACTCTTCATGAGCCCAGATCTCTGGATCCTGCAAGTACTCAAAAAGCAAGATCTCTTCCACCTCTACATCCCATCTGAGACCATCTCATTCTCCCTGAGTATATGACTGAACACTGAATGTTCTACCACCCAGGGGGAGGCTGTGACTGCCCCTGAGAAACTTTCTATTTCAGAATCTTTTTGGATGACTACTGGATGGATCCTGGACAGTACCAGAGGCTCAACATCATCCCCATCATCAAAAGATTTAACCACTGCCACTGCCAAGTTATCTCTAGGATTGGGTATAGCTCAGAGGGTAGCAACCTGTTTCAAGGGCTGAAATATTATCTTCCCTTACTTTTTGATTCTCTCTCTACTCCTCTAGGGTCTACTGTAAGTCTTATTCTTGGGTGTCTCCCTGTAACCTAGCAGTTTTTTCTGCTAGTAAGGCAGTTAGAAAGACCCACCCCATGGTCCCTGCTGCCTTGTGTCTTTATATTATTCGGTGAGCCTTCTACTTTGGCCACCTCCTGGAGGAGTGCCCACACAGAAAAAGACTTAGCCACTGAGTCCCACATAGTAATGCTGGCCACTCCTGAATCCCAACCCTTGGAGAAGCAGAAGATTCTATTTTGGCCTGAATTCTGAAGATTATACCAAATGTAACAAAGGAGCTCAGCTCCCAGGAAATCAAGTTCAGATTTGAACAGGCCAAAGAACAACTGTGGAGCTCGCTGCAGATTCACACCTCTTCACCCTTGTAGTGACAGGTGAGCATGCAGGGAAGCTACCCACCTCTACATTTGCAGTGAGTGGTGCAAGATCACACAGAGTTTGTGCTTCTGGAGATCCCCACTCAACTATGTTTCCTGCATCTTGTGTACAATAGTGTGAGGCAGCAAAATAGTTTCATAGCAGAATTGTATCAATTTTTTGGCCCATTGACTTGCAGAATTCTATCAGCTTGAAGGCAAGGGAGCCTGACTGACTTCATTTTCCCAACACTCTCAAAAGGGGAAGATAGCACCTGACAGTCCTGTGATATTTCTCATTTAGGGAGTACAGAACAGATTCCAGTGGAAAGGATGAGTGAGGCAGACCTTTATCAGTAATATTTCAATCTTCAGAGCATACTTTTGACTGTGTACTAATAGCATCTCCATTTCTATTGTACTATGAGAAAAATGTTGTTAAAGTAGTAAGTTTCAGAGTCAAATAGGATTGCATATTGTCTTGGGTCTACTGTTTACTAGGTATGTAACCCTAGACAGATACAGCAGCCCTGAGAAATGGCCAGTACTTGTTAGGAAGCATGTCTAAATTAGTTGCTCTCAAGTCAGGTTGTAGGTGGACCAAGGATGCTCAAGGCAGATATTGTAGTTATTGAGACGTTGTCTAGGAAAGCCAAGGTAAGAGAAAGGCTAGTTGAATTATTTCTGTTTGTTGAATGAGATTGACCATAAATGAGTGAAAGTTGCTAAGATCTGCAAAGACACTAACACAACAATACATGTTGTTGAAAGTAAATATCATTGAATCAGGACAAGAGCTGATACAGCACAGTTTGTAAGGTAAATCTGTCCTCTGTTTTGAGGGGGTGGTTTCATGAACATAGCCACTCCCATTCAATCTCATTAATATCTTGGGCTGATTCATCCCCTTAATGGCAGAGTTGAGAAGCTGTAACAGACCACACAGTCTGATAAGGCTGGGGGATTTATTAAGTGGTCTTTTACAGAAAAAGAATATTTTTTCCAAAGCCTGAACTAAAAGATAAAGGATATGGATTCTCAGTTTTTTTGGGGAGTTATTAGTTATCACCACAAGCTTATATCCCCTTGACATATTTTTCCTATAAAAATATTAGGATTCATCCTTTTAGATGGTGATGGACAACATGGTAGGCAGAATTTTAAAATAGTTACCATTATTTCCATCCCCTACTACTATACCTGTGTAATTCTCTCCCCTTGGGTATAGATGAAACCTATGTCTTGCTTTTAACAAGTTGATATGACAAAAGTATATATGCCAAAGGTGGTTGGATATCATTTTCTTTTTTTAAAAAAAGATTTATTTTACTTATTTGAAAGTCTGAGTTACACAGAGAGAGAAGGAGAAGTAGAGAGAGAGAGAAGTCTTCCATCTGCTGGTTCAGTCCTCAATTGGCCTCAACAGCCAGAGCTGTGCCGATCAGAAGTCAGGAGCCAGGAGCCACCTTTGGGTCTCCCACAAGCGTGCAGGGACTCATGGACTTGGGCCATTGTCTAATGCTTTCTCAGGCCATAGAAGAGAGCTGGATAGAAAGTTGAGCAGACAGTACTCGAACTGATGCCCATATGGATGCCGGCACTGCAGACTGCAGCTTTACCCGCTATGCCACAGCGCTGACCCCAGATATTATTTTCATGATGACATTATATTGCATAAGACTATGTTTTACCCTACTGGAGAGAAACATTCTCAGGCTGGCTTTGCAAAGTCATGATGTAATCTTCATAAGAACAGGGTTCTGTGGGAAGACACCATATGCAGCTACAGGATTTTGGTCCTCCAACCACAAAGAAATGAATTCTGCTAACTATTTGAATAAGCTTAGAGCAGATTTTTCTTTTATTTGTTCTAGTTAGGATTTAACCTTGGTGGGCTTCCTTTCAAAACCATGTAACCAGATCTAATCATGAAACAATACATCAGACAAATTGCAGCTGAGGTACACTCTACAAAATAGTTGACCAGTATTCCTCCTCATCAGAAACAAGGAGAGTTTGAGAACCATAGATTAGAGGAGTATAAGGAAACATCATAATTAAATGTAATATGTAGTCTCGTATTGAATTCTAGAACAGAAAGAGTAACTAATAACACAGTTACTGAAATACAAATTTTCATTTATAGAAATGTATAAGTGTTGATTTCTTAGTTTTGTCAAATATACCATGATGATGGAGGACATAAACAATAGGAGCAAGTTTGTGAAGAGTGCTTGGAGCTCTCTTAATATCTTCACAACTAGAAAGTGATTCCATTTAAAAGGCATTGCAAAATTTTCTTTAAAAAGAACAGCTAAAATACATAGGACAATAAAATGTGAAGTCACACACATAGTTATTAACAAGTAAGCATTAGAGAATAATGTTTCCATCAGCCTTGTATGAGAACTATAGCAATGAGGGGCCAGCTCTGTGGATGAACAGATAAAGCTACCGCCTATAGCACTGGCATCCCATATGGGTACTAGTTTGAGTCCTGGCTGCTCCATTTCTGATCCAGCTCTCTGCTATGGCCTGGGAAAACAGCAGAAGTTGGTCCAAGTGCTTGGGCTTCTGCACTCAGGTGGGAGACCTGGAAGAAGCTCTTGTCTCCTGGCTTCAGATTGGACCAGCTATGGCAGCTGTGACCATTTGGGGAGTGAACCAGCAGAAAGATCTCTCTCTTGCTCGCTCACTCTCTGTGTCTCTTACTCTTTCTGTCTCTCTGTAACTCTGCCTTTCAAATAAAATTTAACAAAATAAATAATGAAAGAACTTCAGTTGACAAAAATTATGAGACATCCACATAAGGATGAATGTTCAGCATTAAAATATATACTTGCTCTCAGATTATTGCTCATTCATGTTTCTGTATGTGAATATATGAATGTATATGCATATGCATATACCAATGCATTTGTGTGTATAAACAAACATGTATACACATATGTCTATACACACACACACACAAGCCTACCTCTATTCATTAAATAAATTAGGGGGCTCCCACTGTGGCACAATGGGTTAATCCTCCACCTGCAGTGCCAGCAGCCTCTGTGGGTGCTGGTAGTAGTCCCGGCCGTTCCTCTTCCCATCCAGCTCTCTGCTATGACCAGGTAAAGCAGTAGAAGATGACCCAATCACCTGGGCCCTGTGCCCATGTGAGAGACCCAGAAGAAATTCTTGGCTCCTGGCTTCAGATTGGCTCAGTTCCGGCATTACAGCCATTTGGGGAGTGAACCAGTAGATGGAAGACCTTTCTCTGTCTCTCCCTCTCACTGTCTGTAACTACTCTCAAATAAATAAATAACTACTCTCAAATAAAATCTTTCCAAATAAATAAATAAATTAGAACTCTCAAATAAATAAATAACTACTCTCAAATAAAATCTTTCCAGATAAATAAATAAATTAGAACCAATGATACATTTTTAAAGGTTCTAGCACCATAGAAAGTTTGGGGCTGTACCATAGGATGATTAATTGTATGGAAATTGTAAATTAACTTAAGCTTGGTTTTCTATTGGAAATTTATTCTCTCTTTTAATTCTCACCCAACACATCACAAAACGGTGTAGTAAAAGTTAATGGGCTCACAGTCAGATAAACCTAGATTCAAATACTGCATCTTTGTTAGATGTCCAAGCCTCATTACCATTATAATTATTTTATATATTTTAAATAGATTTTCTTTATTAATATAAAGAGAGGGGCCAGTGCTGTGGTGCAGTGGGTTAATGCCCTGGCCTGAAGCTCCGGCATTCCATATGAGCACCGGTTAAAGTCCGGCTGCTCCACTTCCGATCCAGCTCTCTGCTAAGGTCTGGGAAAGCAGTAGAAGATGGCCTAAGTCCTTGGGCCCCTGCACCCATACAGGAGACCCAGAAGAAGCTCCTGGCTCCTGGCTTTGGATTGGCTCATCTCTGGCTGTTGTGGCCAATTGGGGAGTGAACCAGTGGATGGAAGACTTCTCTCTCTCCCTGCCTCTCCTCTCTCTCTGTGTAACTCAGACTTTCAAATAAATAAATAAATCTTAAAGAAAAAATAAAGAGAAAGACTTCATGTATTCCATAGATAAAACTCTAAGAACATAATGATACTTCCCTCCCTTTCTTCCTCACTTTCCTCTTTCTTTCTTCTTATCTTTTAAGCCCTACAATAAAATTTTTAATTTACTTTATAATCACAGATTTAATCATCCACTAAATAAAGAATTTAACAGGTAAAAAGCAGAAAAATCATTGATCTGCAGGAATATAGACAAGGGCTATGAATAATTATTGAATCACAAGATAATGATTTTACTCATAAACTTTTTTGTATTTATATTAGCTGCCACAGAACAAAGAAAACATATGATAATTGTCTTTTGGGGTCTGGCTTATTTCAGTAAGCATAGTGGTCTCCAGTTGCATCCATTGTTTCCCCAAAAGATAAGATTTTATTTGTTTATTTTTTCCAAAAATCATCTCTTCAATTTACTAATCTTTTGTATTTTTTAAATTTCAATCTTGTTTATTTCTTCTCTAATTGTTATTATTTTTTTTCCTTTTACTAACTTTTGATTTTCTTTATCCTCATTTTCCTAGGTCCTCTCATCTCACTCTAGGAAAACAGCATCTCTTTCATTGTATTTAAGAGGATACTGCCTTTCCAGCTAAAAATTCAAAAAGTTATGTGAAATATTCATTTGTCAAGTGGAATGTACTTGATAAATTTATAGTTAATTTCTATTATCATTTTTATAGCAGTGTTTATGATTACTAGATAAAATTTTATTTCCTTGACTTTGTAATTTACTATGAAATTTGTGTGTGTCCAGTGGGTAGAATGCAGAGAGGCAGTGATAAGAACAATAATAATAATAATAATAAAACCTTTTACCTTTTTAAAACATATTATTTGGGGCTGGCACTGTGGCACAGTAGATTAATCCTCCACCTGTGGCACCAGCAGGAAGACCTGGCTCCTGGATTTGAATTGGCACAGCTCCGGCCATTGTGGCCATTTGGGGAGTGGAACAATGGAAAGAAGACCTTTCTGTCTGTCTCTCCTTCTCACTGTATGTAACTCTACCTTTCAAATAAATAATATAAATCTTTTTAAAAAATATGTGTGAGTTTTCTTCCAAAGAAAAAAATTCTATGCATGATACTGAAATATCAAATGGTGGAGCTGTCATTGTGGAATAACAGGATAAGCCACCACATTCAATGCCAGCATCCCCAGTGGGTGTTGGTTCAAGACTTGGCCGCTTGACATTCATCCAGCTCTTTAGTAATGCACTTGGGTGAGCAGCAAAGGATGTCCCAGGTGCTTTGGCCTCTACCACCCATGTAGGAAACCCAGATGAAAGTCCTGGTTTGGCCTTAGCCCAACCCTGGGCCATTGTGTCCATTTTGGGAGTGAAGCAGGGGATGGAAGATCCATACCTCTCTCTCTCTCCCTCTTTCTCTCTCTCAGTCTCTCACTCTCTAACTTTGCCTTTCAAATATCTAAAATAAATCTTTAAAAACATCAAACTTTGGCATAAATTGAGATATTGACAAAATGTTTTGAGTTCTTGGAAAGGCTTTTCAGAAAGTCATAAAATGTCTCCTAGTCTCAGAAGTGTTTTCATTGAAGTTGCTTTTAAATACTAGATACTAACATGAGGTCTGAGGTGAGTCATATTAAATTCTGGGACCCTTCCTTTTACAACCAACATTCACATTATAATTATGTGTCTGTGGTAGTTCGCATCCTCTCTGAATATTTTTATTATGTATGTTGGTAGTTTTATTTTTAATAGATTAGGAAACGATTTACATGATACATCAAAAGCATATTGAATTGTCAGTTGAAGGTATTTTAAATTACTTTAAAGTGAGTAGTTATTGTCAGCAGCTTTTATTAATGAATAATAATAATATTGGAGTCACATGGAGAAAACAAAGAACGTACCTACTTTGTCCCATTTTTCTTGAGAGATTCAGCTTGAGGCCAGATCTCATTTTATTTAATATCAAATCAAGAATTAGAGAAATTAGACACTTTAATTTTCATGTAGGGATTAAGATTTAATGTTCAATATAAGTATGCTTTCCAATGTTTTATACTCCTTAATATAGCAATATTCAATTTTTCTTAATGAGTTTAGGGAATAGGAAGCAGAAATGGCAAGCCCCAAAGTGCCTGGTTCAATTTTTGCTGCTATGCTCTCATAGCTTACCAGGGAGAGTTATTCAACAGCAAGTTGTAGTCCAGGGACAATAACAGAAGGAAATATGTAGAAACTAAGCATTGGAGCGAAGGACAGGAAATTGTGCCAGCATTTTCAAGTTAAAAGTGATTTTTTTTCATGGATTTGTGAAACCCTCACTTGTCCTTATTCCCAGTACTTAGCACATGTGTGACATTTGCAGGCTTTGATATGTTTTTGACATAAGCTTGATTGATATTTTTTCTAGGTCAGTTGTAGTATCCTGCAATTTGAAGCAAAGAACTCACATCCAAAAACATCACTCTGGCTGCACAACATCAAACACTCTGATGCCTTAGGGTTCATACAAAACTTTCTTTTTATTATGGTATTTTTCAATAAGAAGCAGTTGTGCCTGTAGATATTTCAGGCATGGTAAATAGTTTCCACGTTCTTCAGACCAATTGGCTCCTTTCCCTGTTAAATTGTTATCCTCTATAATATCTGGCCTTAAAGAATATGATAATATTACCATAGATCTTTCAGACATCTAAAGAAAGATCAGGGTCAGGTTGTACATTGGAGAACACAAAGGAAAGCTATACTAGCTACAGAGGTAACAAATCAACAAATCATCTTTCTGCGATTATGTGACCTGACCTCCAACCACAATATGAGCTCATTCCTTTGTGATCCACATAATACTTGGTTTATCCTTACATTTTTGCCTGTATCATAAATCACTTTTGCGTTTGCAAGAGATAAGTACCTCTTAAAATCCATGTTAGTAGGAACTCAACAATACATATCAAATAAACTTATATGATTTTGGACAGATGTGGGACTCTGTATTTGAATCAATTTAACAACTTTGCTTTATAGATGAAGATATTAAGCTTCAAGGAGTGAATGTGGCATGTCCAGACATGTGGTTACTTAGAGAATATCAATTTTGAAAAACTAACTATCGTATAATAATTGTACCCATTAGCTTTGTCAACCAAAATACAGCCATTGCCTTAATCAGCCACTCTTATTCCATTGTAGGATTTCATTTTTCTATTCTACTATTGCTAAGTTTCTGATATGTAAAAAGTTCTAAAATGGTGCTGAACTAGCACTTAATCCATTTGTATATACTGTTGGTATTTCAGAACCATGAGCTTGAAAGACATGTCTTTTCAAGCATACATTATTCATTACACATTTAATTTTTCTATTTGTAAATTAATTTTTTTAGCCTGAAAAGCTTTAATTCCTACTTAATACTATAAACTTCCCTTTGAGCACACTTTAAGACGCATTCAGCAAATTTAGATAGGTTTTCTTTATACTTTCATTTATTGGAAACTTGTCTAATTCCTATTATGATATCTTACTTGACATATATGTATTCAGAAAGATTTTTTTAGTTTTTAAATATCTGATATTTCCCAGATATTTTCTGATATTTTATTCTATTTTAATTCAATTGTTAAGAACATACTTATTTGTTGACTATGTCCTCCAAATATAAAATATGTCCAGGAAGGCAGAGTTTTAATTTTCTTCACTGATATATTTTCTTACCTAGAACAGAGTGCATGTATATATGGATGGATGGGTAAAGTAATGGGTGAATTGTTGCCTTGCTGATGATCTTCTGTTTCCCTCCCATGTCTGTTTTCCTCCTCTACAGCTTCCCAATTTCTTTTTATTTTTTAAAGATTTATTTTTTATTCAAATGTAGAATGACATACAGGAGGTCTGGACCAAACCACAAGCTGAAGCAAAGAGCCTGGAATGTGAGTGACAGAGACCAAACACTTGGTCCCTTGTCTGCTGCTAACCCAGCCGCATTAGTAGGGAGCAGGATCAAAAGCAGAGCAGCTGAAACTCTAACTTCACTCCACATGGGATGCTGTCACGTAAGCAGCAGCTTAATCCACTATAAAACATGGGCCCCATCTTTTATATCAGATATTCCCTGGTCTCATCACAAAATTTACTGTTCTTCTTTTCTGTTATACCAATTACTTAGGTAGACTATACAGATTATTTAGGATTCTGCTATAGAGTTCAAACATAAATATACTACTACAATACAGCAATGTTTTTGAGATCCAAGATTATCTCTTTTATCTTTTACACATGCCCAGAACCATTTTTAATGACTATATTTCAAAGTCAAGCAATTTATAATTTGTGCAAGCGTCATGCTCTCTTTGTCAAGGGATTTGAGTGTTATAACGTCAACCAGAATCATTTAATCTTTTACCACGTCAAGTATACTTCTCTGCACTTTATATTTGCTATTCCATAATGAAGACAAGTGCCCATAAGCCAGTCACAATGATTTTATGCATGGAGCAATTTATGGGCAGGAATTCACATGACTTTCATGCCATTAATATCAATGACATCTTGAGTGAAAGGGATCCAGACCCTGCTTTCTTGCTCATGAGCTGTTGGATTTGAAGCAAGTTACTTCTTAACCTTTGATCTCAATTTCCTTGTATGCCAACTGAAAGAACTGACAGGATTATCTCTAAGGCCCCTTCCAGTTACAGCAATCTGTGAGTTTGTGAGCTAGAAAAATTGAAGCAACTCAAGGAAGCTTTTAAGAAATGGTATAAGAGCTCAAAGTAAAAAACACAAATAAACTGCTTAAGGAGGAAAAGGAATGATTAGGCTCTAATAACTTTGTTGTTTACAGATTCTTGAACACTAGGTTCACTATTACTTTTGAGTTCTTTATAATTTCATTAAAATTTCTTATGGGTAGCTGTAGTTAGTTATTTGAAAACAAACAACAAGGCCAGTGCCGCGGCTCACTTTGCTAATCTTCTGACTATGGCACCGGCACCCCAGGTTCTAGTCCTATTATAAGATAGTCTTATTATAAGTAGTCTTATTATAAGATAGAAAAGATACAGCAGTTGTATTGACAAGTGTCAATATCTGTTTTTCTTCAACCCCACGATCTAAAATCCTGGGAGTCATCTATGGAGCATCTGAAAGATATAGCTGCACTCTGTAGAGCTCACTGCTCTGCCAAAAAGAGCAGGAATATACAGAATGGAAAAGAGTTATGGGATGAACTAACATTCAAGGTGAGATTGTCAAATCAGATAAATTATGTTGTGTTAGTGATTTCCTAGTGATTCCATGGATGTAAGGAATCAAGAGACACAGATTCTCCACGGACCGATCTGGCATAGTCAGGGACATTATTCAGGTACTGCTGCATCTTCTATGGCACAGATTTTATTAATGAAATACATTGGCAACATTTGGTTTATGATTCATCTCCATTTTATTTCTCAGGTGGTCACCTACTTTGTACAATGTTTTCAAGAATACTTTACTCCATAAATCTGAGTATCTCATTTTTTCATAACATATAAATGTAATCAAAAACATCCTGTTTATACAGCTATATGGATACATGTTCTCCTCTTAGAAAATACCATTATATAATTATGAGGGCTAGCACTTTGAAAAAGTAATTAGACTTTTTTTTACCTTTTATTTCATAAATATAAATTTTCAAAGTACAACTTTTGAATTATAGCGGCTTTCCCCCCATGACCTCCCTTCCACCAGCAAACATCCCATCTGACTCCCTCTCCCATCCCATTCTTCATCAAGATTCATTTTCAATTATCTTTATATACAGATCAACTTAGTATATACTAAGTAAAGATTTCAACAGACTGCACCTACACAGACACACAAAGTATAAAGTACTGTTTGAGATTTAGTTTTACCATTAATTCTCATGGTACAACACATTAAGGACAGAGGTCCTACAAGGGGAGCAGGTGCATAGTGACTCCCGCTGTTGATTTAACAATTGAAACTCTTATCTATGACGTCCGTAATCACCGGAGGCTCTTGTCGTGCGCTTCCAAGACTATGGAAGCCTCTTGAGTTCAACAACTCCAATCTTATTTTGACAAGGTCATAGTCAAATTGGAAGTTCTCTCCTCCCTTCAGAGAAAGGTTCCTCCTTCTTTGATGGTCCATTCTTTTCCACTGGGATCTCACTCACAGAGATCTTTCATTTAGGGTTTTTTTTTTTTTTTTTCCAAGCGTCTTGGCTTTCCATGCCGGTGGAACTCTCGTGGGCCTTTTAGCCAGATCCGAATGCCTTAAGGACTGATTTTGAGGCCAGAGTGCTGTTTAGGGCATTTTCCAATTTATGAGTCTGCTTTGCATCCTGCATCCCCTGTAGGATCATTCTTTCCTTTTTATTTCTGTCAGTTAGTATTAGCAGACACTAGTTTAGTTTATGTAATCCCTTTGACACTTAATCCAATCATTATGATCAATTATGAACTGAAACTGATCACTTTGATTAGTAAGATGGTATTGGTATATGCCACCTTGATGGGATTGAATTGGAATCCCCTGGAATGTTTCTAGCTCTACCATTAGGAGTAAGTCAGAGTGGCATGTGCTGAACTGTACATCTCCTCCCTCTCTTATTCCCACTCTTATATTTAACAGGAATCACTTTTCAGTTAAATTTAAACACCTAAGAATAATTGTGTGTTAATTAAAGAGTTCAATCAATGGTAGTAAGTAGAACAAAGATCATCCACCTAGACCAATTGGGATTTATCCCTGGTATGCCAGGATAGTTCAAAATTCACGAATCAATCAATGCAATACACCACATTAACAAACTGCAGAAGAAAAACCATGTGATTATCTCAATAGACGCAGAGAAAGCATTTGATAAAATACAACACCCTTTCATGTTGAAAACTCTAAGCAAATTGGGTATAGAAGGAACATTCCTCAATACAATCAAAGCAATTTATGAAAAACCCATGGCCAACATCCTAATGAATGAGAAAATGTTGGAAACATTTCCACTGAGATCTGGTACCAGACAGGGATGCCAACTCTCACCATTGCTATTCAATATAGTTCTGGAAGTTTTAGCCAGAGCCATTATGCAAGAAAAAGAAATTAAAGGGATACAAATTGGGAAGGAAGAACTCAAACTATCCTTCTTTGCAGATGATATGATTCTTTATTTAGGGGATCCATAGAGCTCTATTAAGAGACAATTGGAACTCATAGAAGATTTTGGCAAAGTAGCAGGGTATAAAATCAATGCACAAAAATCAACAGCCTTTGTATACAAAGGCAATGCCACGGCTGAGGAAGAACTTCTAAGATCAATCCCATTCACAATAGCTACAAAACAATCAATTACCTTGGAATAAACTTAACCAAGGACGTCAAAGATCTCTACAATGAGAATTAAAAATCTTAAAGAAAGAAATAGAAGAGGATACCAAAAAATGGAAAAATCTTCCATGCTCATGGATTGGAAGAATTGATATCATCAAAATGTCCATTCTCCCAAAAGCAATTTACAGATTCAATGCAATACCAATCAAAATACCAGACAGTCTTCTCATATCTGGAAAAAATGATGAGGAAATTCATATGGAGGCACAAGAGACCTCAAATAGCTAAAGCAATCTTGCACAACAAAAACAAAGCTGGAGGCATCACAATACCAGATTTCAAGACATATTACGAGGTGGTTATAATCAAATCGGCATGGTTCTGATACAGAAGCAGATGGATAGACCAAAGGAACAAAATAGAAACACCAGAAATCAATCCAAACATGTATGGCCAACTTATATTTGATCAAGGATCTAAAACCAATTCCTGGAGCAAGGACAGTCTGTTCAACAAATGGTGCTGGGAAAACTGGATTTCCACGTGCAGAAGCATGAAGCAAGACCCCTACCTTACACCTTACACAAAAATCCACTCAACACGGATTAAAGATCTAAATCAATGACTCGACAGCATCAAGTTATTAGAGAATATTGGAGAAACCCTGCAAGATATAGGCACAGGCAAAGACTTCTTGGTAATGACCCCAGAGGCACAGGCAGTCAAAGCCAAAATTAACAATTGGGATTACATCATATTGAGAAGTTTCTGTATTGCAAAAGAAACAGTCAGGAAAGTGAAGAGACAACCGACAGAATGGGAAAAAAATATTTGCAAATTATGCAACTGATAAAGGATTGGTAACCAGAATCTACAAAGAGATCAGGAAACTCCACAACAACAAAACAAACAACCCACTTAAGAGATGGGCCAAGGACCTCAATAGACATTTTTCAAAAGAGGAAATCCAAATGGCCATCAGACACATGAAAAAATATTCAGGATAACTAGCAATCAGGGAAATGCAAATCAAAACCACAACGAGATTTCAGCTCACCCTGGTTAATATGGCTCACATACAGAAATCTACCAACAACAGGTGCTGGCGAGGATGTGGGGAAAAAGGGACACTAACCCACTGTTGGTGGGAATGCAAACTGGTAAAGCCACTATGGATCTTTATAAATGGGATAATACTAAGTGAATTATTTTGCTTTGATTTCTTTCATATTCTATAATACCTGTGAAATACATCTATGATGAGTATATATTCACAGTTTGTCCATTTTTATTGATAGATAATATGCCACTATTTGAACACTAATCCCTAAACTTAATTATAATATTTGTGTACAATTACATATTAGGTATTTGTTTGAATTACTTGAATGTGAGCTGTGTCTGGACTTTGCTGTGAGTTTACTTTAATTCCAGTTCAACTACAGCGAATCTTGAGAACCAGCCTCATTTTAGAATTTGAAATCTTAACAATGCAGATAGCAATTTTGGAGTGCTCCACAGTTTTATGCTTTCCTGCCCCACACCTGGTCTTCTGCTTCACAGAGAACCCCTCCAGACTCTTATTTGTCTCAGCGTTGTACAGTATCCCTCTGAATCCTTTAAGTGTTTATTGCATCGTCCTGGACTGCAACAGTCTTTGACATGCTCATATCGTGTCTCTGCAAAGGCACAATGGGAAAAATTGGCAAGCAGCAACAGACTGTTTGCATCTATGGAAGATGCATCCTAACTCATGCTTCTGGTCCATATACAGCTTCGGAAATCTCAGATGATCTATTATTCTCTCCACAAAAATACTCCACCTGGGACAATTTTTTTTTTTTATCTTCTAACCAGGCTTCAAGACAAAATTGACTTCTTCTTTTTCATTCATGTTATATAGTTATGTTTGTATTGCTATGTTTTTAAGAAACCTGCTAAAGTGAAATGAACACTATGAGAAACGGTGACTTGATCAGCCCTCACCCAAACTGTTGATGAGCAACTTAATATGTTATCCCTCTTAGTGTTTTTTGTTTGTTTGTTCTACTTAATACTTTTGGTTGAATACTGTAATCAATACACAATTCTTCTTAAGTGCTGAAACATAACTGAAAAATGATCGCTGTTAAATATAAGAGTGGGAATAAGAGAGGGAAGAGATGTGCAATTCGGGACATGCTCAAGCTGACTTACCTCAAACAGTAGACTTAGAAACATACCAGGGGATTCCAATTCAATCCCATCAAGGTGGCATGTACCAATGCCATCTCACTAGTCCCAGTGATCAATTTCTGCTCACAATTGATCATAATGATAGGACTAAGAACCAAAGGGATCACAGAAACAAGACTAGTGTCTGCAAATACTAGCTGATAGAATCAAAAAGGGAGAGAATGATCCAACATGGGAAGTGAGATTCACAGCAGACCCATAGAATGGCAAATGTCCTAAACAGCACTCTGACCTCAGAATCAGCCCTTAAGGCATGCGGATCTGGCTGAAATGCCCATGAGAGTATTTCAGCCATGGAAAGCCAAGACACTCTGGGGAAAGAAAAAAAAAAAAAAACAAAAACCTAAATGAAAGATCTCCGCGAGTGAGATCCCAGTGGAAAGAACGGGTCATCAAAGAAGGAGGTACCTTTCTCTGAAGGGAGGAGAGAACTTCCACTTTGACCATGGCCTTGTCTAAATATGATCAGAGTCAGTGAACTCAGGGGGCTTCCATAGCCTTGGCAGCTCATGACAAGAGCCTAGGGTGATTACTGATGCCATAAACAAGAGTGTCAATTTGTTAAGTCAACAACAGGAGTCACTGTGCACTTACTCCTCATGTAGGATCTCTGTCCTTAGTGTGCTGTACACTGTGATTTAATGCTATAACTAGTACTCAAACAGTATTTTTCACTTTATGTTTCTGTGTGGGAGCAAACTATTGAAATCTTTACTTAATGTATGCTAAACTGATCTTCTGTATATAAAGAGAATCGAAAATGAATCTTGATGTGAATGGAAGGGGAGAGGGAGTGTATAAGGGGAGGGTTGCAGGTTGGAGGGACGTTATGGGGGGGAAGCTGTACTTTGGAAATTTATATTCATTAAATAAAAGTTAAAAAAAAAGAAATATCTCTTGTCTGGAGATTATTGTTTCTCCATGGGAATTGTTGATGGATTCTTGTAAGTTTTTAAATTGTTTTTAACATTTATTTTTATTTATTTCAAAGATGGAGAGACAGAGGGGAGAATACAAAGAGAGGGAGAGAGAGAGAGATCTTCCATTTACTGGTTCACTCCCTAAATGGTCACAGCAACCAGAACTGGACAGATACAAAGCCAGGAGCCAGGAGCTTCCTCTGGGTTCCCACGTAGGTGCAGGGGACCAAGCGCTTGTGCCATTTTCTGCTGTTTTCTCAGCTGCATTAGAAGTGAAGTACCTCGAACTTGAACCATTGCTCAAATGGGTTGTCGGCATTACAGGTGGCAGCCTCACACATTATGCCACAACACCAACAGCAACTTTCTTCCTTCTACTTGAATATGGTGTTTTATGTGAATATATTTGGTGTAGTTTATAAATTTCAATTATTTTTCAAACAATATTACTTCTTATGATAAAAAACTTGGTGAGAACTGGCTAAAGAAAAAGCTTTATTAGGGATTAGGAATTATATGCTTTCCCTAGCTTCTCATTATTATGTAGTGGTACTCACTAGGTCAAATTCCATTCCCAGAATGGTGCATACCTCTGTATAATAATCTAAATAAGTATATAGTTTCCCAACCTACAGAGTTATAGATGTTTCTGCATAAATATTTTATAGGTTTCTACTCTGGCCATATGACTTGAAGTCTTTATTTATGTATACAGAGGAGTGGTGATATTCTTTATTGGCTCACTACTATTCCACAACACCCCCAAATTTCCAGGGCAAACTCTCTAGGCAGCACACCAAATTGTATGACTTCATTTATTGAAGATATTCTGATTTCAATAAAAACGATTACATCTCTTATCCTTCAGTCTCTTCTTACTATGAACTTTTCTTCACACTTTAATATTGGAGTTAGCTTCACGAAACTAACATTTTGATTTTTGTTTATTCTCTCTTGCTATTGTAAGTAAATGGGTTTTCACACAATGCTTGAACACAGCATAGTTCAGCATTCTTTTCCTCACCCTGGGCATGTCTAATAAATATTCTCTCACCCACCTCAGAAAATAAAAGCTGGGCATTTTATCACCAGAAAAAAAAAAAAAAAAAACTTGGTGAATATGTGAAAAAAATCCAGTGAGATCTACAGTGTGAATGGGATTATTAATCCTATCACATTTATTATTATTACACAAGACGTATTATTATTATTAATATTTCCTTTCATGCATCTTTTTTTTTTTTTTTTTTTGACAGGCAGAGTGGACAGTGAGAGAGAGAGAGACAGAGAGAGAAAGGTCTTCCTTTGCCGTTGGTTCACCCTCCAATGGCCGCCGCTGCAGCCGGCGCACCGCGCTGATCCGATGGCAAGAGCCAGGATCCAGGTGCTTTTCCTGGTCTCCCATGGGGTGCAGGGCCCAAGCACCTGGGCCATCCTCCACTGCACTCCCTGGCCACAGCAGAGAGCTGGCCTGGAAGAGGGGCAACCGGGACAGAATCCGGCGCCCCAACCGGGACTAGAACCCGGTGTGCCGGCGCCGCAAGGTGGAGGATTAGCCTATTGAGCCACGGCGCCGGCCCCCTTTCATGCATCTTACACTGCAAATTACAATTGTGGATTTCTACAAAATAAAGTAACGATTACATTCCTGAGATAATTTTAACCTGATCAAAAGTATGTCTTCATTATATAATCTCTTATGCAAACATTTCTCTTAGGATATTTGCATCAGTGTTCAAGAATGAAATCATCTTAAAATCGTCTTTCCTACATTTCTATCTTCTGTCTTTTTTAAATACTGAAGTTATTTTAGTCCTATGTAGGATGTTTGGGCCTGCAGATTCACCCCAAGTTGTGTTTTAACCAATGTGCAAAACACCTGCCCCAGCAGTCTGCATTTAGAGGTTTAATTTTGTGTTATGCTTTTTTTGACTCATGGGTAATTAAGGTGCCCCTTTCATGAATCACTGATTGCTTACTGCATTTAAATCTAAGTTTGTCTTTTAATAGCACCAAGCCTTGATATTCTTTGGCTTATAGACAAAATCTTTGCCTCTACCTTCACATAGCTTTTTCTAATATTTGTATGTTTCCAAAATTTTCCTTCTTGTAAGGATATCTGTCACTGGACTAGAGTCTACCCTAATCAGTATGATATTGTCTTAACTTGATAACATCTATAAAGGCCCTATTCCTACATATGGTCATAGTCACAGTTTTTGGAAGGCTATGAATTTTGGAGAGACACTATTCAATTTTGATTAACTTTACTAGAATATAAGGACTATCTAGACATGGAAATAAGGGATACCATGAATGATTCATTAAATACTCCTGGAAATTTGAACCAACATGAACATTATTGCTACATAAAATTGTATACCATGGGATAATACACAGTAGTAACAAAAACAATATCCTGCCATTTGCAACAAAATGGATGTAACTGGAAAACATTATACTTAGGGAAATAAGGACAAGTACTATATGTTCTCCCTGATCTGTAATAACTAATAGAGAACCTAAAAGGTAATTTATAGAAGTGAAATTGACACTTTGAAATGCAATGACTTTGAACAGTCCTTGTCTCAACTGTTGAGGAACATTTTCTTTCATACTATTTGTTGAGCTATTTATTTAGTATTTAGTACATATTTAGTAAATAAATATTTAATCTTATAACATTAATTGAAAATAGATCCTAGTAAAAAATAAAAATGGGAATAGGAGAGGGAAGAGGAAGAAGGGTGGGAGTATGGGGAGGAGGAAAAGGAGGAAGAGGTGGAGAAGGAAGAGGAGGGTGGGTAGGGTGGGAAGAATCACTGTGTTCCTAAAGTGGTATTTATGAAAGTCATGAAGTTTGTATACCTTAAATAAGTTTCTGAGTGAAAAAAAATTAAGATAACAATTTAACCACAAATACTCACATTGGTGAGCATATAAAGTTAAAAGGACAAAGTGAATGATTTTGCACAATAAATCTAGTATCTCATTTGTTCAAATCTAGATTAATGGTCGCTTTAGCAACCAAAAAAATATCTGATTTCAGGGAGTCATTGTGGTTCAGTGGGTCAAACTCCTACTTTCGATGCCAGCATTCCATATTGCACTGCTTTATTTGAATACCAGCTATGTGGCACTTCTTTTTTTTTTTTAAAGATTTATTTATTTGTTTGAAAGAGTAACACAGAGAGAGAAGGAGAGTCAAAGAGAGAGAAAGAGAGGTCCTCCATTCACTGGTTCACTCCCTAGTTGGCCACAACAGTCGGAGCTGCACCAATCTGAAGCCAGGAGCCAGGAACTTCTTCTGGGTTTTTCCACATGGGTGCAGGGGCCCAAGGACTTAGGTCATGGCCATCTTCCACTGCTTTCCCAGGCCATAGCAGAGAGCTGGATTGGAAATGAAGCAGCCGGGTCTCAAACTGGTGCCCATATGGAATGCAGGCATCGCAGGTAATGGCTTTACCCACTTTGCCACAGCGCTGGCCTCTGTGGCACTGCTGATCCAGCTTCCTGCTTATGTGTCTAGGAGGCAGTGCATGATGATCCAAATACTTTGGCTCCTGCCACCCAATGTGGAAGACTTGCATGAAGTTTCTGGACCCTGCATTCAGCCTAGATCTGACTTGATAGCTGTGTTTATCTGGAAAATGAACCGGTGGAGAGAAGCGGGGTCCCTCCTTTCCCTCCCTCTAATTCTACCTTTCAAATACATAAATAATCTTTTTTAACAAAAACTCATTTTAATCCACATCATACAGAATAGCCTTCTCACTCTTGATGGTACTATCATGTGAGAGCCAATCAGTATTTACCTCATTGCTTTAAATTGGCATTAGCTTTTGGTCACATAAAAGTAAATTTCTTCTGCCTAATAATCTAAGATATACTTTAAATGATAGGAGACATTAATTTATGCTTCTATTTGCTTGTTATTGTTAAAATGGAAATATCTACTTTTTAGTTACCCCTCCTCCTGTGTTATTTTATTCTCACTTTTTCTCAACGACATCTGTTTCTCCCTATAACTATTTCTAAGTGGCTATTTGAAATACTGGTATGGTATTATTTGAGGTATTTTATTTGTAGTTCATAAAATATTATTTATTAAGCATTTTTATAGGATAGTTCTCTAGGAATAAATAGTGTTTTAGATGTTCATCAATGAGTAGTTTTATATATATTATGAATTTTACTTCTTAATGGGGCTTTACTGTGCAGCTTTTATTTGTGAGGCAGATCGTATAGTTTTAGGATATTTATTTTTCATTAAATCTCACTTATTTATATAGCATATAATGTTGATATCCTTATTTTTTGTAAAGAAAACTGTATAATCAACAGAGGAATTGTACAAGGTGAAAGCATTATAAATTTGCGAAATGTGATCAGAAGAATTTCTTATGCCAAATACTGAGTTTCTTAATACAGAGGAAAGTGGCTTAGCCATAGTATTGATTGATATTACACTATTATTTGCAGAGAAAAAAACTTCACACATTTGGGTAAAGTTTGCTTGGAAGATAGTTTAGGTCTATTTCCACACTAATGTGAAAATATAAATTGCAATCCTTTGGCTAATGACCTGTATTCCATTGTGATTGAGGGTCAAGGCAAAATGAAGCCATTAATCACTGCAATTTCACACAGAAGAGCCTGAAATTGCAAGAGCTTGAAATTTTAATAAGTAGAGGGTGCTATAAATGTCACTCTAAATATGAGCCAATAAACCAACAGGTACTCATTCAATATAATATTTTTAAAACTACACATAGGCTGATTTGTAAGAAACATGTTCTTCATTTTTGGAATGATTCTTATGGAATCTCTTTTTTTGGAAATAGCAGCTGAGAACATCATATATATTTGACAGTATTCTTTTTTAACTGGAAGCTATAAAAATTAATGTTACTGGGGAGAAAAAGACATTGAGAGAAAAATTCCTCTCCAGAATATTTTCAGCCTGTATTTGATAGATAATTGAAGGATTAACTACTTGCATAATTCAATAAAAATGTAGGTAAGATTTTGTACCTTTTTATTCAAACTTCTTATCCAAGGTCCACAAATTAAATATGCACTGAAGAAATGTGGCAGTGGGCACACCAAAGCTGGTAGAAAAACATTAGCATTCCTAGAAAAATTGTCACTGCATGGGATATGACAGATTAACATTACTATAACCAATATTGACAAATATCTTGTCTCCCTGCTTCTCAATATCTGTGTCTGTAACATTAACAGCATATAAGATCCTTTCTATGCTCTGAAATAGTATTCCTATTCAATCAACTCAACTTATTCTTTTCTTTTGTCTCAGTAATTTTTAAATCAGTTTATTGAAATATAATCAGCCAATATTGAATGAAATGGGAAGACATTGTTCAAACATTCTTTTTAATTTCATTTAAATTATACAAGATTCATGTATTTCGTATATACAGTTTTAGGATCATAGTGATACTTCCCCCCACTCTCTCCCAACCGTGCTCTAACTATTCTTCACCCCCCCCCACATTTCTACTCTTAATGTTTACAGAGATCTATTTTCAGTTTACTTAATGATTGTATACTTAATTCTACACTAAGAGAGGTCAATAAAAGTTATGAAGAAAAAAAAACACTGTCTTTATTGTATAAGGTTGCTCTAGCTATTTGGGGTCTCATGTTTCCATAAGAATTTTAACATCATTTTCTCTTAGATCTGTGAGGAATGTCACTGACATTTTGATTGGGATCACATTGGATCTGTAAATTGCTTTTGGTAGTATGGACAATTTGATGATGATTCTTTCAATCTATGTACATGGAAGATTTTTCCATTTTTTAAATTTCTTCTTCTATTTCTTTCTTTAGTATTTTGTAATTCATAGAGATCTTAATGGCAAGTAGTTGTTTCTCCACCAAAACCCTTGTTAATTATTAAAAATATGAAGGTGTTGATAGAATAATTCTCCTTAACTAATTTTCCTTATCAAGAGTGTATCTGGTCCTCCTTTAACAGAAAAAAAATGTCCTAATTGGATGCTTTCCATATCATTAATTACGTTCCTGGCCTCTGCTTTTTCAACAAGCAAATTTGTATGTTTTATTAAAATATTAGGATTTCAGAGGATTTACTCATACTATATCAGTGATGAAAAATTGAGAGCACTTGCCTCTTGTTTTGAAATTTTTTTTATTTCTTTATTGTATTTATTTGAAAGACCTAGAGAGAAACAAAAAAAATAAGGAGAGAGGACAAAGAACTCTTGCATACATTGGTTCCCTCCCCTAATGCCAAGAGAAGCCAGAGTTGGACCAGGTCAAAACCATGGACTGGGAACTAAAACCTGGGTCTCTCACATGCATGGCAGGGACCTAACCTCTCTAGCCATTATGTTTTGCCACCTTGGGTGTGCACCATCAGGAAGCCAGAATTGACACTAGAGTCAGGATAATAACCTTTTCACTGCAACCCAAGCACTCAGATATGAAATTCAGGCATCTTAAGTGGCCTTTTTTTTAAACTTTTATTTAATGAATATAAATTTCCAAAGTACAGCTTATAAATTACAATGGCTTCCCCCAATATGGTCCCTCCCACTCGCAACCCTCCCCTTTCACACTCCCTCTCCCCTTCCATTCACATCATGATTCATTTTCGATTCTCTTTATATACTGAAGATCAGTTTAGCATACATTAAGTAAAGATTTCAACAGTTTGCTCCCACACAGAAACATAAAGTGACAAATACTGTTTGAGTACTAGTTATAGCATTAAATCTCAATGTACAGCACACTAAGGACAAAGATCCTACATGAGGAGTAAGTGCACAGTGACTCCTGTTGTTGACTTAACAAATTGACACTCTTGTTTATGGCATCAGTAATCACCCTAGGCTCTTGTCATGAGCTGCCAAGGCTATGGAAGCCCCCTGAATTCACCGACTCTGATCATATTTAGACAAGGCCATGGTCAAAGTGGAAGTTCTCTCCTCCCTTCAGAGAAAGGTACCTCCTTGTTTGATGACCCGTTCTTTCCACTGGGATCTCACTCACAGAGATCTTTCATTTAGTTTTTTTTTTTTTTTTTTTTTTTTTTTTTTTTTTTTTTTTTCCCCCAGAGTGTCTTTCTTGGCTTTCCATGCCTGAAATACTCTCATGGGCTTTTCAGCTGGATCCGCATGCCTTAAGGGCTAATTCTGAGGCCAGAGTGCTGTCCAGGACATCTGCCATTCTATGGGTCTGCTGTGTATCTCACTTCCCATGTTGGATCATTCTCTCCCTTTTTTCTTCTATCAGCTAGTATTTTTCAGACACTAGTCTTGTTTATGTGATCCCTTTGGTTCTTAGTCCTATCATTATGATCAATTGTGAACAGAAATTGATCCCTGGGACTAGTGAGATGGCATTGGTACATGCCACCTTGATGGGATTGAATTGGAATCCCCTGGTATGTTTCTAACTCTACTGTTTGAGGTAAGTCAGCTTGAGCATGTCCCGAATTGCACATCTCTTCCCTCTCTTATTCCCACTCTTATATTTAACAGTGATCACTTTTCAGTTAGGTTTCAGCACTTAAGAAGAATTGTGTATTCATTACAGTATTCAACCAAAAGTATTAAGTAGAACAAACAAACAAAAAATACTAAGAGGGATAACATATTAAGTTGCTCATCAATATTCAGGGTGAGGGCTGATCAAGTCACCGTTTCTTAGTGTTCATTTCACTTTAACAGGTTTCCTTTTTGGTGCTCAGTTAGTTGTCACAACTAACTGAGCAACAACTAATTAACTGGCCTCTTAACACCTACGTCAATTACTAGCCCTAGGATAACTTATTTCTAAATGATAAAGGAATAAATCATAATTGTGCTATATTTCTAGATTTTAAGGTAGATTTGATCTGCATACTCCACAAGTCCCCTTTAATGATAAAGTACATATTATAAAGAGCTTTGTGTTTTAAAGATGGAAAAATTCTCTGGTTCTTTGGTGGGGATATTGCTGAGATTGAAGCAAGCAAAATATTCCCTTCTTTATAGAAATGGAATATCAAGTGTTTAAAGAAAACAGAGGGTGAATTTCTTAATTAAAAATCTAAGTTTATTAGTATAAAATAGAAACCAAGACTTTAAATTTTTATGGACTGAAACTGTCATTTTTAAAAAATTTTATTTTTTTTATTTTTGACAGGCAGAGTGGACAGTGAGAGAGAGAGACAGAGAGAAAGGTCTTCCGTTGCCGTTGGTTCACCCTCCAATGGCCGCCGCGGCCGACGCACTGCAGCCGGCACACCATGCTTATCCGAAGGCAGGAGCCAGGTGCTTCTCCTGGTCTCCCATGGGGTACAATAAGTGCTCAGAAAAATACTTCTTTTGCCTTCTGTCTTCAAATCAGTGCTCTATTTCTTTGTACTCTGGCGATTTTCTGGACAGTTTCAGAGTCTGAGCCTAACTTGATTGTTTTGGAAATTAAATAGGTTATCTATGATGTAAATGGTTAATATTCCAAATTTCACAATCAAAAGAAATATGTTCCATATTGTATATTATCTACAAATTCTTTGATGGCTCCCATGTTTAGGCAAACTGGACTGTAGGTATACCAATTGTGTTTCATTAGGTAAGCTTATGTAGTGTTTGAATGTACACGTGAAACAGGTGATTTTAAACTGGATACAGAAGTACAACAGAGGCAACTCTCCTGGAAAGGGTTTTGGTCTCTTAGCTATGGAACTTTTTGCACCATGGCACTCATGGACAAATGCAAACTTTTTAATTTTTTTATTTATTTAAAGTATGCAAATTTCATGTATTTCATGAAATTTCACAGATTTAGGAATATAGTGATTTCTTTCCACCCTCCCCTCCTGTCCACCCTTCTACCTCCTCTCTCTCCTATTCTCACTCTTAATTTTTACAAAGATCTATTTTCAGTTTATTTCATACTCATAATATTAACCCTACACTAAGTAAACAGTTCAACAAATAGTATGAGAAAAAAAAGAAACTGTTCCTCAACAGTATAGACAAGGGCTATAAACAATCATCACATCTCAACATGAGAACTTCATGCCTATACATTACATTTTATTATGCCATTACATTACATTATGCCATTTTATTATGCCATTACATTACATTACTCTAAAATTACTACAGATCAGGGAAAACATATCATATTTGTCTTTTGGGGACTGGCTTATTTCACTAAACATAATGGTTTCCCATTGCATCCAGTTTGTTGCGAATGACAATATTTCATATTTTTTAACCACTGAGTAGTATCCCATAATGTATATATGCCATAATTCCTTTATTCAGTCATCAGTTGATGGACATCTGGGTTGACTCCATATCTTAGCTATTGTGAACTGAGATGCAATGAACATGGGGATACAGAAAACTCTTTCATATGCTGATTTCATTTCCATGGGGTAAATTCCCAGGAGTGAGATTACTGAGTCATATGGAAGACCTACTGAATTTCTGAAAACGTGAAGTATTCAGAGAAATAAATTATCTACTCCCACTTCACAAACACATCATGAAAAAATTTATTCTTTTTCTCCTTCCATCATCCTCTTTTTTCTCTACCTGTGCTTAAAAGTAATGTGAGTACATATCTAAGTATAAAACTTCATTTTGCTGGGGCCAACACTGTGGCTTAGGACATAAAGCCACTGCCTGCAGCATCAGCTTCCCAAATGTGTGCTGGTTCACCAAGCTGCTCCATTTCCAACCCAGTTGACTGCTAATACTCTTGGGAAGGCGGGGAAAGATGGTCCAAGTCCTTGGGCACCTGCATCCATGTAGGAGACCCAGAAGTATCTCCTTGCTTCTGGCTTCAGATTGGACTACTTCTAGCCATTGCGGCTTTTTAGGGAGTTAACCAATGGATGGAAGACCTCTCTCCCTGTCTCTGCCTCTCTCTCTTTGTCTCTCTGTAACTTTGCCTTTCAAATAAATAAATAAATAAATCCTTTGAAAATGTAATGAGCATTTTAAAAAAAAGTCTTCATTTTCCTTAACCTTTGATGCATTTGAAGTTAATATACATACTGTGATCTATTATAATTGCTCTATGTAAACTGACTCAGAATCATATAATATTTGTGATAAAAACAAATATTAAGACTTTTCACCTTGAAGCAAATGGGCAAAGTTAGCTTTGTTTATACTTCTTTGTCTCTTTGTGTATAATTACTCTTATCTTTCTGATGTTATTAGTTTTACTTGAAAGATCTTTTCTTCGCCTGTACACTTTGCCATAAGCCAGAGTCAAATTCTGCCTCTAATGATAGCCAGCTGTAAGATATTCAATAAATCAACTGTTCTCTGGGTTTCAATATTCTAAATCTGTATTAAGTATGACTTAAAGATTTGTTTTAGGTCCAAGTTGTATTTTGTAACTGAATAACTTGCATAATAATCACTTTTGTCTGTTTTTTAGGGTAAATTAGCAATCACATAAAATGCATTCACCTGTCCCCTAAATTTGGAAATGTGATACTTAGGAGATTTGATCAACATTTACAAACCACACCTGACTTCTAGATTAGCATATTTGAATATTAATGAAAATTTGAGTTCTTATTAAGATAGTTTATTAGTTCATCTCAAGGAACTATTGCAATGACAAACAAACTGAAGAGAGAAGCAAAATTATTTTGTAGAAAAATGAATTTTTCAGGTGTTTTGAATGAATTCTAAAGGTATTTACCTTATTCTAAATGGTGGGAATATTATCCTTTGAAAATTAAGAAAGTGAATAATGGAAACTGGTATTGTGGCACACTGAGTTAAGTCACAGCCTACAGACCTGGCATCCCATATGAGCACCAGTTCTGGTCCCAGCCATTTCATGTCTGATCCAGCCCCCTGACAGTGCTCTTGAGAAAACAGCAGAAGATGGCCCAAATATCTGAGCCCCTGCCACCCAGTAGAAGACCTAGATGGAGTTCTGGGATCTTGGCTTCAGCCTGTACTAACCCAGCTGTTGTGGTCATTTGGGGAGTGAACAAGGAGACTGAAGCTTGTTCTTTGTCTCTTCCTCTCTTTCTATAACTCTGTCTTTCAAATAAACAAATAATATCTTCAAAAAAAGTGAATTTCAAAATTATTACTTTGCACAGAAACTGAAAAGTCTTTGACTTTATACCAGGTCTGTAAGCTGATAAATTGTGTCCGGTTTTCTGAAATAAACCTATTAAACAAGAGATTCAATCATGCATTATTTTTGGTTTAATCCATCCACTGGGTTTCGAGAACCATTCTGTCGAATTTCATTATCTCCCAAACTCTTTTTTTTGAAGATGTATTTTTCTATTTGAAAATCGGAATTACAGGGAGATGCTGGTTCACTCACCAGGTGGCCTCAGTGGCCAGTGATGGGCTTGGCTGAAGCCAGGAGCCAGGAGCCAAGAACCTCATTCAGGTCTTTTATGTGAGTGTCAGGGACCCAGACACTTGATCTATCCTTGCTCTTCTCAT
Organism: Oryctolagus cuniculus; assembly: GCF_964237555.1. Taxonomy (NCBI): domain Eukaryota; kingdom Metazoa; phylum Chordata; class Mammalia; order Lagomorpha; family Leporidae; genus Oryctolagus; species Oryctolagus cuniculus. The sequence continues at coordinate 40,506,069 of NC_091432.1, forward strand.
GCCACCAGCAGGTGGACCTGAACTGGAGCCCATATGATCTGCAGATAGCAGCTATCAGTTTTCCCTGCTATGCCTCAATGTTGGCCCCTCCTCTTTTTTTTTTTTTTTTTTTTTTTTTTGCAATAGGCAATATTTATATTCCAATAGGGACTTAAAACCAATCATATAGTGTCTAATATAGGTGGAACAGATAAGAATAGATATGTGCTATTTAGATCATTTATGATACAGTATAATGAAGAACTGCACAGATTCTGCCCCTGTTGCACCTGCAGCATTCATTAACCATTATTTTGGGAGATGTTACTTGCTTTTTGTCAAATATTCCTCATCTGTTAAAAGAAATTTAAGTTATATAATTGCAACATAACTCAAAGGGTTTTGAATGTATAAAATGTGTTGACATTATAAGAAGAAAGTAGTAAGGTACAGAAATGTTGCTTATATTCTTAGACATTCTTTTTGTGTCCCTGGAACTTGAGGCTCATTTTTTGTTATTACTTTCCATACTGCTCTCTGTCATCCTTGAGCTTGATTAGGCCACCCAACCCTAGTCCTCAGTGACTACGACCTCATTTATTCTCTGCAATCACTGCTTTAACCAATAATCTATTACTGCCAGCTCTGACTCTAATGAGCTAATAAAACACAGGCTCCAAAGAGCTTGTATCTGATGTTTTGGTGGATGCAGAATACCTGACTGACAAAACCTGATGTTCCCAACCATGATTACTTCAAGTAAGAGACCCTGTCTCTTACTAAGTAGATAGCCCGTTGATTTAATTTATAAAGAAAATGCAAAATTCTAAAAATCTGAGGCATGGGATCCCATGGGATCATAGGTTTGGTTAAAACAGCAATGGGAATTAAGAACAAAACACAGGCTATTTCTCAAAAGAGAGTCCCTGAATCATTTGTTAAGAGCTGAGAAAGGAAGCTACCAAGTGTTGTGATGAAATTAATTTTATTCCTAAGTTTTCACACATTGCTTAACTTGGATTAAATATGGCTGAGATTTGAGAGGTTTCTGTTTTCATGGGACAAATAAAAAAACTGTTTAATAATTTTTGTTTCTTGTCATTTAATACTTTTTTATATAGATTTTTGCCTTTGATGGGCCATTGTTAAATTAGTCCTTTAAAATTTTGGAAATTTCTTATGTTTGTGATTTTTGAATATGGGCATATATGACCAATGCTTCACTGCTTCTTATCACCATCTATATTTTCCCCAAAGGGTTCTACTAGTCTTGGACAACTTAAAGGCACATGTGGTAGTTCAGAAAAGGCAGAGAAGTAACTAAAGATGAGTTAAAATAATCTCCTTATTAGGAAATGCAACTTTTAATTAAGCTCAGAAATGATTTCAAAAGCTGATACTTGTTTGTGACCAAACATCCTTGTATGGTTAAAAAAAATGTTTCTTGGTCACTCAATATATGCCAGTATCTTTGCTAGTATCAAAGTTGATTTCTATTCCAGGGTAATAAAATTGATTGCAGAAATGATTTTGACATAAAATTTGACATAAAATAGTATTTATTGCAGTAGAAGTTCACATAATGTCACTTGGGATCATATCAAGAAAACTAAACAAACATAGAATTATGTAAGTGAGGATCATAGTTTCAACCAAGCTTTAAAGGAAGCAGGAAAGATAATAAATTTAAAGGATGGAGGAAGGACAATAAATTATTTTACAAGCCTGAAAGCAGTTCATGGCGAGGCCTAAATGAACTGAACCATCCTGTAGAATTTTATTTGCTTTTGTTGGGGACAAGACAGTGATAAAACATATCTGTAAATTCTTACTCTCCCATACCTTTGTGTCCTAAATTAACTACTTGTATTTCAATGGGGCATTTGGACTAAAAGTGTAGAAGTATAAAGCACCTGATTATACAGATGAAGTCTGAATCTGGAACACACCTGTGATTAGATACTAGTTTTAGGAATCATATGATTTCTAAAACTACTTCTTTAACAATGTAGAACTCAAATTTGAACACAAAACAGAATTAGCTGAATTTAATTATTGGAAAAGTACATGTCAAATTAATGGAATTTAATATTATCTATTAGTTAATGTTATATATTATTCGTTAGTAAATCTAGGATGGTGCCAAACAGTAGGCTGTTAATAATTTCTGTTTTTTGCTGACGTAATTCTGATGCAAATTTTGCTACGTTGCACACAAATTTGATGAAATGAGCGTGTTTCTTCACTAAATATATTAGATTTAGGGGTACACAGTAAGGCAACATACGGTAAAGCTGTATTCTACTTATTTGTTTCAGTAAGTTGCTAAATGATCTGGTATTGAGGATGTATTATAAACACACATCTTTCCTTCAAGTTTTAAGATACTACTTATTTTTTTTAAACACAAAGAGTAGGAAAGACAAAATTCAAACTCTTTCAGCTGACTTGAACTTTAATGATATATGATATTTGCCAATGAGTTTGCTTCTATCTCTAAGCCAAATACCTAAACCAGCATATATTGAACATTCTAGGCTAGTATTCTATAGTCTTGCACATCTATGAGTTTCCATGCATGTTGGTGAAACTCTTTCTGAAGATATTTATGTCACTTGTCCATATGATTATGTAACTCCACTAAATCAATACATAAGTAAAAATATTTAATTGTGTGCATGATTATAATAAAAGTTTTTTTTTGTGAAGACTACATGGAGAAAGAAAATCACTCATCTATTTGTGTCTGATTTGTTGTGGAGGGAAATTTAAAACGTTGAGAGGGGAAGCACACCACTCATCTTGCTTCTCTTTTCCTTTCCTTCTTCCCTCCCTCTATCCCTTCTTTTCTTTCTTCCACTCACTGGTTCACTCCACAAATGCCTACAACATCCACAGATGTGTGAAACTGGAGCTAGGTTCCAGGAACTCGGTTTTGGTCTCCCGTGTGTGTGACAGGAACCCAGACACTAGATCCTTCACCTGCTGCTTCCCAGGGTGCATATTATAGGAAGCTGGAATCATAAGAGAAGCTAGAAACTGAACTCAGGCTCTCCAACATAGGATGCCGGCATCCTAAGTAACATGTTCACCAGTGTGTAAATTACTCACCCCAGATTGTTCCTTGTTTTTTAATTTTTTGCCTCATAAAAAGGAAATTTTGTTGCATCATATATATAATATATATGTATTTATACACACATATATATATACATATATATGTGTATATATGTGCATATATAGTTTTGTAAGAAAAGCTGATAGACACCTCCTTTTTGTTAATCCATACAAAGAAAATCCCCATCTGAATTAAATAAGCACCACAAAAAATATTTTAAGTTAAAAACTGCATAGCACATTTGTATTATGTGTAATGGTTCTTGCAACTAAATTTTCCTGTTAACTTACTAACTAGTTATCCTAATACATTGAATAAAGTGAGTCATATGCCCCATTAAATAAATAATACTGTAAATGATAAAAGTAGATCATTTGACATAAAACAAATACTGTCTAATTCAAAATCTGAAAAAGGAAAAATAATGCAATACTACTGGTATTGTAGCACATTTATTTCCTGCTTCTTAATTAGATAAAATTAACATTTTAAAATTTCATTGGTATATTGTTAAAAAAGAGAAATGCCATTTTTTGAGTTTAATTAGTAGATGAGTATAACAATTATTTGCATTTTAGAGACCATGTTTTTCTATTGGACCTGTTTTCTTGCCAGATATGGCAATTTATGTCTCAACATAAAAGGAAAACAGAGTCATGCATATGAGAAATATGTTAACTGTAGTTTGGAAAAGGAGTTTAAAGATAAAGTCATTCTTTTCTTACTGAGTTCTTAACTAATAGGACTCTGTGAAACAGACAAACCGGAAAAAGTCAGATTAATCTATCCAGTTCATCTAATTTTAAATTGCTGTGAATTACTCCTTGAATTGTTATCCCAGAGCATACCTTTGGAACATTTGATATTAAATGCCTCTTCCTCTTTTTATCTTTTTAATCAGCTGCTAGAAATACAAGTTCTGGAGGTAATTAATATTTTACCTGATACCCAAAGCAGACAACCAATATTGCAGGATAAAAGTAGAACATTTCACAACTGAGATTGTAAAGTTTCAAATAACCTCCACTGAATTAAATAATTATGGGTTTAATTATATCTCATTTCTTGAAGAAGGCTGTTTGATGTCAATTTTTCTTGCAGTAATGTTGTCATATACCCAATACATAAAAATGAAATAGTCTTTCAAGTATTCGTTTCTCTATATACCACCTATCTCTGAAAGGTGAAAGAATTTGAGCTGCCATATCCTTTTGTGCTATTTTTCTGGCCATGAAAATTTTTGTATGTTTGTATTTTACTGATGATTGATTATTTATGATAAAAAGCTTTATATAGTTAGCTGTATATTATTGGAAACAGCCTATAATGCAGCAAGAGTTTGTGACTAATTCCTTAATTTTTAAATCAGGAGTGAATTTCCAAATTAGTTGTCTATTTCACTACTTGAATCCTTAACACTTTTTACAAAATTAATTGCCATGCAATGATTTGTTCTTTAGCTTCTTTCTAAGTTCCCTGCCAAATGTCATTAAGGCATATTATTTCTGAATTTTTTCATCATTGCATTGTGACCATGTGTCTATATGTATAACAAGTGTGAATATCTCTTCTCCAATAATTTGCTAATTATTCTTTAGCTCTATTGCTCATGTTGATTTTTAAATTAAAAGTACATGTAACTGAATTTCCTTGAACTTTGTAAAATTTTTTGCACAAAATCCCTTATATATAGTAAAATTACAATGCAAACTATTAAAGTACTGTTTAGTAACCTAGAAAATATATTCCTTTGTTTAAGAGAGGACATAAATGAATTAAAGTGTGAAATTTTTTTTAAAGGTTTGTTTGTTTATTTGAAAGGCAGAGTTTACAGATGGACAAAGAGTCAAAGAAAGAGAGAGGTCTATCCTCCAGTTCACTCCCCAGATGGCTGCACTGCCAGAGCTGGGCCATTCTGAAGCTAGGAGCCAAGAGGGTAATTTCCCATGTGATTATGTTGGCGTTCAGGACATACTACTCCAATATAGGACAACCTGTCTTCTGAGATGGCAGGAGAAGCTGGAACACACTCCCAGTGACTCTTTTCCTGTTTTCCCTGATGCTGAGCATACTACCTAGGAAAGTCACTCTCTGACTTTCTCCTTTCATTACCACTTGAAGACCCACATGTGACAAGATCCTGCTAATATCCCAAGGAAGAATGTCACATAGAGACATTATAAATATGAACAAATATGACTTACCAGTTCCCCCGTCCCTTTTCTTTACCATTTAGTCATAGCTTTTTGTCCTCCACTCATCCTTCTGCACAACTCTGCATAGACACACATTTCCTTGTTTCTGTGGTTCATGATTTCATATGAAGTCATGTATAACTTAGTAAATGGGGTTTCATCATAATGCAGCAGGTTAAGCACCACTTGTGATACCAGTATCCTATATCAGAGCACTGGTTCAAGTCTCTGCTGCTTCCTTTGATCTATCTCCCTCATAAACAACCTTGGGAATAGTAGAAGATGGCCCAAGTACTTGGGCCCTTGTCACCCATGTGGGAGACTTGAATGGATTTCAACCCAAGTTCTGACTTCGGCTTAGCCCAGCCCTAGCTGGGGTCATATGAATAGTGAACCAGCAGATCAGCATCCAGGAGCCAGGATCTCCATCCTGGTCTTCCACATGGGTGGCAGGGGCCGAAGCACTTGGACTATCTTCCAATGTCTTCCCAGGCACATCACCAGGAAGCTGGATCAGAAGCAAAAACAGCCTGAATTCTATTCCAAGATGGAATACAAGTGTTTTTGCAAACTGAAGCTTAACTCAGTATACCAAAATGCTGGCCCATAATCTGTCTTTTATTATGCCATTTTCATCCATGAAAATTGTGGTAGGTGACGAAATTTACTTTGCTCTCCTCCAGTTACATAATTTGTGGCATAAGCACAAATGTGACTTCCTCATAGAATTTTTATTTGGAGTTAAATCTGAGTCAAGTAAAGCTCAATGAAAGAGTTACAGGTATTTAAATAGTATTTAACACTCAAGTCTAATATTTGACAGAGTTCCAGTGACTTATTTTTCAAGGCTCTGACAGACAGAATTCAAGTGACTTATTGAGATTAATGATCTCTAAGGTAGTTTCAAGTGTGAGACTTGCTAATTCAGTAACTGCCTGAAATATCATGATCTTTCTCTTCTACCATTATGCATTTTGAATGGATAGCTCTGGAGCTCACCAATTTGTTAAGACTCAAGGAGTGTTGAATTTTGCATTTGAGAAACCTTCCTTTATATAATGATTGTGGACAATTTACTAGTCATTCTTTACAGACTCACTATTTTTACGAGAGGAAACACACTAAATTTATATTGTTTACCTGAAATTAACTAAGCTTAAATAGCTTAGTGAAGAGTAGTTTCTTTTTAAGCAAATACTTTTTCCCCATTAAACTCTGGAATTTTTCCAAGATTAATAAACATGTGCACATGACAATATTTAAAATAGGCTTGTTTGAAAAAAAAATATTTTACTTATTTGAAAAGCAGAATGCCAGAGAGAGAGTCGGAGAGAAAGATAGATTTTTTATCTGCTGGTTCACTTCCCAAGCTCCTGGCAGGCCAAAGCCAGGATCCCAGACCTCCATCTCACTCTCTCACATGGGTGGCAGGGACCAAAGTACTTAGGTCATCTTCTGTTGCTTTCCCAGTTTCCTTAGCAAGGATGCTGGCATCACAGATGGCCATTTAACCTGCTGCTTCAAAGGTGGCCTCTCAAGGTAGGCTTATTAACTGCAAAGCAGAAATTTTTGTGATTTATCTGTATGTCAACGTTTTTTATGAGTTTTCTTATTATTAAGCATACAATTGAAAATTTACCATGGAAGAATAGCACAGCTCAGCATCTATATATTATGAGAATATCTAGAGGGTGTTTAACTTTAACTTGCCTAAAATTGCTCAAATAATTAGTAACATTTGAATTCACCTTTTGTTTTAAGACAAATATAGACTATGATTTCCAAACACATTCAACTGAAGCCATCACCAATACCATAAAAAGAAACACACCATAATACAGAGGAATTGGTACTTCTTTAACAGCTATGGAGATATAATTAATTCTAGTTCAATTCACATCTGAGTCGATGTGTCTGGAATAATCTTGACTATTATATTATCTTCACTTTAAGGCTCTCACTGCAGAGGTTTCTCAGTATTTATATCTCAGCATTACAAGTAATAGCATCTTGCTTCAGCAGGTTCTCCCTCTTCTAGAAAACAATTCTCCTTAACTTGTAGGGGCAGCATTTTCTCCACAGGACGAGGTGTTTTGCTCCAGTACTAATCACTTCCTTTTCATATTCCTTATTCACATGATTGGGTCTAAGTTCTCTTTCTTTTCTAGAAATTGTCCTTTTTGCCTAGACCTGTACCTGGAAATGGACTTTTTTTTTTCGAAGATAAGCTATGACTTCTAGGGTGTATTATTTCTCAACATAGTAATTTATCTAGTGTTTCCCAAATTGTGTTCCTCTAAACACAGTCCATACAATATCTGTTTTTTATAGGAGTAGGCAGGTTAATTGGAAAATACCATATGCCATTTTTTTCCTCTTAGAGTGTCACAGTTTGTTAGCAAATTAAAAGTTATAGGTGGTATAAAAAGCCAAAACCACAAACAAAAATCTTCCTAATGTTTTCTTTTTTTCAATTCTGCATTTTCAAGGTCACTTTTTTATTTTTTAGATTTTCCATCTCTCAGCTTATTTTTTCCCAAAGAAACCTTTTATTTAAGGAATACAAAGTTCATGAATTTCCTAAGTACAACTTTAGTAATATTGTGATTCTTTCCACTGTACCCTCCCTCTCACCTTTTCTCCTCCTCCTTCTCCCATTCACAGTCCCATTCTCCACTAAGATCCATTTTTGATTAACTTTATACACAGAAGACCAACTCTATACCAAGTAGAGTTCAACAATTTGCACTAAATAAATAAATAAATAAAACTGCTCCTCAACATTCCAGACAAGGGCTGTTCAAAGTCATTGCATCTTGAAGTTAATTTCACTTATTTTTTTTTGAAACATAATTATAACTTTAAAGAAGCACCCAAGAATGATACATCTTTTTTGAGCACTTAGACATAATTATAATACAACTCCTTGAGGACAGAGGTCCTGAATGGGAAGTTAGTGCACAGTGACCCCTGTTATTAATTTAACAATTAACACTCTAATGTATGACCTCAGTGATCATCCAAGGCTCTTGACATGAGCTTCTCCAGGCTATGGAAGCCTTTGGAATTCACAAACTCCGCCAATATTTAGACAAGACCATAAGCAGAGTGGAAGTTCTCTCTTCTCTTCAGAGAAAAATACCTCCTTCTTTGATGATCACTTCTTCAGTGTTTTCTCAATCAGTTTTTGCCCATGAAATATTTGTCAGAACACATTTTTAGTATACCATGAAAAATATCTGAAGCATTTTTAGTAGGAGGGACTTTAGAAAATATTCATAATTAATATTTTCTGTAAGAGTCACTTGATATCTTTTTCTTTTGGTCATTTTTTCACTAACTCAAATGCATTTCAATTTTTTTAATTGCAGAAGATTTATTTGTTTTTTATCCCTATCGTAGTTTATCTGTAGAGTGTTTTTCAACCCTTGAGTAGCCATATGGGATAAATTGATATTGGAGCCCCCAAGCACATTTAACTGCATAATAAATGTTAAATTAATATGATTATTTTATTTAGTCAGACAATGAAGGGAAATGGATACTTTTCTCCATTCTAGAATTTGCAGTGCACTACAAAATGTTCAGTACTAGGAACAGTGGGACTGTAAGAGAACTGCACCATCTGCCTTGAATTTCTTGTTTCTTATAATCTTTCTCAGTATCCCACTAGTTCCATTTTTCAGTTTGGAAGATTCTAGATAATTCATGCATTCAAGTTAGAAATTCAATACCAATGTGTTTCCATGTGATTCAGTTAAATTCGTTTTACTTCATTGTTTCCTAACTGCATTAGGCTTCTTCAGAGAGACAAAACCACTAGGAGATTAGATTAGATAATCACATTAGGCTAGATTACACTAGATAGACATATACACAACAATAAAATAAATTTATTAGAGGAAATAGCTCATGTGATTATGCAGGCTGAGAAGTCACAAGATAAACCATCTAGAAGCAGGAGAATAAAGGACAGTAGAAGAGTGGATCCATCAAAGTCCAAAAACCTCAGATTCAAAGAAATCTTCAGTCTGAGGATGTAGACCAGAGATTTTAACAGGCCACGTGAGAAAGATCTGGATCCCAAGGCCATGGAGCCCGATTTCTAAGAGTAGGAGAGAAGCAACACAGCTCCAGGAGAAAGCACTAATTCACCTGTCTTCTGCCATTTTGTTATACATGGGCCCCAGCTTATTAGAGAGAAATAATGCTTTATAAGCTACATAGGTGATCCCTTAATCTAGTCAAACTGACACCTAAAATTAACCATTTCATTGGTGTATATCACTGTTATCTACATGTATTCCAATCCCTTGTTACCTGTGTATTTTCTTCTATTGTATTTCTATTATTTCCATTGATCCTCAATGTTTTTGAAACTGTATTATATAAAGAGAACAATCTACCATAAAAGGTATATAAAAAAAAAAAAACAAAGTAATTTAGAAAGACTTCCTTAGTTTTATCAAAGGCAGTATTTGGAAAAGCTCTGTGCTTTTGTAATGGTGCTTTACTTTATTTACCTTCTAATTACACTGTTGGACCAAAGTCAGGGTCATTTCAAGGATGCTATGGAAACTAGATGTTTCTGTTTCCCAATTTTACAGAAAACCAACTGAATTGCATTACATTTTGATGAACTCAAATAAATCCTTGATTGTTGAAGACAACACTGGTAAAAATGTTTAACTGCATAAGTAGAATGATATCTGTATTATAGCCACCAAGAAGACATTCCTTATGTTCAAAGATAGTATTTAATGAAAATATAATAACAGTAAAGCTATTCGTGCTAAACTAATCAACTTGACTTAAGAGGGTAAAATTATAGCTTCTCTCATTTTTTTTCTGTGTGTTGGAAACTCAGATTTTTAATCTAGATTACCACTCAAAATTTTGGTATGAAGTTTACATTTCTCAGAAGGAAACATTCCAATTTATTTCCTGGTATTGAACACCAGTGTGCTTGAGTAGTGGGGCTACCGTTATAATTACCAGAGACATTTGATGTTTTGGAGGAATTTTAAGAGGGCTGTGTGTGTATGTGTGCATGATGAATTGTGTTCTTACTCCACGGATTGACTGTAGCTCCTTTGTCAAAGATAGCTTTATTGTAGATGTCTGCATTGATACCTGGAGTTCCTATTCTTCTCTATTTGTCTGCATGTCCTTTTTTTTTTTTTCTTTGCCAGTACCAGCTGTTTTGCTTATAAATGCCCTGTAGCATGTCTTGAAATCTGGTATTGTGATGCCTCCTGCTTTGTTTGGTTGTATAAGAATGCTTTAGCTATGCAGTCTCTTTGTTTCCATATGCATTTTAACATTGTTGTCTCTAGATCACAGAATATCATTGGCATTTTGATTGGGATCACATTGAATCTGTAAATTGCTTTTGGTAGTATTGACATTTAGATAATAGTTCTTTCATGAACATGGAAAATGTTTCCATTTTTGTGTGTGTGTTCTTTTATCTCTTTGTTTAATGTTTAGTAATTTTTATTGTGGAGATTTTGACTTTCTTCATTAAATTTATTCAAAAATAGTTCATTGTTTTGTGGCTATTATGAATGGGATTGTTCTTAGAAGTTCTTTCTAAGCCATGTCATTGTGTATACAACAAACTATTTTTTTTTACCAAACTCTTTTACGAGTTCTAATAATCTCAGTGATTCTATTTTTTTCTTTTATATATAGAACCATGTCATCTGCAGATAGGGATAATTTGAATTCCTCCTTTCCAGTTTGTATCCCATTAATTTGTTTTCCTTGTCTAAAATGGCTCAGGCTAAAACTTCCAGAACTATATTGAATACCAGTGCTGAGAGCGGGTATCATTGTCTGGTTTTGGTTCTTACTAGGAATGCTTCCAACTTTTCCCCTTTCAATAAGACGTTAGCTGTGGCATTGTCATAGATTGCCTCATTGGGCGAATAAGTTTTCTTTTTATACCCAGTTGCTTAAGGTTTTCATCACAAAAGGAAGTCATATTTTATCAAATGTTTTCTCTGCATCTATTGAAATAATCAAATCGATTTTATTCTTCAGTTTGTTAATGTGATATATCACATTGATGGATTTGCAAATATTGACCCATAATAGCACACCAGATATAAATCCCAATTGATCCAGGAGAATGAGCTTTCTGATGTGTTGTTGGCTTCAATTAGCTAACATTTTGTTGAGGATATTTGCATGTACATTCATCAGGGCTATTGGATTATAGTTCACTTTATTTGTTGTATTTTTTCTGGTTTTGGAATTACTGTGATGCAGGCCTCATGGAAGGAGTTTGGGAGGATTCTCTCCATTTCAATTATTTTGAATAGATTGAAATGAATTGGAATTATTTCTTCTTTACATGTCTGGTAGAATTTAGTAGTGAAGCTGTCTAGTTCTGGGCTTTTCTTTGTTGGGAGAGTCTTTATTACTGATCCAATTTCTGTCTTGGTTATTGGTTTGTTTAGGTTTTCTATGTCTTCATGACTCAATTTTGGTAGGTTGTATGTGTTCTGGAATCTATCCATTTCTTCTAGATTTTCCAATTTGTTAGATATACTTTTTTGTAGAAATTCCTGATGATTCTTTTTATTTTTCTGGTATCCTTTGCTACATTTCCTTTTGCATCTCTGATTTTATTGGTTTGAATCTTCTCCCTCATTTTTTAATTTTTTTGATTAGTTAAGCCAATGGTGTACCATTTTTTTTTTTTACTTTTTCAAAAAGCCAGTTCTTCATTTTACTTATCTTTTGTAATGCTTTTTTGGTTTCAAATTTTCTTTATTTCTTCTCTAATTCTAATTATTTCTTTCCTTCTATTAATTTAGGTTTGATTTGTTGCTGTGTTTCTAGGTCCTTGAGATGCATTGATAGCAATTTTATTTGGTGCCTTTCCAATTTCTTTGTGTAGGCTCCAATTCCGCGTAACACTGCTTTTATTGTATCACATGTTTTGTTATGTTGTATTGTTGACTTCATTTTCTCTAGAAACTTTTTGATTTCCCTTTTGATTTCTTTTATGACCTATTCATTAGGAGTATTTTGTCCAGTCTCCATGTATTTTCATATGTTCTCAAGATTCCTGAGATTTTTAATCTCCAGCTTCATTCCATTGTGGTCAGAGAAGATGGCATGGTATGATTTCAGTTTTATGAATTTGGTGAGATATGATTTATGGCCTAACATATAGTCTATCCTAGAGAATATTCCATGCAATGATTAAAATAATGTATATTCTGCAACTGTGGGATGAAAAGTTCTGTAGATATCAGTTAGGTCCGTTTGGCACATAGTTTAGATTAGCTCTGTTGTGTATTTATTTTCTATCTAGTTAATCGGTCCATTGATGAAAATGGGGTATTAAAATTCCCCATTAATACTGTATTGAAATCTGTGTCTCCTTTAAGTCCACTACTGTTTGTATTAAATAGCCAATTTCCCTTGGATTGGGTGCATATACATTTATTACAGCCACATATTCTTTTGAATTAATCTCTTAATCACTGCATAGTGCCTTTCTTTGTCTCTTTTAACAGTTTTTATGTTAAGATCTATTCTTTCTGATATTAGGATGGGTACAGCAACTCATTTCTACTTTACAGTAGCATAGAATATCTTTTTTCCAGGCTTTTACTTTCAGTCTTTAGTTATCTTTGTTTCTGAGATGTGTTTTTTACAGGCAGCAAATAGATGTTCTTGTTTTTTAATCCATTCAACCAGGGTGTTTCTTTTAATTGGAGAGTTTAGACCTTTTACATGCAAGGTTACTATTGATAAGTAACAACTTGGCTCTGCCATTTTGCTGTAAATATACCTGTTCTTTTTGTATTTCCTTTGTACATTTACTGGGAGATTATTTGCCTTCACATTCTTTCATAATGATGAATATCTGCCCTATTCTGCATATAATGCATCCTTAAGCATCTTTTGTAAGGCTGGACAAGTGGTAACAAATTCTTTCAATTTCTGTTTGTTATGGGAGGTCCTTATTTCATCTTCATTCATAAAAGAGAACTTTGTGGGATACAGTATTCAAGGTTGACAGTTGTTTTTTTCTGAAATCTTGCACTATGTTTCCCCTTTCTCTCTGGAGTGTAGGGTTTCTGATGAGAAGTCAACTGTCAGTCTAAATGGAGATCCTCTGAGAGTAAGCTGATGTTTCTCTTGTGCACATTTTAGAATCTTGTCTTTAAGTTTTACTGTTGAAAATTTGACTACAATGTGCTGTGGTGAAGGTCTTTTCTGGTCCTGTCTATAAGGAGCACTATGTGTCTCATCTTCTTGGATGTCCCTTTGTTTCTCCAAATTAGGGGAGTTTTCTGTGATTAGTTCATTGAATAGGCCTTCTAATCCACTGTCTGTTTCCATACCTTCAGGAACTCCTAAGACTAGTATGTTGGTTTTCCAACACTCTTTTACTTTTTCTAATTCCTTCTTTCTTTTGGTCTGATTGAAAAATTTCCAATGATTTGTCCTTTAGCTACTTCAGATATGCTTTCTTCTGTCTCACCAAGTCAATTGTTAAGGCATTCCACTGTATTTTTTATTTGCAATATTGAATTCTTTATTTCAAATATTTCAATTTAGTTTCTTTTTCAAAGTCTCAATTTCAAGGAAAAAATTTTCAATCATGTTGTGTGTGGGTTTCTTTAATTCATGAATTTGCTTCCCATTGCCTCTAAATAATCTTATGATTAATCTTTTACATTTCATCGCAAGAATTTCATCAATCTCTTCATCTTCACATTCTAATGTTGAAGTGATATTGTGTTCCTTTGAGGCGTCATGTTGTCTACTTTATTCTTGTTTCTTGAATTTTTGCATTTATTTTTAGGGGCTTTGTTAAAATAAAATACTTGTTAATTTTGCTCCTCTAATGCCTTTTATCTTTGAACTATGCCTCTGTGACTTAGTGGGGTATCTGCTCTTTCAGTGAATACTCAGAGATGTGTGCTGAGTATGGCCAGGGAGCTCTGGTCAGTGCTCCAGTGTGGGACAAGTATCAAAGGTAACACCCAAGTTGGACATGGTAGATCCCTTTTTAGTAGAAGGGAGAGTCTGATCACCTTTGTTGGCATAATGTCATTCTAACCCAGGTGATCATTTCTGGGTATTTGCCCACAGTGGGTGCGATACTCATCTACACTGCTTTCTGAACAGAACAATGGATCTGTGAAGTCTTCTGTTCATGCACAATCCCATTGCAATTATCCACCCCAGGCAAATAGGGAGCTGTGAACATGCAGAACAGCTCACACTGATTGCAAAGAGCTTCAGCTACAAACTGTTCTTGCTTGTACATTCACAATGTTCCCACAGTCTCAGCACACAAGGCTCTTATAGTCATATGATGAAGAGCATCCCTCCACCCAACTACCTGTGAACTCACAGAGAGGCAGAGATGTTCCTAGAGCCAGCTGCTTCTGGGAGCTTCACCTAGGCCATTTGAGCCCTGGAGCCTGTGATGTCTTGAGAGGCTGGGGGCACCTCATCTATGTATGTGTGTGCTCAGTCTCCTGTCAATCCTTCCAGCTAGACTCAAAGTCAGTGGGAAATGTGGATTCTTTCCTCTGGGAAAATCTCTGAGTTACAGGTGTGCACAAGAGCTGCCAGCCAAATGTTGCCTTCTTCCCACTGGTTGCAAGGTGCATGTGCCTGAGCTTCTGCCACTGTTACTGCTGACGAGATGGCTAGTTGCTAGGCACATGCATAAACACTTCCACAATTGCTGCTTATTCCCAAAATGGTGCCTACCCTCTCTCAGCCAGTTGCTGGGCACCCTTGTGGGAAGGATGTGGAAAATGAAATATGCTTCCTTTTTTCCCCACTGGGTTAGTTGGTATCCTATCCTCCTCAGAGCTCCAGGTTGTCTATATCTCCAGTGGCACAGACCACTGCAGTCCAATTGAAGTAGGCAGGCTTACAGGTTAAAATTGATTAGGTTTGTGAGCGGGAAGACCACGCCTTTGCCATGCCCCTGGGCGACTCATGCCCCTACCTGGCCACACCTGGGTGCCCACCAGCCAATCAGGTTAATTAACCACTCCCCTTTGGAAGTGGGTTAAAAGCCTAGGACATGGTGTATCCACTCTCTCTTCTTTGCCCTGGCCTCTTGCCAGAAGGTGGCTTGCTGTAGCTTTGTGCCCCCAAGGTGCGTGGCCTTCGGGTCACCCACCCTAGGCTTCCTGGACTGGATGCTCCTCCACGTGGCTGGTTCCTGGTGCTTGGTATGAACCCAGATTTGCCTCTCTTTCTTAGATAAAGCTCTCACTCTCCTACGTATCTTTCTCACTAAATAAAAGCCTAAAATGTACCATGCTGCCTTATTTATTTATGCTGGTATTTAGAATTCTCTAAATACTAGGCAAGAACCTGCTCAGACTTATTAATATTTGGGATTTATTAATAAGCATATGGTGATATCGTATGGCATCCCAAATTCCGGTAACATAGGTGACATCCCAGATGGTGGTTCTGGGGAATTTTAAGGGCCACATTTTCATATACATTTAGGGGGTCATTTCTGATATCACAATCTTGTCTCACCAAAGCTGGTGATTTTTCCCTCAATTTTTCTGATATCTCAGTGACTCTTGTTGCATTTGCATAACCCTGAAATGCCTAATCTCTGTCAAATTCCTTATGTTCTCATTAATCCATGATGAGCAGCAATAAAGATTGAAATAGAGATATTTATTGATATCTAAATTTTCAAATGACTTACTGTACTGTCTCCTAAAATTATTTACACATGGAAAGTTGTAATATAGAGGTCATAAATTTAATATTATTTACAAAATTGCTATTTTTGCTTCTTTTCCTTTCAACAAATTGAAATCTTAGCATATTTATAGACCTAATCATTTTCTGCTTTCCTGGGATGATATCTCTGGTCATTTTAGTACCTAACTATTGTATGTGATTTAAAGAGTTGGCTCTGGAGGCAGACAGATCCGGATGAAAACCTTGACTTCATCTGTCACCAACTATGTAAATTTGGCAAGTTGAATAATACCTCTAATCTTTGTGTCCTCACATGAACAATGATATTTCTTTCAACATATTTCTCATGACACTGTTAAGAGATTTACAGTGCATAACCAACGTTAGAGAGTATACTTGTAATATTATTATCAGTTCGTTTTAAATCTGAAACTACTCTATAAAATAGTTAAAACTTAACAAACAGAATGGAAAAGAAAGAAAAATAAAAGAAGTTAAAGAAAAAAAATGCTTTACTTCAAAACAACAATTAACATTTCAAAAGGTATTCTCTGAATATTTTTTGTGTTTTGCATTTTCATATTAAATTCTGATTCTGTTTATGTTTGCCTCTTTCTCCATATGTACTGTATTGACTACAGTTTCTTTGGTTTTTACGCTTCGTGTTATAACTGTTCCCAGTGAGATCGAGGACTTCTAAACTCTCTTTTATAGTTCTTCAATTTAAAGTTCTACCAGCCCGGTGCAAAAACTAGGCTCAGTTACTCAGACTACAGAAATGTGCTAGACACCAGCACTGCCCTCCTAGAAATATGAAGTCTGATTCCGCATCTGCTTCTTTCCTAAGTGACCCATACTTTAGACTGTACCAATTTTGGCATGAGCTGGTAGTATGGACTTTACTTCTCCCCTGATTTGAGTCCAAAGAATTGGCCCATATCATATTTGCTTCACCCATTCCATACGGCACTTAACTATAAAAGCATCAATTTTATTTTCACATGACACTCAAATAAAATACTAAGCTGTTAACACAAAATGTGAATTGGTTTAATCTATTTACCAGTAATTTATTTTAGCCTGAGAAACAGTTACTATAGAGCCAGCAACAGGAAAGCTATGGGAAAAGACTGAAAGGCCTTTTATATCTGGTTTGAAAGTAGAAGACTACAGACTGTGTTTTCAAGCTCCTGACAATTTTTATCTTATGAACATATATAGCATTCAACTTCCATTAATTTTGAAGGTGTTCACCTTCTCACTCTATCCTCACTTTTAGCATTATTGGACTTTCCAATTCATAAAAAGCGAAGTGACAGAGCATAAATTTCAAGATGCAGGAAAGGCTTTTAAAGGTCAACACATTTTATGTTTGGGTGAAATCTTCTACAGTACATAAATTCAACAGAGTTGACTGAGTATTGGTGAAAGTTTTATGATCAATTCTCAATCAAAACTTGGGCTAGAAGTGAAGCATTAGACCAATGACTTCCCTGAGATACTGCTAAAAGAGTCTGAAGTGTAGTTATCCCTACCTTGTCAGTGTGATATAATTACCACAACAACTGAATTTTTGAAAAATTTCTTAATAATACAATTTAACAAAAACAACAATAAACAGAATATTTTAGGCCCAGTTCTTTGAACTATAACAATGTAATTCTCCCCTATTTTAAGAGATGGAAAGAATATTGTTCTCTAGGAATTAAATGGCAAGTTCAACATGTAATTCAGCAAATTCTGGGTTTGTCTTTTTTGAGTATGTATCTGTGCTTCTTTCCTTCCTAATATAAAATACTTCTGGCATTACACGATAATACCACATTTTATTGATCAGTTTACCAACTGACGGGCATTTGACTTTTTCCTACCCTTTGATTGCTATGAATAATGCTGTTCTGAACATTTGGATATTGGATTTTTTTTTTTTTTTGACAGGCAGAGTGGACATTGAGAGAGAGAGACAGAGAGAAAGGTCTTCCTTTTTTCCGTTGGTTCACCCCGCAATGGCTGCTGCAGCCAGCGTGCTGCAGCCAGCGTACCGCACGGATCCGAAGCCAGGAGCCAGGTGCTTCTCCTGGTCTTCCATGAGGGTGCAGGGCCCAAGGACTTGGGCCATCCTCCACTGCACTCCCGGGCCACAGCAGAGAGCTGGACTGGAAGAGGAGCAACCAAGACAGAATCCGGCGCCCTGACTGGGACTAGAACCTGGTGTGCTGGCGCCGCAGGTGGAGGATTAGCCTATTGAGCAGCAGCGCCGGCCTGGATATTGGATTTTTAAAAATGTGTTTATATTTTTGAAAGGCAGAGTTATGGGAAGGGGAGACAGACAGACAGACACACACACACACAGAGAAATTTTCTAACTCCTGATTCATTCTCCAAATGGCTGCAATGGCTGGGCCTGGGCCAGGCTGAAGCCAGCAGCCTGGAACTCCATCTGGGTTTCTCACATGTGTGTTAAGAGCCCAAGTGCTTGGGCCATTATCTGCTGCCTTACCAGGTGCAGTAGCACTGGGCTGGATTGGGAGAAGAGCAGCTGGGATGCTCCACATGTGACGCCAGCATCACAGAGTGGCTTAATCCACTGTACCACAAAGCCTGGCCAGGTGGTTGTGTATTTGTGTGGATATATGGTTTCATTTAAGGTGGACACATACCTATGCATTACTGGGCCATATAGTGTATTGGTGTTGAATCATCTGAAGATGTGTCAGAATTTTTACTAAACACCTGCACTATCTTACATTTCTAAAATCAAAGTATGAGAAGCTTCCAGTTTCTTTTCACATCCTCACTGAAAATCGCTAATTTAGGTATTTTAGGTGTTGGTGCTTCAAATAAAGGTTTTGAGAATGAATTTATGCATGTTACAATTTTAGTCACAATAGTTGATTTTAGCAAGAACAACTATCAATAATTCTAATTCTTTATCTCTGTGTATATTTTAATTTAGAAATGCAATATAAACAAATGACAAAATAGGATTACAATCCCGTCTCCCAGAAAAATTTAGGTTGTGGGTAATGTGAATATATGAAGAAACTTTAAAAAATACACTTAGAAAAGTAAGTAAACACCCCCAATCAGTTACCTTTTATTACATTTAAAGCATTCAGATTTCTATAAAATATACATGTGCACCCATACACATCCTATGCTTTTTTGCACAAAATTGATTGTCCCTTTCACAATCTTATTACCCCTATTCCACTGCAAGAACATAGCATACCTGATTTAATCTTTTCCCTGATGATGGACATGTTGCTTCTCTTCAATTAGTTATTGAAGAAAAGAATATCATAGTAAAATTCTTCCTCCTGTTTTGGTGTCTATCTGGAAATGTATTTGAAGGGTACATTTATTTCAATGAATTTTAGTCCTATAAAGTGAATTTTTTCTTCCACATACATTGTTTCAATTTACAGTACAACTAAAAACTTCACAAGGCACTTTCTTCTCTGAGTAATGTGAAAAGAGTTTTGTAGAGTCCGTACCTAGCTTTATTGTTTAATTGAAATCTTATGATGGTTACAACAGCACATATTGAACATGGACATATTAGTATTTCCATTTTTTAAAAAAAACAGAAGGAAGAAAGATAAAATGTCAAGTAAAATAATTTTATTAAGTTGAACATGAGGAAAAGAGACATTTACATATTTTATTTAAGTTCCACCTAAGATTCTTGGATTAATCAGCAGTGAGGAAATTTGCCTTTTGTTTTCATCTTTATTTCTGCATTTTGTTATCTTTAACTTGCAGGTGACTGATGCATTGTTCTAAAAATACTTTACATGGATTATACAACTGTTCCAAAATAGGTATATTACCATAATCTAAATGGAATAAGCAGTTATACAGTTATCCAAGGCACACAGAGGAATAGTTACAGTAAAAAGTATGCGTGCAGTGGTCAGGATTATGGTTCAGGGTCAAAAACACCACTTGAAACACCAGTATCCCTTATCAGAATGCTAGGTTGAGTTCTACCTTCTCCATTTCAGATCCAGCTCCCTGCTAATGGGCCTAGAGAAAAGGGAAAGTGTGGGGAGCAACTCGGACTAGACTAAGTTACTGGAATTAAGACTTATTCTATGCATCTGCTCTCCCACAATATGGCGCTGAGAAGGGAGTAACAACTTCTACGCAGCTGCCTCTCGCCAATTTGATTGACTGAGCTGCAGGAGCTGATCTTGCTCCTGATTGGAGGAGAGCAGCATACTCGGCGTGTGGGTAGCAGAGTTGGGATTGGTGGAAGAGAACTATAAAGGAGGAGAGAGACAATATGCACCAGGAACATCTATCTGAAGGAACACCTGTGCAGTCCCCGAGAGAGCCGGCCGGCGGTGTGCCGCTCCCCTGCGGAAGTGGGGAATGTGGCAGGGGGAACCGCCCTTCCACGGAGGTGGAAGGGTCGGTAGCCAACCCGGGAAGAACCAGCAGCAAACCCGGGGAGGGCCGAGCAGACAAAAGAACAGCGCAGGGTCCTGTGTCGTTCCTCCACGAAGAGGGGGAGCGACAGGAAAGATGACCGAAGCGCTTTGGCCCCTGCCATCCATGCAGAAGATATGGAAAGAGTTCTAGGCTCTTGGCTTCAGTATGGCCCCACCCTGGCTAATGTAGCTATTTGATCATTCAAAGAGAGAATCAGTGGTTGGATGATTCATTTTATCTCTCTCTCCTTTCCCAATAAATTAAATAAATCTTTTTAAAAAAATGAGGGGCCGGTGCAACGGCTCACTCCGTTAAAACTCTGCCTGCGTTGCCAGCATCCCATATGGGCTCCGGGTTCTATTGGGCCCCCGCACCTGCGTGGGAGACCAGGAAGAAGCACCTGGCTCCTGGCTTCAGATCAGCGCAGCGCCGGCTGTAGCAGCCATTTGGGGAGTGAACCAATGGAAGGAAGACGTTTCTTTCTGTCTTTCTTTCTCTGTCTATAACTCTGTCAAATAAAAAAAAATTAAAAATACATGAATGCACACCTTGGGAATCACAATTAAACTTGGTCTTCTTTCTAATGTGTTCTGTGCGCATATCCCTGTTAAGTTCCTCCTCTTTCTAGGTACTCACTTTTTTTTTCTATGTTGAGAGAGGGTTGATCTGCATGACTTGCTGCTCTTCCTCTCGTGGGTCTCAC
The DNA here is from genome assembly GCF_964237555.1 of Oryctolagus cuniculus. NCBI lineage: Eukaryota > Metazoa > Chordata > Mammalia > Lagomorpha > Leporidae > Oryctolagus > Oryctolagus cuniculus. The sequence goes on from NC_091432.1 coordinate 40,527,220, forward strand.
ACTGAGGGAAGGATTCTAGATAACGTTAGATGATTCAGTCAGAGGGAACAGGTCTGAGAATGCTTTACTTGAGCTTTATTGCCACTTCATTCCCCAGTAACATCCTTTAAACATAAATGAAGTGAAAGAAAACATTGTATTTGACAGCATCTTTTTGTCTTCTTAGAGCCGCTTTTTCAAAAGGAGACCCAATGACAAAACCGACTTTAACCCTGTCAATATCTCTTCTAGTATATTATTTGTTTTGCTCTTGATAAAGCTTAAAAAATGGTAAAAATAGAATTAAAATATGTTTGTATTGATGAAAGGTAATTTTGAAATCCACATGTATTCATATTTAGAGGGAAAACCATTAAGAACTGTGTTATCAAACATGGTAAAGTTAGGATGGTAACATGGACCTCTCTGGTCCACCGAAAATCTATAGAATAATTCAAAATCCCATTCTACCAGTTTATATTCTGCCTCAAAAGAAAATCTCAAATTTTCAGGACATACATTTATTCAAACAAAACCTGTCTTTATCCATTCCACATTTCTAGGAGTGTGTGTCTGACCCAGTGGAGGAATAACAATGTGAAGGATTTGGATCTTCAGCTAGAGTATGAAACAAAACCCTTAAGAAGGATATGTGCTCATTCAGAGTTTTTCTCCAGCTCTCACCTTCTGCTTTAGATTGCAAATGAGAAAATGCTTAGTTATTACAATATAAAATTACATTGAGTTAGTTAATATGTGGAAATTTTTTCACTCATTTATGTTGTTTATATCTGTAGATACTGCAACTAATCAGAAAATGGAATAATTTAAAGGAAGTAAGTCTCTATATCTCCATTTCTTTCCTGCCCAAATTCCTTCCATTCTCTATGTTTTTAAATTGTCTTATTTTGTTCTTAATTTATGTTTTTCTGAAAAAATTTCAGCCACTGACCTTTGGGTGGTGGAAGTAGGTAGCAATTTATCAAAAGCACAGAGCAAGCAGCTGGGCAGTTATTGCTTATCTCAAGGCTCTCTGGGGAGTTAGCAGTGAAGGTTCTTATAGACCGGAATTGAGGGTCAGAGATGTGTGATCACCTCCTGTCCAAGTTCCTGCTTAGCCAGTGGTGTTCATTACCTTCGTCTGATTGATCAGCAATGCTATGTTCTTTGGAGCATGTATAATGTTTAGGTAGGTTTCATTTGGTCCGAGGGGAGAGTGTTTACATTTAAGTGGTAGTTACCTTCTACCCCAGACCTGTAATCTCCCTGCCTTGACCTTGAATTCACCTAAACAACAAATGACTTGAGTCTGATGATTACAACCTTGTTGGTACAGCTGTATAACTCCCTCAGTTCAGTAAATTCCTTTTGATAAAAGACAGACAAAGACACTTTGGAGTGAAAGAGACAGATGAGAAGCCAGAACCTTCTTTTACATTATGGGGATGCAGTCTCAACAACAAACAAAACAAAATAATCCAATAAAAACTGGGCAGTAGATTTAAATAGACACTTCTCAAAGAAGACAAACACATGGTGAAAGTGCACATAAAAAAGGCACAGGTCACAGGTGACTAATCAGCAGGGGAGTGCCAATCAAAACTACAACAAGATATCATCTCAGTCCTGCTAGAGAGGTTATTATCAACAGAAAAAAAATATATCAGATGTGGGCAAGCATCTGGAGAAAAAAGGAACACTTGCACAAAGTTGATGGGAATGTAAATTAGAAGAGTTGTGAAATATGTATAGAAGTTCTTAAAAAAGTTAAAAATAGAACTGCCATATGTTCCATCAGTTCCACTACTTGGTGTGTATACAAGAGGAAAGATATCAGTATGTCAAAGAGATATCTGTATTCACGTATTTATTGCAGAATTGTCTACTATATTCGAGAAGTAAATAAACAGAACCCATCCACTAATGAATGGATAAGGAAAATGTAGTAAATGTATACAATGTAACATCACTCAGCTTTAAGAAAGAATGAAGTCTTGCCATTGACAACATAGGTGGAAATGGCAGTCATTTTATTAAATAAAACCTGATCTTATGTGTATGCAACATATGAAAACAAGGTGACCTTGCCGGCGCCGCGGCTCACTAGGCTATTCCTCCACCTTGCGGCGCCTGCACACCGGGTTCTAGTCCCGGTCGGGGCACTGGACTCTGTCCCGGTTGCCCCTCTTCCAGGCCAGCTCTCTGCTGTGGCCCGGGAGTGCAGTGGAGGATGGCCCAAGTGCTTGGGCCCTGCACCCCACGGGAGACCAGGATAAGTACCTGGCTCCTGCCATCAGATCAGCGTGGTGCACCAGCCACAGCGCACTGGCTGCAGCAGCCACTGGAGGGTGAACCAACGGCAAAGGAAGACCTTTCTCTCTCTCTCTCTCTCTCTCACTGTCCACTCTGCCTGTCAAAAAAAAAAAAAAAGAAAGAAAGAAAAAAAGAAAAAGAAAACAAGGTGACCTCATAGAAGTTAAAACCATAATGATGATCAACAGAGGTGAGAGAGGTAGAGAGAGAAGACAAGCAAAGATGGATTAATGGTACTAAGTTTTAGAAATCCAGGAGTTGTAAGATCTGGGGTTCTATTGCACATTAAGGTGACTATAGATAATGTTAATATACTGCATATATCCTTAAAAAAGGGGGAAACATGATAGGATTTTGAATATTTTATCATTAAGAAATATTAATTATTTGAGAAAGATATATTTACCCTTATTGCACTATATATACTTTCATAACAAATATATAATGTTATAAAAATATTACAACACCATGCACAAAGATGTACAATACTTTTATGTCTATCAATTTTTTAACTTTAAAAAGTGCCCACTAACAAAAAAACTTTCTCATGGATTTCAAAAATGTTTTCATCAAAATAAAATTTGAGTTACATTTTACACACACATACACAAAAACACAAAATATAAAAAAAGTAAAATGCTCATTTCCAGAGCAATAACTATGTATGTAAATACACATTTGAGACCAAATTAATATGTATAAAGGTTTATTGAGACACTGTTCTTTATAATAACATAAAACAAAAGATTACAAATGTAGTATATATTACTAGTGAGATATAACACATTTGGAACACGACTATATCACTTTATACTTGAAAGTAGACATTTTGAAAAATAAGATAAAATAAAAAAATTACTTCATAATTGATACCTAAGGAATTTGTTCAACAACTATAACTCAAAAAAGTGTAATGTTGCATGCACAGAAATATTTACTAACATCATTAATTATTAAAAAGAAAACTCTACTATAAAAATTGAAAAATACAACAGTAAAATGCATTAACAAATGGCATCCTACATCTATTAAATTACAGTAATGGTAAAGATTAAAGATAACCATGACAGAAAATTATTCATGATGTAAGGATATGAAATCGTAAAGTAAAATTACAATTAGAAAGTTATTGCAATTGTATATGCATATTTGCGAACTATTTTCCCTTTCAGAATAATAAAATGTTATTTGTCATAATTTTGTTGAAAAGATGAGATGGGATCATGGAAGTTACTATTTCAGAGTAAGTATTCTATAGATGCTATCTATAATTTTTCTTTCAAACTGACAAGTGCCAGCTTGAACTTCATCACTGTGTGCTATATTTGGTAGATGTAGTGGACAATCTGAAAAACAGTTTCAGTGATCCCTACTTCTGGACATCCATGCCTTTATGCAACCCTGTTCTTTGGAGTGGTTTGTACACAATGATTCATTTCTATTAAAATACAGCAATAGTTCTGAAATGTCACTTTTGAAATTTGGATCTGGAAATCAAGTCCTTTTTGGAAGTTACCATTATTTCCATCTTGTTTGTTCTCTTTCTCTTGATTATTTTATTTTTAAAGTTTTGATTAAAATGCTATATTTTTACATTGTTATGAAGCACATATACATAGCATAAACCAATCAATCCAAGCAACTAATCTTTCCATTTCCTTATCTTTTCTATGTATTTGGAGCCTACCAGCTTCTCTCTTCCATCTTTTTATAGTTTATAATACATTATTAGGAACTATATTTGCCCTGCTGTGCTATGAAACACTAGAATTGGTTATTTCTGACTTACTTTATTGGATACCTGTTAACCATCCTCATTTTATTATTCTATTTATTTGCATATTTGAATGCTACATATGTAGTCAGTTGCCTTATCGAGAGGCTCGTGTGACAAGAAATTGATGTCTTCACCCAAGAACCAGGATAGACCAAAGACCTCACTAAAACCTCTTGAGCTTTGGAGCAGATCCTCTATTAGTCATGCTTCCAAATGATTTTAATCAACACCCTTCTTATAAACTCGGGAGATAACTTGATTCAAAAGATTCAGATAATGGAGCCAGCATTGTGGAGTACCAGATAAAGCAGCCACTCATGATGTTGACACTCTATATGGGCACTGGTTCCAGTAATAACTTCTCCTCTTCTGATCCAGCTTCCTGATAAAAGGCCTGAGATAAGCCACGGAATATGGCACAAGTCCTTGAACACCTGCCGCCCAAGTGGGAGGTATGGAAGAAGCTCAGGGTCCCTGGCTTCCATCAGACCCTGGCCATTGTGGTCATCTGGGGAGTACACCAGAGGATTTATCTCTCTCTCTCTCTCTCTCTCTCTCCCCTTGTGCCCTTGTGTGTGTGTGTGTGACTCCCTCCCTCCCTCTCTCTCTCTTTCAGTATTCTTATCAGTAATCATTCATACTACCTTCTTGAAGGTGGTATGCTTAAATGAATTCGTTTCAACTTGGATCCTGTTCCAAAATAAACTTTAATTAGTACGAATGGAACACACACACACACACATACACATACAATGCATCTTGTTTTTTAAACATCCATAAAGGCTTAGTTCTCAATATCATGAGGACTCCAGGCAGACCTTGCATAAAAATATTCTTGAGGCTGATGCAACAATATTATGACTACTTCAGTTAATTTTATGGTCATATTAGGTGAAACAAATTTCCTTAGACATTGCTGCCCAGTACAACATTCTAAGATGATGGAAATGTACTATATCTTTGTTATCCAGTATTGAAACTAGTATGTACCTGTGACTTTTCAACATTTGGAATATAGTTTGCCTAACAGACATTAAATTTTTAATTTAAGTTAGTTGTAGATAATTTGCATTGAAATAGCTACATGTGGCTAGTTTCTATCAAATTGAACTGACTGTAGAATTCAAGTAGGTAGTCCAGACAAGACCAATTATATGTCGTAGACTGAGATTAACACTTAGGAAGACTGACTACTAAAATATACCAGACTTTAATATTCTTTTTTTCTTTAACCAAATATATTGTAAATATTAATACTTCAATATAGATGTTTACATTCTTTATTTCATGGTATGTTTTCATTGGTGTTTTTGAGGCTGGTGCTGTGACACAGCGATTAAAGCCACTTCTTGCAGTGCCAACATCCCATATAGGTGCTGGTTTGGGTCCTGCCTGCTCCACTACCAATCCAGTTCCCTGATATGGTCTGGGAAAGCAGTAGAAGATGGCCAAAGTCCTTGGGCCCTTGCACCTGCTTGGGAGACCTGGAAGATGCTCCTGGCTCCTGACTTCAGATCGGTGCAGCTCTGCAGTTGCGGCCATCTGGGGAGTGAACCAGCAGATGGAAGACCTCTCTGTATCTGCCACTGTCTCTCTGTACTCTGCCTTTCAAATAAATAAAAAATAAATCTTTGAAAAATGTAGTATTTTAAATGTCTTATTTATAAAAAGGAAACAAAATTCATGCATTTCATATAGACAATTTAAGAGCATTATGACCCTTCCCACACTTACCTCCCTCCCTCACTTGTTCAAACCCACCATAAATTTTTTCTTTCTTTTCTTTTAATTTTTACAGTGACATACTTTCAATTTTCTTTATAATCAAAAGTCAACCCTCCACTAACACAAAATTCTACAAGTAGTAAGTACAAAACCACTGTTCTTCAAGAATATAGACAATGGTTATTAAAAATAATCAACTCTTAACATTTCAATTTTATTCATATACACTACTTTTTTTTAACTTTTATTTAATGAATATAAATTTCCAAAGTACAGCTTATGGATTACAATGGCTTCTCCCCCATATTGTCTCTCCCACCCGCATCCCTCCCCTTTCCCACTCCCTCTCCCCTTCCATTCACATCAAGATTCATTTTCGATTCTCTTTATATACAGAAGATCAGTTTAGCATACATTAAGTAAAGATTTCAACAGTTTGCTCCCACACAAACATAAAGTGAAAAATAATAGATGATTTTTTAAATGATGATGAAATCAGATCAGACCTATTGTCATGTTTAATCCCAGTGAGAGTCAAGTTGGGAATTGATAATTTCTTCTTCTTTTTTTTTTTTTTTTTTTTTTTTTTTAACAGAAGATCCATTTAGTATACATTAAGTAAAGATTTCAACAGTTTGCACCCCCATAGAAACACAAAGCGAAATATACTGTTTGAGTACTCATTATAGCATTAAGTCTCAATGTACAGCACATTAAGGACAGAGACACTACTTTTGGTACATTGTATATTAGTCACCACAAATCAGGGAAAACATGATATTTGTCTTTTGGGGACTGACTTATTTCACTAAACATAATGGTCTCCAATTGCATTTCCATTTTGCCTTTGATTTAGTGGTGTTTTTTTTTTAAGATTTATTTATTTATTTGAAAGTCACAGTTACACAGAGAGAGGAGAGGCAGAAAGAGAGAGAGAGAGAGAGAGAGAGAGAGAGGTCTTCTGTCTGATGGTTCACTCCCCAATTGGCTGTGCAACAACCAGAGCTGTGCTAATCTGAAGCCAGGATCCAGGGGCTTCTTCCAGGTCCCCCACATGGCTGCAGGGGTCCAAGGACTTGGGCCATCTTCTACTGCTTTCTCAGGCCATTGCAGAGAACTGGATCGGAAATGGAGCAACCGGGTCTCGAACCAGTGCCCATATGAGATGCTGGTGCTTCAGTCCAGGGCATTAACCCACTGCACCACAGCACCGGCCCCTAGTGGTGGTTTTCACAACACCTGTGTGCTGGAGGCAAAACCACTATGGGAAAAAATGTGATTTCAAAACACAGATGTGAAAATATTAAGCCGATACAAAGTTAAATGCATTATGAAATTTAATGGAAACCATTTCTGCCACTGTGACTCCCAATTTAAGAAAATAAGAGCAACTATATTACAGGAAAAAATAAGAAAACATTTTGATCTTAGTATCAAATTGTTATTCATATAACCTCACAATTCATAAAATGTTCCTTTACATAGCAATCCTGGAAAATGGAAAACTAAATCAATTTTCCATTTCAAATATAATGTGTAATTATAATTATATGTATTTAGGACTTGTACTCTATTTTCTGTAAATGAAAATAATTAAAAGAATCTGATAGGGTAAAAAATGAAAAATAAGGCCATTAATGATTCTCCAGATTTTGTTGGAATGGGGTTGAAGAGTCATGAGGGTCAGATATGTGGCTAATTCGTTTTCCCAGGGGAAGTGTCTGAACACAATCTGACACAGGAAACCTACTTGACAATATCCTACAAACAGAAATAAAGCAGGTAGAATTGTAGCCAATTGCATGTACTTCTTAATGTATAATGTGTAGCTGAGTAATTCTGGATACAGAAAAGCAGAAAACTTATTAGGACAGAGTTAAGCTTAACATAAAGGATGTGGAGTACAATCCAGTTTGTCTTTACAGATTGGTCTGAAATTCTAAATCACAATTTCCCCCATTTTCAAAGAACTTTAAAAGGGATATTATTATCATAACCATGTGTTGAGCAATTATTTAGTACCAGATGTTTCAAGGTGATAGACTATATACAATACAATTCCAAGAGGGACCATTTGTGAAGCATATGTCAGTAAAGTGTATTGAGGAAGAAGAGACAATGTCTCATTCACATATAGATACAATATAGACTAGCAGTTTCGTAAGCTGTGATTAAACATTAGGTACATAATAATTTTATCTTTAAAATAATCTTATAATGAAGAAATCTAAACCGAGAAAATAGAACTTTGTCCAAGATAAAATAGTTGGTTAGTTAATGTTTGGATTTAAAACAAAGATAGTAATTCCAAAACCCATACTTCTAATTGAAGTTCCTTCCTTCCTTCCTTCCTTCCTTCCTTCCTTCCTTCCTTCCTTCCTTCCTTTCTTCCTTTCTTCCTTTCTTCCTTTCTTCCTTTCTTCCTTCTTTCCCTCCACTCTGTCAGATTTGCAGCATTGTGTCAATTATTGCCTATATTTACATAGGTCAGAATAGGAGGACATGTGTTGAAAGAAAAAAAGCAAGAATGAATGTTATTCATGAACAATCACAGACACAACTACAGTACCCTCCATAAAAACGAAGTTTCAGATTTTGAAGTGTCAGTATGATGTTCTAAGGTATCTCCACTGCATCTTAACAATAATGCTATATAAATTTTGCTGGGGAGCATATAGGACACATTAAAACATGTAATCATCGGTAACTCTAGCCCTTCAGACCAAGGCAATCATTATATTTTGTGGTATGTACCCACACACAATCTTATTAAATTTGAGGTGGAGTGTATGAAAAAGGAAGAGAGATTTTCAGGTTGAATACAGTATTATTTTCTCTCCCTTTCCTTGAAATAGAAATTTAGTAGTTCCCCTCTGAAAGAATGTACTTTTTAAAATTTGTTTATTTTGTATATCTACAAATGATAGAAATAATTTGTGAGCACAATATATGATGTATAAATGTAGGCTCTTTTAAGATTACTGGAACTATTTGAGGAATGAATCACCTTCTAGAAAAATTTTGCATGATTGAGACTTTTTTCCTTTCTCCTCTCCTTCCTACCTTCTTTTTTAAAGATTTTGTTTACTTGCTTGAGAGGCAGAGTTACAAGCAGAGAGAATGAGATAAAAAGAGAGAGGTCCTCCATCCGCTGATTGCTGATTCACTCCCCAGCAGGCCACAATGGTTGGAGCTGTGCCAACCAAAACCTGGAGCCAGGAGTTTCTTCCAGATCTCCCACATGGGTGCAGGGGTCCAAGCACTTGGGGCATCTTCCACAGCTTACCTAGGCCTTAACAGAGAGCTGGATCTGAATTGGAACAGTCAGGAAGTCAGGACATGAACCTACTCCCATATGGGATGCCAGTGTGGAAGGTAGAGGCTCTGCCTCCTACAACACAGCACCAGCCCCTCCTTCCTGCCTGCCATCTCCCTCCCTCTTTTGTTTCCCATCCTTTTACTCTGTCTCTCTTCCATGAGCATCAAATTGAAAATCACCATCTCTGTTTCATTTAGTTTATTTAGTCAGACTTTGAAGTTAGGGTAAACTATATATAATTCCCAGACTACACGATCATTTTTGTAATCTGGGTATATTTTATGTTGTACAACAATCACCATAAAAATAAAAGTTTAAATTAGTACTCATTTATTATCTCAGATTTTCAATGTCAGAAGTTAAAGCATGGCATAGGTCTCTGCTCAGTTCTCACAAAGCTGAAATTAAGGTATCAGTCAAGGAAAAGTTCATATCTCAGACTCAAGGTCCTGTTCCAAGGTGATGTAGTGTTAGAATAATCCATTTCCTTGCAGTTATAGAATCCATGGAGAATTTCGTCTTCAAGTAAAGTAGGGGGAAGTCTTGGTGACCTTTGTACCGCATTTGGGATCTCAGCTAACTAGATTTGGGGTGGGGAGGAGTCACTGGCTAACTTCCTATTTGATTAAGTCAACTAATTAGGAAACTTAGTTCCATATGAAGAATTTCATTTACCACTCAAAATAATATAATCATGAGACTGATACTTGCTCATGTTCTGAGATGTCTTCTGTTCTTAAAGGAAGATGTTATATAAAGATTTGGATCACTGGGAATTAAATATTCATCCTGCTATCCTGAACAAATCATAAAATATCTTTATAATCTATCTTTCTAACTGGTTTATGTTGAAATCTTTATAAAAATATAAGCTTTATAATTCAGGTAAACCACTTTGAATATTGTTACAACAAACATCTTTTTAATATTTGCATAGTTCATAATGTCATGTTTTCTCTAAGAAGTTTCCCCAGGTGAAGCACTCTAGAATCCTGGCATTATCTCAAAGCTATATATGACTTGATGGCTTAGACAAAGATGGCCGAGATCATCCAAGGAAGGATGGAAAAAGTTTAATTAATGAGTATTATGTTATAATAGATAGGAGAAGGAAATACTAGTGTTATATTGCACAGTAGAGTGAATAAAAAAATGATACTGCATATCTTTTTCAAAACAAGAAGAAAGGATCCTGAATGTTTTCATCATAGAAAGATAATAAATGATTGAGAAGACAGACATGTTTACCATTAGCAGAACACCACACAAAAATGTATGTATTGAGATATAAAATGATACCCCATAAATAGATATAATTTTGTATATAGATTGATTTTTATAAAGCCAGCAATACATTCAATGATGGCAAGAGTCCCTTAAATACATTCAGTTAAGCCAATAAGAAAACACAGATGATGTACTAGAGACAGTGAAAATTGGTTTTGATTGAATTGAAGACAAGGTTGCTTTAAGGAACACTGATTTGTTTGAGTTTGTGGTAAGATGAAATAGATAAAACAAAGATGAGGAAATTCAATTATTTCCTAATAGCTTTTTATGAATCTTCACCTGAAAAAGAGAACAATAGAAATAGACTGCTAAACCTTGTCCATGGTATAAATTTCAATGTTCTTATAGAGAATACACATCTTGTAAATCACTCCCAAAAATATTAATCTCAAATATTAGGAAAATAACATGTTCTGAATTTGTATCCTGCTTTTGACATTTATAGATGATGACCTTGAATACATTCCAAATATCTATTGTATTATCTGTCCAGAAAAAGTAATAGTACATATCTCACATGCTTTTGTAAGAATTAAATGAGAGGATCATTTCTCACAATGTCCAGAAAACATTAAACATCAGCTCCTATGAGTAAAATCAGAAAATAAAACTCTATCTATCTATCTATCTATCTATCCATATTATAAATCTGATCTGTCTATGTAGGTATTTGTCTGTGTATACTTGACCACTAAGAAATTTAGAAAAGGTAAATGCAATGCCAAATTATAGTTATTAGTATCATATCAGTCCAGCAAATTTTGTTATTATGACATTCATACATTCTCTAGATCATTTCATGTCCATCATTGCATTACTACTTCACATGTCTTTTATGACAAATTCTCTCCAAAATCTTTGAAAATAAAATCAGTAATAAATCAATAACTTTAAGTTTTCAATTGACAATAAGTTAACTCACTGAATGTAACACCACTATTATTATGGTAATTTTTGACATTTATTGTGTTTAGAATGTACCTTGCAGTCAAGATATTAGAAGCCTTCATAACTTTCTCAATTATGTAAAACCAATGATGCATTTCTCACAGAGGCAAGGATGGATTTTTGCAAAACTCACTAAGCTGACTCAGCAATAAATTCCCTACCTTCTGAGAACTGATCTAAACAGCTTGGACAAATGACTGCTTTAAATTGTGAGTGACATGGAGCAATGCAAAAAGTCAGCAATGCATTCAATGGTTCCAAAAATTCCTCAACCAAACTCTACTAAAAACCAGTAGGAGAATCCAACTGATATACTAGTTATGGTGGAAACCAATTTTCTTTAAGTTTATTAGCAGACATATCAGATTTTACTCACTATTATTAAATTGATTAAATAGATTTATTGGCTATAGCATTCTAGTAATGTTACCGGAGAAGCAAAGGGTCCTTGTCTTCACAAAAGAAAGAATTCAGGCATGAGACAGAGAGCAGTGGAGAGCAAAGGAGCAAGGTTTATTAGGGTAGGGACATCTGTAAGTACGGATGGGCACCTCTCCAGAGAGGACCTGAGAGAGAGTGTGCAATTCACGTTTAGGCTGGGGTTTTTAAGGGGTTGGATCTTGCCTTCCTTCCCCTTCTCCTTCTTCTCCTCTTGAACAAAGGACTTGTTGGATGTAAATACGAAAAATTCCTAAGTTCTTCCCTCAAAGTTATTAGACAAGGGAAGCTTTACTGGCATTGCCTCACTTTAGAGGAAGGATGTTTATTAAGCCAGGTAGAAGGGGAAGGACCCCCTGGAAAGTCATCAGGATCCAGGCGGGGCTTTGAAGTGCAGATACTAGGCTGCACCTGGAAGGTTATTGGATAGAAGGGGTAGGGCTCACTGAAAGGTCATCAGGATCCGGGTGGGACTTTGAAGTGCAAGATGCTGGGTTTCTGGAGCTTCTGCAGTAGGTGCTGGTCTTCAGGCCTTTCTCATACACACATAGGCTCAATTTCTGACTTCCTACCTAACAGTAACAATTTATAGGGGCCTCTTGTCCTATAAAGAAACAGGATTGAAAAACTAGACATAACATTTCATGGCTGAGTGCTACAAACGTGCTGTACTTAACAGAGTATTGATTGAGACAGGCAAGTATATGGACAAACAGCTGAGAACAGTCCCAGGACACTGAAGAAGCTAAGTGGCATTAAATTTCAGATTTTTACAAACAATGCTTACAATTCTCTTAAGAGTTTCTGTTTCGGCTGGCACCGCGGCACTCATGGCTAATCCTCCACCTGCGGCACCGGCACTCCAGGTTCTAGTCCCTGTTGGGGCACTGGATTCTGTCCCAGTTGCTCCTCTTCCATTCTAGCTCTCTGCTGTAGCCCAGGAAGGCAGTGGAGGATGGCTCAAGTGCTTGGGCCCTGCACCTGCATGGGAGACCGGGAGGAAGCACCTGGTTCCTGGCTTTGGATCAGCGCAGCCTGCCAGCCATAGCGGCCAATGGGGGGTGAACCAATGGAAGGAAGATCTTTCTCTCTCTCTCTCTCCCTCTCTCTAAAGATAAAAATTAACAAAAAAAATTTTCTGTTTCACCATTTTGAACTGTTTCCTTAGAATGAAAATGCTGGTAGATATTTAGAAAGCAAACAGAGATGCCTGAGAACAGAAGTTCCTTTAGCCTTGACATAGAACCAAAAGACTCTCCCTGTAAGTATATTTCTTCCTTGTAATTTGCTGAGTATTTCTTCCTTGTAATACTTTCCTGAGTATTTCTTTTGCAGTGCAGAAGCTCCTCAGCTTGATATAATCACATTTGTCACTTTTGGCTTTGATTGCTTGTGCTTCTGGGATCTTTTCCAAGAAATATTTGCCAGTGCCAATGTCTTGCAGAGTTTCACCAATGTTTTCTTGCAATTTGATTGTATCGGGCCATAGCCTTAGGTCCTTGATCCATTTTGAGAGGATTTTTTTGTACAAGGTATAAGGGAAGGCTCTTGCTTCATACTTCTGCATGCAGAGATCTAGTTTTACAGTACCATTTGTTGAAGAGAATGTCATTCTGAGGATTGATCTTAGCTCCTTTGTCAAAGATAAGTTGGTTGTAGATGCATGGATTGATTGCTGGAGTTTCTATTATGTTCCATCTGTCTACAGCTTTATTTTTTTTTTACCAGTATCAGGCTTTTTTTTTTTTTATTATACCTTCCCTGTAGTATGTCTTGAAATCTGGCATTGTAATGCCTCTGACTTTGTTTTTGTGGTATAAGATAGCTTTATCTATTCGGAGTCTCTTGTGTTTCCATATGAATTTTAGAACTATTTTTCTAGATCTGAGAAGAATGTCATTGGTATTTTGTTTGGACTGCATTGAATCTGTAAACTGTTTTTGGTAGTATGAACTTCTTGATGATATTAATTCTTCCAATATACCAGCATGAAATATTTTTCCATTTTTTTGTCTTCTTCTATTTCTTTCTTAAATGTTTTGTAATTTTCATTGTAGAAATATTTAACATTCTTGGTTAACTTTATTCCAAAATATTTTTTGTAGATATTGTGAATGGCATTGATCTTAAAAGTTCTTTCTCAACTAGGGCATTGTCTGTGTATAAAAAAGCTATTGATTTTTGCATGTTAATTTTATTTCCTGCCACTTTACCAAACTCTTCTTTAAGTTCTCTTGGTGGAGTGTTTTGGTCCCCCTACATATAGAATCATGTCATCTGCAAATAGGGATTTTTTTTTCTTGGATTGTAACTCAAGTTTTTATTTTATTTATTTTTTTAACTTTTATTTAATAAATATAAATTTCCAAAGTACAACTTTTGGATTATATCAGCTTTCCCCCCATAATCTCCCACCCACCCCCAACCATCCCATCTCCCACTCCCTCTCCCATCCCATTCTTAATCAAGATTCATTTTCAATTATCTTTATATTCAGAAGATCAATTTAGTATATACTAAGTAAATATTTCAACAGTTTGCACCCACACAGAAGCACAAAGTTTAAGTACTGTTTGAGTAGTAGTTATACCATTACTTCACATAGTACAACACATTAAGGATAGAGATCCTACATGGGGAGTAAGTGCACAGTGACTCCTGTTGTTGATTTAATAATTGGCACTCTTATTTATGACATCAGTAATCTCCCTAGGCTCTTGTCATGAGCTGCCAAGGCTATGGAAGCCTCTTGAGTTTGCCAACTCTGATCTTATTTAGACAAGGTCATAGTCAAAGTGGAAGTTCTCTCCTCCCTTCAGAGAAAGGTACCTCCTTCTTTGATGGCCTGTTCTTTCTGCTGGGATCTCATTCACAGAGATCTTTCATTTAGGTCATTTTTTTTTTTTGCCAGAGTGTCTTGGTTTTTCATGCCTGAATACCCTTTAGGGCTGATTCTGAGGCCAGAGTGCTGTTTGGGACAACTGCCATTCTATGAGTCTGCTATGTATAGTAGGGATGTTTTGAATTCTTCCTTTCCAATTTGTATCCAATTGACCTTTCTACTTTCTAATGGCTCTGGCTAAAACTTACAGGTATATATTGAAGAGTAATGGTGAAAGTGGGTACCCTTGTCTGGTTTTGTATTTTAATGGGAATGCTTCCAACTTTTCCCTGTTCATTATGATGCTGGCTTTGGGTTTGTCATAAATTGCATCGATTGTGTTGAGGAGTGTTCCTTCTATAACCAATTTTCTTAAGGTTTTCATCATGAAAGGATGTTATATTTTAATCAAATGCTTCCTCTGCATCTATTGAGATGATCATATGATTTTTATTAATCAGTTTGTTAATGGCACCTGCCGTCTATCAGCTACTTGCAGGGGCCATTGTGGAGAGTTTGGGGAGAAAGAAATATGCCCTCCCCCTTTTTGGCTTGGTTAAATGTGTACCCTGACACCCTATGGTTTTAGCCCTGATTTAAATACAGTGTAGTCTGCCAAATTCTTCCTCTGGCTATATCTGATGGGAAGTGAATGATTGAATGCCTATCACCATAGGCACAGGGTGCTGCAGTCTGATCTCACCTCTCTGTGCAAAGCTGGCACTATCTCCAGTTCTCAGCTGCTGCAGTCATGTGTCGTATATGGGCTTGTTGCTGTGTGGTTGCACTTTCCACACAAATCCACAGCATCCCTCTTCCTCCTATGTTATTTCCACTACAGTTTTCTCTCTGACTCTCCTGTGAGAAAGTACTTTCCCTGCTTTTTTTTTTTTTTTTTCTATATTCCCTTAGCCAAAGCAGTATACATACCCTTTCCCTATTCTGCCATCTTGGAATCTCTGGACTCTTTTTTTTTTTTCAAACTACCCTCTTTGGAAACCTTTTTTCCTTTAAAAATTCTTTTCACTGACTTGTTGGGCAGGAAGAGAACATTTGGGATCAATGGATCATTTTTTTCTCAAGACTGCTGGCTACTTGAAACAAACCTTTTCTTCTTATTGGCTCTTACTTCTGATTAATTGGCTATCCAATGATAAGAACCTAGAGCCTGATACTTGTCCAATAACACAAATACACAAAAAGGGAGCAATTTATAAGATTCAATCATTCACTCCCCATCAGTGAAGTATCACTATTTTCATACAAAATCTAATGACTTGGAATTTTGTTTCACTTATTTTTTTTCTTTTTTGATACTTCAAGTGAGAATGTAGGTATAGTCTTCTTTACTTTAACAAGAAGTATACTTTCATCTTAGTTAATTAAGTAGCATTTTTATCTTAAAAGTTCAATTTACATAGGAAAAAATACATTCCTCCTCCTTATGATATGGGATAACTAGCTTAGGGCCAAAGACAGAAAATGATTTTTTCATAGTTTATTGTAAAGAGTAAGACAGAAATGGCTACACATGATATACCAGGAATGCATCTCAGTCTGAGAGCCCAGTCTGCATTCAGACTGAGGTTTTTATAGATATGAGTATGCGTTTCCCCATTTTTACTCCCCACTTCCCTCTTATGAGAAAGTCTGGTTGGGGTATTTCCCCTAAATAAAACTCTCTTGAAAATTTGGCAATCAGGATTCTTCTCTATTGGAGAAGCAAATGACTTATTTTATTTGAAAGACAGAGCCAGAGAGAGATGCAGAGCCAGAGAGAGAGAGAGAGAGAGAGAGAGAGAAAGAAAGAGAAAGAGAGAGGTTTCCATTTGCTGGTTCATTCCCCAGATAACTGCAATGGACTGAGCTGATCTGAAACTGGAGAAAGGAACTTCTTCCAGGTCTCCCACATGGATGCAGGGGTCTGGGACTTGTTCCATCTTCTACTGCTTTCCCAGGCCATAGCAGGATTGGAAGTGAAGCAGCCAAGACTCAAACTGGAGCCCGTATGGGTTGCCAGCACCACAGGCTGGGGCTTTAACCTGCTGCGCCAGAGCGCCGGCCCCTGCAGATGACTTTTTCAGTCCAGTATTGCCACTTGTATCATTCCCTCAATTCAGTGAATTCATTTTTATAAAGGACAAGGAAGGGCAACTTGGGCTAGGGAAGACAGAGAAGAGGCTGTGTCCTGCTTTAAAGACTTGGTTCCTCACTTCTTTGCATATAAATTCTTTTTTCTTTAAAACTTCTCATTTTATTTGGCTTCTCTTACACACATAGGCTAATGTATACCTAGCTACCTTAATGTTCCACCATCAAGATAAGTAACCCATAATCTTATGGGGGCATGGGAATGAACTCATTTTCTGTACCTTTTTCAAGATGACATATAGATGTAGAGGTGTTTTATGGATATTATTATCTTGCCATTTGTCCTACGGTGTTTGAGGGTGGCCTTAGAAAAGATTGTCTTGTAATATACAGGAATGGTCACTTCATCTAGCAAGATAGGCTGGAAGAGCTGTACCACAACCACCGGAAATTAGGTGATTTTTATTCTGTTAGACAAAATGAATGAGGGCATAAAAGACACATGGTGTAACTATAGGCAGTAAGAATATGGGAGCTATAGGGCCAATAATGTGCAATAGTCAAAATTTCTATGACCAGATATTAGGCCAAAATCCTAGTCTTGTTCAATCTGGTCCTGAAGTTATCTGGTCTTGTCCAAGAAAGTGGTTTGGTACTTGTCTATTTTGACCCTAAAACATTTCTGATGCATGGCATAGACACCTACTTGGGCAGCAGTTAGCATGTCTGTCTGTCTGCTTTGGAGGACTGAGTTTAGCAACAGGGGCCCTAATATTCCCCCAAGACCAGTTTTTTCTCCCCCCACCCAGGGGATGAGATGAGCAATAAATAATTTACTTCCTGTCAGACCAGTTTTAATTTTGTTCTGCTAGGAAGATAAGGGTGTTAACCCCGGAGTCTCAAGCTCAGGGACAGATGAGCATATCATCTACATATTGTATTTTTTTCTACCTAGTCAATAAACAGGTTAATTAAGTTCTATGAGAGCATGCCCAAATCAGAGCAGCACTGTCTGTAAATCCTTCTGTCCACACTGTCCAGATTACCTATTGCTTTATGCCCTGTGTGTTAAATGCTTTTAGAGGCAAATAGAAATTAACAGAAGGGGCTTGATAATAATAAGCTGAGTGATATATGTGAGACTGGACCTATAATTTTGCATGGGGTACTGGAAGAGCTATTACAAGGGAAGTGTGAACCTACTTAGGGAAGACACCCTGTTGATTCCCACTGCCTGGCTGGGCTGGGAGGAGAGCTGGCCAGAATAGAAGGTTAGTATAGAATAGGTGGCACCTCTAAAAGGAAATTTATGGTCCTGCCTGTAACATCACTGCCTCTAAGCTGTCCCCTCAATACTGATGGTTACTTTGGAAGCTGGGCAGAGTGAAGGGTTTTTTCAGCTTAGAGAGCGCCAGCAGGGTATTCAGCTGTGACCTAGGAATCCTTTGATCCCAAGACAGTTGCATTTCCAATGGCCCAGCTCTTGGCAAAGCTGGCACGACTCTTCAGGAGCTGACTTCTGCCAAGACAGCTGTTTGGCCAATTTCCTGACTTTCTACATCAAAAACAGATGCTATTTTGGGGGGAGGAATGAACTTGTTGGGTCTCTTTGATGTCAGTACACCATGGAAAATAGGTATTGGTTTGCCTGTCACTTATCCTTACAAAACTTGGTGGCCACCTTATATAACCTGTCTATAAATGTTGAGGTCATGAATAAAACTTTCATCTCTCCCTTAGTCTGGTTTGAAAATGGAAGCTTGGCTCACTTACTGTGCCCACAGCAGAATAAATCTAGCTGTAAAGTAATATCATACTTTAAACTCGCATTTTTGGCATGTCATTTGGTCTTTTATATGTGGCCAGGATTATTACAGGAAAAGGCTAGTTATTCTTTTTATAAGGTCTCAGAATCAAACTGTATATCATAATAGAGGATCCTTTAGAAGAATCAGTTTCCCAAAAAAACATCAAAATAAGATCTTAGACCCTTTCAAGAGTTATCCATTCAACCTGAGTATTTTAACCAAAGCTATGGAGCAGATCAAATCAAAGTTGCAGTAATTAATTTTTTTTTAAACAGGCAGGAAATGCAACGTCTCGTAAGAATCAGTTTTCTCAAACAATCAAGACCCAGTAATGACAACAGAAAAACATACAAGATCCTCCCCAAAGATGCATAAAATCCAATTATAAAACACAGAAACACCTTGATTAAAAGGGTTAGCACATGATATCAGTATATGAAACCATTATTTGTAACAGTTAGAAAGCCTCATGGAACAAAGAGGTAGAGAATTATAATCCTGCTGTCTGGAACTACAAAGGTCAGAGACTCAGTTTAGAGTTAAGATAGTCATTTTAACATTCTGGAGAGAAATTTCCAGATCTCTCCCAGGGTTGATCTTTAGATGAAGGTCTGAGAGTCCAAAGAATTTACAGTGTTCCAGCAGCCCACTTTGGGCACCTTTTACTTGTTTGAAAAGTGTTTTCTGCCCTGGGCTATGGGAGCATCACATCAGGAACCCACTGTGAGGAAGAGGTTGACAAGTGAGAGTAGACACATCTACCTATGCTCAGCTAGCTCTCATCTGTGTCCTTAGCATGTCTTGACTGCTACTAAGATGATTGTCACCTTTAAAAAAAAGACCTAAATGAAAGATCTCCACGAGTGAGATCCCAGTGGAAGGAATGGGCCATCAAAGAAGGAGGTACCTTTCTCTGAAGGGAGGAGAGAACTTCCACTTTGACTATGACCTTGTCTAAATAAGATCGGAGTTGGCAAACTCAAAAGGCTTCCATAGCCTTGGCAACTCATGACAAGAGCCTAGGGAGATTACTGACGCCATAAACAAGAATGTCAATTGTTAAGTCAACAACAGGAGTCACTGTGCACTTACTCCCCATGAAGGATCTCTGTCCTTAATGTGCTGTACAATGTGAATTAATGCTATAACTAGTATTCAAACAGTACTTTACACTTTGTGTTTCTGTGTGGGTGCAAACTGTTGAAATATTTTCTTAGTATATACTAAATTGATCTTCTGAATATAAAGATAATTGAAAATGAATCTTGATGAAGAATGGAATGGGAAAGGGAGTAGGAGATGGGGGGGGTTGTGGGTGGGAGGGAAGTTATGGAGGGGAAAAAGCTACTGTAATCCAAAAGCTGTACTTTGGATATTTATATTTATTAAATAAAAGTTAAAAAAAATGATGATTGTCACCTGGTTTAACTTTTTGTACCCAGGAAGAGTATATACAAAAGATGTCCCTTTGACCAAACATTGTTAGAGAATGGAAAGGAAAGAACTGTATGGTGGCTTTTTCTATCTGACTCCCATTCTTAATAAATATCTTAATTCTATATACCTTTCTCTCTCTGTCTCTCTCTGTCTCTCTTTTTCCCTGTCCCTCTCTCCCTCCATCCCTCTCTCCCTCCCTCTCTGTCATTGCCAAACAACATCCAAAACTGGTTGGAGGCATTGCTGTAGTACCCCCAAATTGGGTCTGCTCACAAAATGTGTAGAGAGCCAGTAACTGACTTCAGGGAGAAGGAAGAAAGTAGATATTTATTGCAAAGTTCAGAACAAGTATGCTACATGGTACTGTTCCTTAGTGCCAAGGATTACTCTTTAGAAGGGACTACAACAAATTTAATTAGATGGAGATACAAATATAGATAGATGATAGAAACATAGATGAAAATATATAGATTATGCATTGATGCACATACTTTTAAAAGGAAAACCTATTTTTTCTGAAATGCAAATGTCTCCTCAAATACAACCCAAACTGGCACTTTAAATCATTTGAACAATAGATGATATTTTAATTTATATTTCAACTGAATTTCTCCAGCCAATTAATAATATAACTTATATTTGATTTACAAGTTCTGATATTGGAAGCTAGAGGCATTTTTGGCTAAGGGCAAATTTAATTAAGCATTGAAAGTTGTCCTTTTCCCAATATTCCAAAACCAACAGTCCTCTGATATAATCTAAATGGAAAGCACATTTTCATAGCCAGAAATAATATTGAGACATATCCTGAAACTGCATTGCAAATTTCAAATACAAAAGCAAAAAGGAAATAATGTGAATAGTTTCTGAACCTGAGAATATATTTATCCAATTTGGGAACAGTACCCTCAAGTATCAGAGTTTAATGACTTTTCTAGATCCAACAATATTTCTTCAGAAGCAAAACATAGTGAGTTAAAAAGAAAACAGCTCATAACTGCAAGTCTGCCTTCTCATTTATATTTGAAACTTGAATGATCCTAAACCTTGCAGAAACTGTAAAATATTTGTGTGTTCATCAAACTGCATTTTAAGTTGGATTATCTGGGCTTACCTATAACAGCACAGCTTTGAGTTCAGATTTCTGAATTCCACTGTTATTGGGACAGAACCTGCCAAGGATATTTTCAACAATGTCTCCACTTAGCTTGGTCAAATAAAAATAAATTCAAGTTTAGATGTGGAAACTATTTGAAAAGACTGTTGCACTAAGAGGAACACAATGATTTCAGGATCTGAAACATTCTTAAAATTAAATAAAAAATAAGACTTTTATAAGGTGGCATAAGCAGGACTAACAGGAAATTTTGAGGGAATAGTAGACAGGTTGGGGTGAGAAGACAGCATGATCAAGGTAATATGATAGGAAATGTTTATCATGTTGGTCATCCAGTTCCTAAAAAGCACCTTTAAGAGTGTTTTTTTTTTTTTTAACACTCTTTGTTTACTCAAAAGGCAGAGCTACAGATGCAGATAGGGAGAGACAGAGAGAAAGGTTTTCCATCCTCTAGTTCACTCTCCAAATGGCCTCAACGACCAGAGCTGGGTCAATCTGAAGCCAAGAACCAGGAGCTTCTTCCAGGTCCCCCATGTGGGTGCAGGGGTCCAAGCACTTGGGCGATTTTCCACTGCTTTCCCAGGAGATCAGCAGGGAGCTGGATCAGAAATGGAGCAGCTAGGACTTGAATTGACACCCATTTGGGATACCAATGCCACAGGTGGATGTGGAAACTAATACCCCAGAGCCCTGGACCTAAGAGGTTTAGAATGTCAATTGCTTGCTTCAATTTGGGGCAAGTCAAAGTTGAGTAGTTTCTGATAAGAAGTATGACAAAAATATGATCTGTCCTTAACTTTTTTAGAGGTGGGGTGAAAGTAACTTTGGGGTTAAAGTTCAAAGTAGTTTTCAGCACTGTCTAGTCTTCACATTCTTTACTAAGCATGTTGTCCAATGCACAACTATTTACATCCTAGATCTCAGATATCTGAGGAGAGATGGATAGGAATTTTATGAAAAAAATAATTACTGATGATTAACTGAGATAGCAAAATAAAAATTTGAGGCTTAAACAGACCAATGCTGAATATTCTGTGACTCGGTGTCTTAAAGTGTCTTTCCACCCAGTCTGTACTTGGCAATCTATTTTAATGTGCTCAATGACATATCACCAAATATGTTGAGAGGACAGGATCAAAATGTGCTTTCAAGGTTAGCCCTCTGTGTTTTAACCTTTGTTGAGCTTACGTCAAGAGGCAGACAGAAAATAGGAGTATTAAAATAATCATGGGAAGTCCAGAGTAGGAGACTAAATATAAACCAATGATGGCTCATCTTCTTAAGAGAAACATTCTATGAGGTGAACTCTGAATAATTAATGGGGTTTCTGAAAGGAAATTATGCTGTGACTAGATATCCTCATTATTTCTACCTCTCCCTTTTCCTTGTTGATTTCCCTCCTCCCATGCTATAACCAAGAATGCTTTTTCCTTATTGATTCATTTTAATGCTCATAATATAGGTAAATGTTGTGGCATCTAGTGTTCTCCCAACTGTAATGCACATATCTGATCACTTTCCTGATCACGAAACCAAAGGCTTATACTCCATGATCTTGTTTTAGCCTACCCCTGTTTTAATAAATAAATTATTTATTTTACTATTTATTTATTTTCATCGATTTTAAAGACAGATAGAGACAGGCAGAGAAAAAGAGTAACGGAAACATACAGAGATTTCTCATCTTCTAGTTCACTTCTCAAATTGCTGCAACAGCCAGGGCTGGGCCAGGCTGAAACCAGATCCAGGAACTTAATCATGTCTCCCAGATGGATGTCAGAGACCCAAGACTTGAACCATCACCTGCTGCCTCCCAAGGTGCATAAGTGCACATTAGAATGAAGTTGGAATTGGAGGCAAAGCTGAGAATTAAAATCGTCCCCAGATATTAGATGTTGGTGTCCCTAGGGTCATATTAAATGCAAGGCCACATATTCATTCCAGCATATTATTTCTTGAGAAGAAACAATAGAAAATCCAGAAATATTGAAGTATAAATTCTGCTTAAAAAATAAATACCAGGAGAAAAAGGCTTCCCCTAAGGACTAAGTAAGTTTATAGAGAGAAGAGCACTGAAACAGAATTCTAGGTCCTAATGACTTATCTGGGGACCATCATGGTCCTAAGAGAGTCGGAGAATGGGGAGATATAATTTTATGGACAATTAAGATAAGATCTGAACATAGGTAATAAAAGCAGAGAAAAAGGTTCAGAATATGAAGGAAAAATTCTTGAGTCATGAGGGAGGGACAAAAATTTAACTATATTTTCATTCATGAAATGTCAGGACACACAGCTCTTTTGTGGAATAATTAAATAAAGAAAAAAGTATGAAAATCTCTCACATCTTGGAGCTTATGTTCTATTAAATAAATATATTAGACCTTTTTTTGCCATAAAAGCTGAATATGGGGGATGGCACTTGCCAGGGTGCCTAATACCACATCCTGTATTGGAATGCCATGTTTGACTCCAGGCTATTCTATTTCCCATCCAGCTTCCTGCTATGTGTACCTTGGGAGGAAGCTGATGATGACTCAAGTACCTGGGTCTCTGCCATCCACACAAGAGATCTGGTTGGAATTCCAGGTTCCTGGTTTGGGCCTGGCCTAGCCTTGGCTCTTACAAGGTAAGTAATGAGTAAAATAGCAGATGAAAGATCTCTCTCTCTCCCTCTTTCTCTCTCTCTCTCTCTCTCTCTCTCTCTCTTTCTCTCTTTGTATATGTCTATCTTTCAAATGAATTTTTTTTACCAGTTGAACATGATTATGGGGAAAAGATAACACACAACAAACTAAATCAACAAACACAAAAAGAAGAAGGAAACTAAAGTTATTGTATTTACCAAATAATCCAAGTAAGCATCATTGAGATAATAAGATTTGAGCCAAGACTTTCAAAAAGAGAGGTAATTAGCCAAGGAGATAGCCCTGTGAAGAACTTCCCAGGAAGAGCTTCTAAAGCCTTGAACCTAAGTCAGGAGTGTGCCTTAGGTGCTGGATAAACTCGTAAAGGATAATTTGCTTCAGGAAAAGTGAGCACAGGTGGAAGGAAGAGTAATAGGTATGCTTTGTCAGTCTCAGGCTAGTGATCCATGACTGTAGACATCATTGACTTTAGAAAACAATGAATAATTTTAATAATTTTTGTAATGACTCAATATTTTTCCTCAACATTTTCCTGATAAACTATCTTTCTCAAACCGTTTTCCTGTTTTTCTCCCTTACTTTGTTCTCTTTACTTGTGTTTTCCTGAATACAATCAATTATACTTTAAAACTGTTTTTATTTGCATTATGAACTTTGGGAAAGTTATAGTAAATTTTTTAAAGTCTAGTTCAACTTATAAATTGTTCCATTCCATTGCTTTGACTTTCAAATACTACTTTATCATAATGTTCCTTCAAATTTGATTTCACCCTTTAGTCATTTAAACACAGTCAAACAAATGGCCTTAGCCAAAGAGCATCTGGCATAAATAAATCCTAAACATGCTCCAGAGAATTTCTTCAACATTCTCAATAGTCTATCATTGATCATATTGTTACATCATGAAGTATCATTTATCTTAATGGATGTAATACCTTTCCAGTGTAAATTTAAAAACAAATTATTTTCCTTCTATTATTGAAAGTAATTGAACAACACCAGAGATTATTCCATAATTCTTCATTTGATGTTGAATTTTGAACAGTTATATATATGAGAGGCAACTGATAAAACAGAAAAAAAAATAGTAAATATCTCCATGCACATGTTCACCAGTTTGAAGAATCAAAAGCTATATTTGAAAACACACCCAATGCAATATTTTTATTTAACTCAATAATCAAGAATTATACTTGTAATATCTTCTGCAAGCAAAGTTACATTGAAGGTAATTGTGACAATGTAAATTGAGATAAGAACTTTCAAAAGCAAAGTAGTGATGTAAAACACTACCTATAGAGACTTTTAAATAATCTGTCCAAGTAACGTGACCTCAGATAATTTAATTGACAGAAGCAATGAAGTATAATGCCAAGATAGTCTCATTAAACAGAACACAAGGTCAAGCATTTGGAGAAGCTGTTAACAGCCTGCTTGGAAATGCCCACATCCCATATTAGAAAGTCTAGTTTTCACTACTGGCTCGAGTTCCAATTCCAGCTTCCTGATAATGGTCATGCTGGGAGGCAGCAGGGATCCTTCAAGTACCAATGAGCATCTCAAATTGAGTTCTGAACTCTTGACTTCAGTGAGGCTTAGTCCCCAGATGTTGTGGACACTTGGGGAATGAACCAGAAGGTGCCATCTCTCGCTCCCTCACCCCACCTTTCATAAAAGTAAAAAGAAAAAGGGAACTGGCACTGGCATAGCAGATAAAGTCACCACATGCAGTGCTGGCTAGTGGTAGCTCCGACATTTTCCCCAGCACCAGAGCCTTTGACTACATAAAATCTTCTAGATTCTATGGCTCAATTGAAAGGACTGCTTATAGCACAATGTAGGTGTGTCATAGAGGCTTTTTCTGCTTGGGGTCTGACACAGGATGACAGCTTTTAGGGTGACTTAGATCATGAGCTGGTGCTGTATAACATGATTTCATAATTAATATCACTCCTTTGTCCTCCTGAAAAATGTAAGATTTAATAATAGTCTCAGAATGGAGGAATTGTTCTAATGTGTTCCTGAATACTAGATCCCTAATTTCTTTTATGTATATGACAGGACACTGAATATTTATAATGTTTATTTTCTAGCTACTACATTATAAGGCTCTGACCACATTCTATAGTATTCTAGACAGCTTTGTTTATCTGATATATTTAGTACAATAGAATAAAAATAATGAATCAGTGTTCTATTTTGCAGGATATCTAGATAGTTCAGTTATCTTGGGACTACATTATGACAGAAAGAAGGTGAGTTGATGTAGTCTTTGGGAAAAATATATACTTTCTTGTACACAAGTCCTATCTGATATCCCTTTCTGACTAAACTAGAAAATAATTTTACAAAACTGTAGCCTTATATCACATACCTATGAGCATGCTAATCTCCCCTAGCAGATATACTACTCTGGCAGAGCAGCTGCAAATAGTGATACTACTTGAATGGGTTTGCAGGAGTCTACTGTCATGCTTCAGGCTTCATTTGAGTTTTCAGATGTCACAGTAGTGAACTAAATTATTATATATGTGTGAATTAATATATTAATATTAAAATTATAAACATCATTGATAATTTATTAATATGTAACATATTGTAGATATATAAATGTTAATAATTAATATATATATGAATGACATGAGGATGTTTAAACAAGAGAGAGAGGAGGAAGAGGGGTGAGAGTATAGGTGGGAAGGTGAGCATGGTTGGAAGAACCACCATGTTCCTCAAATTGTAATTATGAAGTGCATGAATTTGTAATTGTAAAGCTGTATAGTTCTGCATACATTCCTATGAACTGACTTTTAAGGGTACAGTTTAAAAACTTGCCATGGAAGCCCAAGTCCTCTTAAGCTCAGTGATAAAAATACCGTATTAAGTGTTAAAGTGATCATATGGATAAGATTGTCTGGTAATAATAACAGATAGAATTAAAAAGAAGTGAATGATTTAACATGGGAAACAGTCCACACAGTAGACTCATGGAATGACAATCACATTAAGTAGCACTCTGACCTCAGAATCAGGCCTCAAGGCATTCTGGTCTGGTTGAAATGCTCCCGAGAGCATTTCAGGCATGTAAAACCAAGACACTGTGCCAAAAATGTCCTACATGAAGGACTTCTGTGGGTGAGACCCTAGAGGAAAATAAATAAGTACTTTTCTTTGAAGGGAAGAGAGAACTTCCACTCTGCTTATGGCCTTATGTAAATATCGATGGAATGTGTGGATTCAAAAGGCTTCCATATGCTAGGCAGCTCATGTCAAGAGCCTCTGGTGATCACTGATGTCATGCATAAGAATGTGAATTGTTAAATGAACAATAGGAGTCACTGTGCACTAACTTCCCATGCAGGACTTCTGTCCTCAAAGAGTTGTATTATAATTATGTCTAAGTGCTTGCAAAAGATGTATCACTCTTGAGTGCTTCTTTAAAGTTAATTAAGTTTCTAAAAAAAAAAAAAAAGAGGTGAAATTAACTTGAAGATGCGATGACTTTGAACCTTGTCTCTACTGTTGAGGAACAGGTTTTTTTTCATGCAAATTGTTGAGTTCTTTACTTAGTATGTAGTTGGTCTTCTATGTATAAAGTTAATCAAAAATGGAGGATCTTAGTGGAGAATGAGACTGGGAATGGGAGAGGGAGGAGACGGAGGGGTGGGAGTGTGGGTTAGAGGGTGGGTAAGGGGGAAAGAATCACTGTATTCCTAAAATTGTACTTATGAGATGCATGAAGTTTGTATTCCTTAAATAAAAGTTTTCTTTGGAGGAAAATAATATATATGTGAATGACATGGGGATGCTTAAATATATACATCATACCCTTTATTCTTTGGCACTTACTGTATTTGGTACAGGGTGCTTTTGAGAAGAGGAGCACACGTTCAGAAAATTTTATTTGGGGCCGGTGCCGTGGCTCAATAGGCTAATCCTCCGCCTTGCGGTTCCAGCACACCGGGTTCTAGTCCCGGTTGGGGCACCGGATTCTGTCCCGGTTGCCCCCCTTCCAGGCCAGCTCTCTGCTATGGCCTGGGAGTGCAGTGGAGGATGGCCCAGGTGCTTGGGCCCTGCACCCCATGGGAGACCAGGAGAAGCACCTGGCTCCTGCCTTTGGATAGGCGCGGTTCGCCAGCCGCGGCGGCCGTTGGATGGTGAACCAATGGCAAAGGAAGACCTTTCTCTCTGTCTCTCTTTCTCACTGTCCACTCTGCCTGTCAAAGAAAGAAAGAAAGAAAGAAAGAAAGAAAGAAAGAAAAGAAAGGAAAGAAAGGAAAGAAAGAAAATTTTATTTGGTCTTACAAATAGCACTTTGTCATCCAGCCAAGAGCCCAATGGGCAGATGGTCAATATCAATGAAACATTTAAAGACTAGGGAAGTTATTGCCAGGGAGTCCAGAGATCCCTGAAGTTCCATTGTAAGTAAGCCAGTCCTCACTGTGGATACCCTGTATCGGCTGACCACAAAATGCTCCCACTCTAACAGAATAGTCATTGTGCCACCTTAGGCCCTGGATATCAGTGCCAATTTGGTCACCATATCCAACAGTCTGCAGTATGTGTGGATGGTCTTCTTGTCATTGTACAGACAACCAACTAAATGGAAGTTGGTTCTTTTAACAGATAAAACTGGAGGGTTAACTGTTGTGTACACTCTCCATGATGTTGCAAAGTCCTTCCACGTTTGAAAACTGGTGCACATATGGAAAGCAGACAAAAAAAATCATGGCTTCTTTTGGGGGTGACTAATTCTCTTTCCTACATTTATTTTAAATGTATAAACTGAATTGTCTTTTTTTGTTATCACCTTAAATATTCTGCTCCTACAGATGGTATTTTCTATTTATCAACACTATATTTCTGTGCCATGTACCCTGGACTCCCATTCTCACTTTATCATAGATTGTGTTCATTGCACTCCACTGGTCTCTGATGATCTAAAGTTGACTGTAGTTCCCAGGCTTTCTTTTTCTTTTTCTTTTTTTTTTTTCTTTTTATTTTTTGAGAGGCAGAGTTGACAGTGAGAGAGAGAGACAGAGAGAAAGGTCTTCCTTTACTGTTGGTTCACCCTCCAATGCCACTGTGGCCGGTGCGCTGCGCTGATCCAAAGCCAGGAGCCAGGTGATTCTCCTGGTCTCCCATGAGGGTGCAGGGCCCAAGGACTTGGGCCATCCTCCACTGCCTTCCTGGGCCACAGCAGAGAGCTGGACTGGAAGAGGAGCAACTGGGACAGAATCCGGTGCCCCGATAGGGACTAGAACCCGGTGTGCTGGCACTGCAGGCGGAGGATTAGCCTATTGAGCCGCGGCGCTGGCCCCAGGTTTTCAAATACTTATTATCCCCAGTGCTGTTTAAACAGTACTACAATAACTTTTCCTACAACTACCCTTAGTCTCCAAAGAAGAGCCAGCACTGAAATCCTAGTTGACTGATGTTTCTCTAACCATATCTCAATTATTGATCTGTGGAATATTCCTTCAGTCATCACATGCAATATGTTCATCTGACATTTTTGCATAATATATGCATTTCTCTGAACCTGTTAATCTTTTCTTTTACCACTAATCATGGCAATCTGGAATTTTTTCTCAATTGTACAGATCATTGTTTTTCCTACATTTTTTTATGGGCCACCATAGCATCACACCGATATGGTCCCCTAGTATTTGTTAAGGTATTGATTCTTATAGTCTATAATTTTGCTTACATATTAATAAACTCTGTTCAAAGTTATACTTCACTGTATTACAGCGTTCTCTGATACCACTTCCATATGACTGTTTTCCCAGTTCTTGCCAGCACACCTTGTTAGAGCCTTACAGTGTGCTAGATGTAAGCTACACTTGGAAGTAATGGTATCTAACATGACTATATCAAGCTAAGTTTAAACTTCCTACAAATCAATGTTGCACCTAAAGGACAATCAGTAGATCAATATTAACAGTAGATTAAGAACATATTTGACCTACTCAGGCAATATATGGAAATTTATTTCTAATTAACATAAAAGACACAGTAAAATATGTAAACATTTCAATGCAAAATTGTGTCAGAATAAAGAGACTAAGAATGACTTGTAGTTTGGAAACTTAGAAGGACATAGTAAGGGTGTGATAGGCCCTGCTGTTTTCCTTAGCCTCATCCACCTCAGTAACTCACCAATTTCCTAAGGAGAAGGGACAAGGCAGTGATTTCAAAACCTCACCACATTTAAAAGGTAGAGTTTCTTTTGTTTCTTCTCCCTTGGCCTGTGTATGCGTGTGCTTAAATGTCTTCCTTTATGTAAAATATATGACTAGATTAACTCAAATACACTGAGATTAAGTTGTTGAACTAGTTCATTCTGGTGAATTTTTTTTTCTTTCTAGTGAATTTTGCACAATATTTAATTAAAATCTCTGATAGTTCAATATTTATATTTCAATTGTTACCTGCCAATGCTATCAATATTATGGTGCCTCCACTGACAGAACAGTTATTTCTGCAGAGTGTTTCTTCATCAGCCTTGTTCCTCTTTGGACTCTCCATTAATACAGATCATGAAAAATAGAACTATAAGAGAGACATTCAAAAACCTACAAAGGGAGTTTTGTCCCTAACACCTATGGGACTCAATAGAACTTCACATGCCTGTCTTTCTTCTCTCTACTCTCAGAAGTTTAGGTACCCTCTTTATCCTTTGTAGGGTGGGTACAGAAGTGAGAATATTATTAGAGTCACAGTATCTGTGTAAAAATGTTTCATTATGCAGGTTTTGTCCTTTTACCCAAGGTATATGCGGATGCAGTTTATTTAAACTGCTTTCTTAATAGTAAGGCCAACCAATAATATAATGAAAGTTAAATCATTCCTGCCACAAAGCAAAGGTAGAAATTTTCACTAGAAAAATGTCTTTAAACTATATGAATTTGTAAATGATCTCATTTTTTTTGTTTGAAACCTTAGCTAAGAGACAACAGGATGCCTGTAAGCATAAACTTTGTTTTTAAAGATGCCAGGCTGCTTCATTTACTAACTATGTGACATAGGTAAAAATTATTTGTTCTCTGTGTGTCTCTTCTTTCACATATAAATCAAGATAATAGAATATCTCCTTCATAGAACTATTATGGATAAATTTAGATGACATATATCGCTAGTTGCTATATAGTAACTCTTTTATAAATCATGATTTTACTATTATTTTATTAGGGCAAATTTGAAACATCTTACATGTGTAATAAAATATTTTATTTTTTCCATACTGAATTCTGCTATTAAAATGTGCATGGAATTTATTTTCTAGCATAAAATTAGCCTCAATTTTGCTTTTAGTTATGGCATTAAAATAAACTGATTAATAACATGTATTTATAGTGATTACAAAATATGAAGGAATTTTATAATTACATTTAAAGTTGATAACTTTTAAAGCTTAATGCAAAACAATGCATTAATCACACTAATTAATCTTTATTAATCTCAGTAAGATAAGATTAATGCATAAAACTCAATGTTTATTAAAATAAATTATATTTATCCCCATATAGTGAAATGAATTAATAATATGCTTGCTAAGAAAAAATAATTAAAGTTAACAGATAACATTTTTCTGTTTTAAAAGTTACGTATTTGGGCCGGCACCGCGGCTCACTAGGCTAATCCTCCGCCTGCGGCGCCAGCACTCCAGGTTCTAGTCCCGGTCGGGGCGCCGGATTCTGTCCCAGTTGCTCCTCTTCCAGTCCAGCTCTCTGCTGTGGCCCAAGAAGGCAGTGGAGGATGGCCCAAGTCCTTGGGCCCTGCACCCGCATGGGAGACCAGGAGGAAGCACCTGGCTCCTGGCTTCGGATTGGCGCAGCGCGCCGGCTGTAGCAGCCATTTCGGGGGTGAACCAACGAAAGGAAGACCTTTCTCTCTGTCTGTCTGTCTCTCTCTCTCACTGTGTAACTCTACCAAAAAAAAAAAAAAAAAAAAAAAAATTCTTGCCATTGATCTATAGCTTTACTGACTGAAAATTATTAGAACAAAAATTAAACAAAGAGTTATGGTGATCCTCCATATACATGTATCTACTTCAAATTATTAGCTTTCTTACATTATTGTTCCATTTATATCCCAAGTCATTCCATAACATATAGATGAATATTTTTTAAAAAGGTCCTATACTGAACATTAAATACTTGGTAATTATCAGTCTTCAATATTTTGTGTTAATGAAAGTTAAATATTGGATTTGTATTATAACCTATATAGTTGTTGAAGACATTTGGTTACAAGGGAAATGGAAAGAGGACTCAGTAAATGACATGAAATTATGCTTTGTCTCCCATATGGTATAGCATCTTCTGCAAAGTAAAGCTCTATGAAAAATTACTTGTTTCATATAATTTATTCAGAAAAGATGACATGTTTAATAGTATTCATTATGAGAATGTATGCCAAGTTTGTATATACAACAAAGACTTTTATTCTCAAACTACATACATGTCACATTCACATTGAACAGAAATGACTATCTTATTCAAGCACATTCTGCTAGGCAGAGGCCAGCCTGCTGTTCCCTTGCCCGCAAAGGAACGACGATACTCGCAGCTGATCGGTCTTCTGTAGACTTTTATTGAGAAAATAACAGCGACAGAGAAAGAATGAAAGGAGGAAGAGAGGAGAGAGAAAAAAGCCCCCTCGGTCCTGGGCACACAGCTTATATATGAAATTCAACCAATCACAAGCGGGCTCTAGTCCATGCACGGAACACTCCAATCCGCTGCTTGTTCACGCAGTGTGCACGCGTCCTCGGGCAAATCAGATGAAGTGTCACGCAGCAGACAGGCTGACTGCATAGTCCTCGGCGCCATCTTGTTTACGAGACAGGCTCAACTTCTCTGGAAAGTCCCGACTGCTGGAAAGCATTGCCCTAACTGAAACTAACAACATCCGCCTTGCAATAAAGACACAACGACAGCTATCAGACCAAACCCTGACATGGGGACCCCATGGCTTGCCAGCCCATGGGGCCCCACACCAGCCTGTAGTTGTCCTTGTTCATTTATGAATAGGTCTGAATTTTCATAGCTTGTATCCATAATTCACTATTTTTTTTTTTTTTTTGACAGGCAGAGTGGACAGTGAGAGAGAGAGACAGAGAGAAAGGTCTTCCTTTGCCGTTGGTTCACCCTCCAATGGCCGCCGCGGTCGGCGCGCTGCGGCCGGCGTACCGCGCTGATCCGATGGCAGGAGCCAGGAGCCAGGTGCTTTTCCTGGTCTCCCATGGGGTGCAGGGCCCAAGCACCTGGGCCATCCTCCACTGCACTCCCTGGCCACAGCAGAGGGCTGGCCTGGAAGAGGGGCAACCGGGACAGAATCCGGCGCCCCGACCGGGACTAGAACCCGGTGTGCCGGCGCCGCTAGGCGGAGGATTAGCCTAGTGAGCCACGGCGCCGGCCCATAATTCACTATTTACTTATTAAATTAGCTGGTGGCTCAATAATTGAGGACCATATCTCTTCTACAGGCACGAAATATACATTGAAAAGCAGGGGAAAGTCCCCAAAGCATTACTTTTGCTTTGGCTGTTTATCAAAAATCTAATTCTCAGGCATAATAAGGTAGCTGCAAAATGCAATAAACTGTGAAATACATTTTTTTAAAGATTTATTTATTTGAAAGACAGAGTTAGAGAGAGAGGTAGAGTCAGAGACAGAGGTCTTCCATCCGCTGGTTCCCTCTCCAGACGGCTGCAACAACCAGAGCTGTGCTGATCTGAAGGTAGGAGCCACTCTGGGTCTCCCACGTGGGTGCAGGGGCCCAAGGACTTGGGCCATCTTCCACTGCTATCCCAGGCCACAGCAGAGAGCTGGATCAGAAGAGGAGCAGCGGGGCTAGAACCGGTGCCCATATGAGAAGCCGGCACTTCAGGCCAGGGCTTTAACCCACTGTGCCATGGCGCTGGCCCCGAAATACATTTAAATATCATACCAAACCTAGCAATTGAGTATTTAACTGCTTCTTTATTAACAAGGAAAGCAAGTTTGAAAGGCACATGTATTCAACTTCATACAACTAGCATTTGTAGAGTTAAGTAACCAAACGAGGTTCTTCTGAAAATAGTACTCCTTAATAGTCTCTTTGTAATTGTTCTATCCTTTACCCTTACTCAAATTAATTATCAAATTATTTAGGATCAACTTCTGAAATTTTAAATTCACCTGTTTCCTTTACTATACTGACTGTTTCAGGCCTATATCATTTAAAAATATTTATTTATTTGAAAGAAAGAGTTAACAGAGAGGCAGAGGCGGAGAGATAGTCTTTCGTCCACTGGTTAACTCCCCAAATGGCTGCAAAGGCCAAAGCTGGGCCAATCAGAATCCCAGGTCCTAGAGCTTTTTCAGGGTCTCCCATCTGGGTGTAGGAGCCAAGGACTTAGCCCATCCTGCTGCTACTTTCCCAGGCACATTAGCAGAGGGTTAGACCAGAACTGGAGCAGTTGGGACTTGAATCAGTGTCCATATGGGATGCTGGCACTGCAGGCAGTGGCTTTACTGCTACATTGCAGCAATGCCCCCGCTGATATTCTTACTGAACCATATGCATGGCCTCCTAAATGGTGTACCTACTGTCATTTTCTTCTGTCCCCAATTGTCTTAAAAATGGCCAGTGATTATTCTCCCTAAGCTATGGCTCTGAATATGACAAAAATAGCCAACTAGATATACCTGTCTATACTTACCTTCCTTCATCTGTCTTCTGTTCTTCTTCTGTTCTTCTTTGAGTTTGAGAAAGTTATTTTTCTGCTTACCAAAACTTGTTTATTCAAACTTGCCCATTAGAAAAGCCACTATTCTCATATGATTCATTCCACACTTTTACCTGCTGTCTTGTCTCAGTATATTCCTACCTTTGTGAATTCATGTAAATGGTTTTATAACTGATTATTTTTCAGATGTATTTAATTATATATTTATTTGAAACTCAGAGTTAGAGAGGGAAAGACAGAGGGAGTGATATCTTCCATCTACTACTTCACTGCCCAGATGGCCACAATGGCCAGGGCTGGACCAGGCTTAAGCCAGGAACCAGGAGTTTCTTCAGGTCTCCCACATGTGTAGCAGGGGCCCAGCTACTTGGGCCATCCTCTACTGCTTTTCTCAGGCCATTTGCAGGGAGCTGGACTGAAAATTGGATAGTTGGATATGAACCTGCACCCATGAGATGCTAGCATTGCAACCAGTAGCTTTACCTGCTATGCCACAATAGCAGTACCTATAACCGATTCTTAATATGATTTACATTTTCCTATTACTCTCCTAAAATAATAATCTTATTGATTTTTATTCTGCATTCTTTTTTTTGACAGGCAGAGTTAGACAGTGAGAGAGAGAGAGAGAAAGGTCTTCCTTCCGTTGGTTCACCCCCCAAATGGCTACTACGGCCAGCACGCTGCACGGATCTGAAGCCAAGAGCCAGGTCCTTGCTCCTGGTCTCCCATGCGGGTGCAGGGCCCAAGGACTTGGGCCCTCCTCCACTGCCTTCCTGGGCCACAGCAGAGAGCTGGACTGGAAGAGGAGCAACTGGGACAGAATCCGGTGCCCTGATCAGGACTAGAACCCGGTGTGCTGGCACTGCAGGTGGAGGATTAGCCTAGTGAGCTGCGGCACCGGCCTTCTGCATTCTTAATTAAAAAAAATACCTTTCCTCTTTCAAATCACTTATAACTTTCTTAGGAATTTCGAATAATTTACTCCTAACTGTTGTCCATTTTGCTGTTGTCTCTTTCAATGTATAATACACCTTAAAAATCAAAATCAAATATATATATAGTGATATACATTTAATCTAGCAGTTCAGATGCCAGTTAAGGTGCCCATTCCATATTGGAGTTTCTGGGTAAGATTCCTGGCTCTGGCTCTTGACCTTAGTTGCCCTGGAAAGCAGTAATGATGATTCAAGTAATTGGGTTCCTCTCTCTCATGTGGAAGAATTGGTTTGAGTTCATGGCTCTTGGTTTTAGGCTTGGCCTGGCTGTGTTCATTGCAAACATTTGAAGAGTGAACCAGCTTATGCGAGTTCACTCTCTGTCTCTATCTTTGTCTCAATCTGTCTCTCTGTCTCTGTCCACCACTTAAATAAATACAAACTTTTAAAACACATTAAAATAAGTATAAATAATATCATTTCACTCAGTTGATTACAAATAAGATTGATTGCTATGAGAACAAAATCCAGAGTATTTTATTATATCTTTCACAACATATCTTGAACTGTCATTATTATTATAGCCTTCATTGATACTTTTGCATTGCAGGTTTCCCACCCCCTCCCTCAGCAATATTATATTTCAGCCTTCACCTGGAAATGGTTGTGCTCTCATAATAGTTGTCACTGCTCATGCAGTACTATCAAGCAGAGGAGGACTGCTCAGTGTTGGACTTACTTGAATCGAAGTAAAGTGCTGGTGCAAACTGGAGGCACAAAGCTTGGGTTTGTTGAAAATGATCCTAATTTTTCTGGTCTGAGTCATTGCTTCTGTTGAGTACCTAAATCAGAATAGTTTTTGGGTCACTGTCATGGTACAGTGAGTTAAGTTACCGCTTGACATGTCAACATTCCATGTCAGAACACTAGTTGGAATCCCAACTGCTCTGCTTTACGTCCTGATCCCTGCTGAAGTTCCTGCAAATAAAGAAGATGGGTCCCTGCCACCGAGGATGGAGTTCTTGGCTCCTGGTTTCAACCTGGCCCATACCTGCTCATACCATTTAGGTAGTAAATTAGTGAATCAAAGGTATCTCTTTGTCTTTCCTCCCTACCCCCCCATCTCTCTCTCTCTCTCTCTCTCTCTCTCTCTCTCTCTCTCTGTTGCTCTTTATTTAAAAAGAAGGAAGAATCAATCAATAAATAATTTCTTAAAAAAATGAAATAGATCTGTATTGCAGGAATATTTGCTTTCTGAACCCACCCCTCCTTCTCTCTTCTTCGTTTTTAAGATTTACTTGTTTGAAATAGAGTGAGAGAGATCTTCCATTTACTAGTTCAATCCCAAATGGCCACCACAGCCAGAGCTGGGGCAGACTAGAGCCAGGAGGAACTCCACCTGGCTCTCCCACATGAGTGGAGGAGATCCAAGCACTTTCACTATATTCCACTGTTTTCCCAGGTGCTTTAGCAGAAGCTGGATAAGAAGAGGAGCAGTCAGGATAGAAACCTGCACCCATAGGTGGTGCAACAATCACAGGGGGCAGTTTAATCCCCTGCTTCACAACACAGGCCCTTCATTTTTTTTTTAAATTTTGAAATCGGGTGCTCATATTCCTGCTATTAAAGATTCTGGGTATTCCTTGTGATTTAATATCTCAGCCAGCATTTATCCTGCTCATTGTGAGAGAAGACTCTGATTTCCCCACATTTCTTTACAAACTCATTGCTTTTACTTTTCAAATTGAAGAGCTCAGACGCATTTTAAAAGTCCTTTATAACTTAATTAACCACTGCTTTTTTTCTTGGGGCCATTGTCATGTAATGAAACAGCAAAAGAAGTTGCAATAGTCAGCAATAAAATGATGTGAACTTTGGCTATTTTGGAGGGAGGTGGGTTTGAGCATGGGTAATAAAAGGTGGAATAGGATATATATTTCATACAGAATTTCATTTCCTTTCACTCTACCCTATCTGTATCATTTTAACATTCTGTGTTCAGGCTATGTTTGAATGAGTGAGAATAGAGAACTGAGAGCTTAAAATGACTCATTATGAAAAGTCCCATCAACGTGAAGTAATAAAAGTCTCTCCCCCTAAAGCTAATCTTTTTGATAGTGAACATTTATGCTTTCCCAAACTACTTAGGCAATGTTAGTAAAATAGTATGGTCTTACCTATGGTGCCATCTCAGGCTCTGGCCCCGTAGCTATTTTGTATAATAAGCTTCATTCTAAGCCCAGCCTGGCTTACCTGAAGTCACATGACCAAATGGCCCAATCAAAAGCATCAGCTCCACCCCCACCCAAATGGGATTTGCAATACCCACTTCTTTACCTCTGCAAAGCTATGTTAGACATGTTTACCCAGTACAGGTTGTCATTCTCTCTGGCCATGGAGAGGCAGCCTGTCAGGTTTCACCCACCCGCAATAAACCTTTTCCTTTACTCTGGTGTTTGGTGTGTTTTGTTGTGGCCTTTCCTTTCAGGCAATATTTTATAACACTGTAAGTAACGTGTTTCACTAGTATACAGAAAATTGTAACCGAGGATCACATTTATTACTGATCCTCAATATCTAGCCTATGAAAAGGTCTTTCTTTTACTGGTGGTAATTGTTTTTTAATTAAATTTCATATAGATAATATTGACTTTAGCGACAATAATTTCAACAATTTATAATCTATATTTTCAACTCCTTATGTAAAGGAAACTCTAATATTTTAACTCACTACAGGATAGAACTCCTGATCATTCCCTTTTATGACTCAGTGCTATACAACTGGTGAACCTAATGACATATTGACTGACTCAAATAGAAATATGTACAGAGTTTGTAAATGTCCCAGGGAATTTTGGAAGTTAAATAAGCTGATGTAGTTAATCATTTTTAAATTATTTCATTTAAAAATCAATTTTTCCATCTAAAAGAGAAGACTAATAAAACCTACACTATTAGATTTATGGGGGATTAAATGCAATCAATATTAATAAATAACTATCACTCAATCAGTTTTCTGCACATGACTAACATAGTTATTTCATCTGGGTCTCCTTCATGGTCATAGCTCCTAAATGAAATTGGGAATGCTGCAAGTAGAAAATGACAAAGATCAAATTTACCTTTTATGCTTTTAGGACCTTTAGAAGTTAGCCACTTCATTATGTTTATAATGACTAACAGCTTGGAATATGATGGGTATTGAAAATGAGACTCTGAAAATCTAATTTGTCCAAAGTCACATACAGAGAAAGAATTGCACACAAAATTAGAACCCGTGTTGTCTGATTCTTAACATTTTACATATTGTTCTGAAAACATGTCATAGTTCTACTAAACGTTTATTAAAGATTTATTTATTTTATTTGAAAGGCAGAGTCAGAGAGAGAGAGAAAGAGAGACAGGAAGATTTTGCTTAGGCTGATTCACTCCCCAAATGGCTGCAAAGGCCAGAGCTGTGCCAGAGTGAAGCCAGGAGCCAGAATCTTCTTCTAATATTCCCATTTTGGTGCAGTAACTCAAGCACTTGGGCCATCTTCTGCTGCTTCTCCAGGCACATTAGCAGGGAGCTGGATCCCAAGTGTAACAGCTGGGAATTTATCCATGTCGGATGCCAGCACCACAGGCAGTGGCTTAATCAACTAATTACATGGCAGGACCCTGATCCTACAATACTTTTTGAAATACATAGACTCATTATATCTTCTATATCTACTTCCTGTTGATCAGGGATGCATGCCCTGCTTATCCTAGGATTGAAAACCTCTTCCTAACTCATCTAATGAATTTACTTGATGAGCTGGAGAAATACAGTCATTGGCAATGGCTGCATTCCCTGCATGGTATTCATTACTCTCAGAAGTTGTTGAATTCTGAAACACATAAGTTTATCAATCAACATGAACATACCTGGAACAAAACAAATTGTAGGTGGAGTGCTCTTTAAGGTGGAAAGAACATATTTAGAGACTCCCAGATAATGAGTGGTGATAGGCTATCCTTATGCAGATTGATTAGATTTTTAAAATCAGCTTCATGTGGCTCACCAGGATACTCTAGTACTATAATAGAAGAACCCACTAAGAGTTTTTCTGCCAATAACAGCTCCCGGAAAGAATCTAAAGAAAAGGTAGGTACAACATGTCTGCCTTAAGATGCAGAATTCTTGATGTGATGAAAGAAAAACCTTTACTTATCTTTCAGCTTTTTAAAGAGGTATTTAAGACCTTCTATCAGTTCACAAGAATATGCAGACATATCTTTCAAGTTCACTTGCAAAGACTCAAGAGTTGGAAGTTTAATTCTTGATAAATGTAGTCAGCGTAGGATGTCCTGTAATTTTGCTGAGGTATTATTCTCAGTAGTACCTGGTAAGGTCCCTTCCATTTAGGCTGTAATGGGTATGAAGGGGCTCCTTCCTTTCAAATTTTTAACAAAACTAAATCTGAGGAAACATACTGCTCATGAATCTTAGGATCTGGCACTGTGGGAACTTTATTGCCACACCTATTCAGGGCCTTCTGTACCTAGTTTAAATTGATAATATACTTTATCTAATCTTGAATCTCTGAATCAAAGAGGATAACAGAGGTGAGGAAGGGCCTTCCATATAGCTTCTTATATGGACTAAACTTTAAGGCAGTGTTGGTTGCTATTCTCATCCTGAGAAGAACAAAAGGCAATAGTTTAAGCCACGTTTCGAAGGTCTCCTGCTAAGCTTAGCTAGAATTTTCTTAAGACTATATTTATCCTTTTCAACTTAACCCAGTGACTGAGGCTTCCATTAGGCCTGGGGATGGTTAGAAACTCTTAGAGCTGCAGCTTCATGTTGAGTTATTTTAGATAAAAATGAAGGCCCAATATCACCCTGAAGTGACCATGGGAGTCCAAAGTGTGATGCAGCACTCTTCAGCAAGGCTTTAGATGCCTACTGTGCCTTCTCTGAGTTGGGAAGACTTCTATCCATCTTGTGAAAGTACCAATAAAAACTAGAAGATATTTGTAATTATTTGTTGGAGGCATATTAGTGAAGTCAATCTACCAACCTTCATATGGGTTCGATCCACACCTCTGCATAGGAGTCAGCAAGGGAGGCAGCTTTACAAAGTGGGCAGAAATGAGTTACTTTCCTTATGACAGCAGTCTTTCCCTCCAAACACTTGAGAGACTATTTGCATTAAAACTTCTCTTGCCAGATGGGTAGAGTCATGCATTTCCTTAATAATTTTCCGTAAGAGATTATTGGGAACATAATTTTATATCTAAAGTTCAACATTCATCATCATCTTTAATATAACTTTGTTGTTGGGCCCATTCAATCTCAGACTTGGTATAGTGAGGCTCTTTAGTCATTGCTAGAGGTTGAAGTATCAGCCATTTTCAGAAATTCTTGTACAGCGGCTTTTTTGTTGCCTTATCTGCTTGAAACATAATTGTCTTCCCTTGAGACATAATTGTCTTCTTTCTGATGTCCCTTACAGTAAATGACAGCTAATTCTGAAGTGTCCAATACTGTCTGGGGTTGAGCTAATATCACCTTTCCACATTTAACAGGGGAATTCTTCTTAGTCGATAAGTCTCTCTCTTTCCAAATTGCTGTATGTGCATGTAACACAAGGAAAGCATATTTGGAGTCTAAATATATATTAACTCATTGACATTTTCCTAATTGTAAGGTTCTTGTTAAGGCAATAAGTTCAGCCTTTTGACCTGAAGTATTGCTTGGCAATGCTTGAGCTTCTATTACCTGGGTAAGATCTACTATAGCATAACCTGCCTTTCTAATCCTGTCCTTCATGTAGCTACTGCTATCAGTAAACCACTCAACATCTGGATTCTTCAGTGGCTCATCTCATAGGTCAGGTCTAATAGAATGCACCTGTTCCAAACTTTCTACACAAGAATGAGTTAACTCTTCAGTATCCTCAGGTGGCAACAGAGTTGCTGGGTAGAGGACCTGGCACAATTTAAGAGTTATTTCAGGGTGGTCTAACAATAGAGCCTGGTATTTTGTGAGATGCCTTCCTGTTAGACATTAATATCCTTCAATTTCCAAGTCCCCTTGCACCTGGTGTGGAGTTTGAACTTCAAGTGGCTGACCTAAAGTCAGTTTGGTAGCTTCCCCAATCAAGAGGGCTGTGGCAGCAACAGCCCTTAAGCATGCAGCTCACCTGTAGCCATTGAATCTAGCTGTTTAGAAAAGTGGGTCACTGGTCATGGATGTGGACACAATTTCTGAGTCAGTACACCTAGAGCAACCCCCTGTTTCTCTGCTATAAACAGAGTGAATAGCTTACTCAGGTTAGGGATTCCTAATGCTGGAGCTTCCATTAAAAGTTCTTGAATTCTTTGAAATGCCTTCTGTAGCTCCCCTGTTCAGCAAAGTGGATCCATGTCAGGGCCTTTTAAAGCTCCATACAAAGGCTTGGCTATTAATCCTCTCCCTCTACCTCTCCTTCTCTCTCTCTCTCTCCTCTTTCTCTCTCTGGGTGTATATAAACATGTGTGCAGATAGCTTTGACTGTCAAATAAATCTTAAAAAAAATCACAATCAACTTGGAAACTTCTATATATCAAACTCTCATGAACTGGCCTCTCTTTCTCCCACTTTTCTCCCTAATTCCATTACCACTAACATTTTGTATTGTAACAACCACCAACACTGGAAACACAAAATAATTATCCCTTGCATCTTTACAGTCTCTTCCCAAACTGCAAGCACTGAGAGAAAACCGAAAACCACCTGTGCGGGGAAATAGGCACACAAGGCAATTCAAAGACGGTGCCCAAAGGAAGTAAGGTGGGTGGAACCCAAAGTTGTTTACCACCAAAGCTAATTGGCCATGCAACATCAGGGGAAGTGACAACAACTAATGACAAGTGTATAGACAAATGGTTGGTAATGTAAAAAATCGCCCCTTAAAATGACCTTTTAAGTAATTGGTTGGTCCTTATGCCCTGCCCCAACAGTCCTGTCATTTCGTGCTTTAAAAGGCTTTGCTATGCATGCAGTAGATGAGTTCTTGCCTGACTTGACTCCCCGCTGTGTCTGATTGTTTCTGGGATCAAAGGAGGCTGGGGAACGGGCGAGCGGCGCACTTACCTTTCCTCGGACCCAGTCCATCCTT
Organism: Oryctolagus cuniculus; assembly: GCF_964237555.1. Taxonomy (NCBI): domain Eukaryota; kingdom Metazoa; phylum Chordata; class Mammalia; order Lagomorpha; family Leporidae; genus Oryctolagus; species Oryctolagus cuniculus. The sequence continues at coordinate 40,569,791 of NC_091432.1, forward strand.
GTTCGGGTGGACTAAGACCCTGCACATCTGAGCTCTGCTGCTTCAGGAACTGAAACTGCCTGAGACAAAGACCTTACACATTTGCTCAGGTACCTTTCCTGAGGGAGAGATTAAACCACCTGCTTACTAAAGCACATTTAATCAAAAAAGCTGAGACAAGAGAGGCTGGGAAACAGAAAAATTCTCAGGACGTGGAAGCCTTGTGAAACACTTTGAAAGCTACTTACCATATTGCCATTTTTAAACAGATTATCTAGTCTCTTTGTAGTCGCCATTCATGTAATGGGTTTACATAAGCCAAAATTTAATATTTCAGGTTCTTTCCATTTACTTAGATAGGAATTCCAAGCACCCACTCAAATGAGACATGCAACATAGTAAGGTTTAAGATTTATTTATTTAGAGAGAGAAATGTGCAGGAACATGAAGGCATTATTAAGGGAGAGTGGGTCAGAAAGTAAACAGGGAGTTCCATACCAGGCTTTTCCAGGGAGAAGGCCAGAGGCTGCAAGCAAGAGGGTGCATGAACAGTAGAGTGGAAAGACTGCAGGCAAGTGAAACACAGGAGAGCAGGCACAAGAAGTCAAAACACCAGTTCATCTCTGTGCTCTCCAGCCTGTTATTCACTTCCTAACAGGAGTGGTTACAGCATCTGATTGACAGGTAGATGGATACAGGTGAGATCATGAAGGGGCAAAAGGGTGTGGCCTCCAGCTCATGAGCCTAATCCTATCTCCCTAACTAATGTCAGTAAGACTCAATTCAGGCCAGTATGGAGCCACTGGAAGGTGATATTCAGGGATGGCTGGTCATAAGTATGTGGTAGTCAGTGGCTATGGCCCCAGCAGTGGACCAAAGTGGATGATTCGTTAGTATAGAAAAGGTATTTGTATGTATCAGAAAGACTTTTGAGAGTAAGGGTACCGAGTTGCATAGGATGTGGGGTGTCTTTCTTGCTGCATTATGAGCTGTATAAGAAGGCTATGGGAAGTAGCCCAAGAATGAGACTGCCGGTATACAGAGGAGGAAGAATAAGAAAATCAAAAGATGGGTGAAAATACTATTTGTACCCTAGAAACTAAGATCACCATCCTCAAAGCTACACCAGAAATACACTGATGGTTGTGGTAATTGATTCTTCTGATGATAGTTGTAGTGATTGAATCCAATGCTGAACCTCCAGTACTGGTCAAAGACCATCCAAGAGTCACCAAAGAGATAAAGACTCAGCAACAGAAGATTTTTTAGGGATGGCTGCAGCCCCTACTCCCCCAGAGAGTGGTAGATCATTCACAGTTCCACCCATATACTCAAGAAGAACTAGAAGATCTGGGTTCAAAATTTAGGCATAGGACCTTTGAATCTGTTGTAGCTTGGCTGCTCTAATCATGGAATAAAGGGGTGGATAGATCTTGCTCTTGGGACTTGAAAAAAAAATTTGGCATCCTTTACTATGCACCTAGCCATGCAGTAGTGGTTTCAGACTGCCTATCATACAGCAAGAAATCATTTCCTTCTGGAATGCATTATTGTTGGAGTTTAGATGGGATAGCCTAATTTTGGAGACATTCCGGGGGCCATCAGCTGGTGGAAGATGTACACTGAGCTGCAGCAAATGGTGCAGGATTTGGGCATGTGAAGTGCTGAATTCAATATTGGGACTCATGTGCCAAAAGAGAAAGTTTTACTGCAGGGATGTGGGGTCTTATGCTGCAGACTGCTCCTTCTGCCCTGTTTGGCCCCCTGGTGGTGATACTAGCTCCTTGCATGGGACAACCTATCTCTGATTACCCTTACCATGGCAGATTTGGAGGAGTAGTGAGTAATTGGAAAGGTATGTAGGTCACAAATGGGAACAGAAAGAAAATGAAGGACCAGCTGAGATCAACAAAACCCAGATGTGGGTCACCCTTCTGTCCTCTGTCATAGAGGGCAGATGGGGAAAAATTAGATGGGTGGGAGCTAATGAATTATAGCTAGACTGATGGGAACAATTAAAACTAGAACAATGGTTCTAGTCATTAAAGCACCCAAGCAGAAATGAGTTCTGAGCAGTACATCTATAGGATTTTCGAGGAAACCCTAAACCATCTGAAATAACGATATATAGTTAGGCACTTAAATATAATTAGTGGGGAAGCCAAAGTACTTGCTTGGCTGGGACAGGCAGGTACTGCCGGCCTCATGTGAAACTCATTCTCCAGTGGTCCACTTCGAACATTCAAAGAATACTAGCATTAGTTGACATGGAGGCCAGATATACATTGGTATATAGCAACCTTGAAAGATTTCCTAATAGATGGCTAGGGAGGATGCTATATCTGGGTAAAAGCAGTAATCTAGCCTTAGGGCTAGGGTGGCTACCATTTTGGGAATGTACTTTGTGTGTATTTTCCATGTTTGAGTAACACTGGGCATTGGTGTCCTACAGGGCTTAAACATAAGAACTACAGTGGGGGAGTTCTGCCTGTGAGTACATGTAGTTAAAGTTATACTGAGAGGGCATGCTACCCATTTATTACAACTACCTGTGCCTAGGCAGGTGACAAACAAAAAGAAGTACAAACTGCTGGGTGGCGGGGGGGTGGGGTGGGTGGGTGGTGTCATGGTGTCATGAAGAAATTGCTGGGACCATCTAGAAATTGGAGAAGGTAGGCATTGTTAGACCCACACCTAGCCCATTTAATTCTTCAGTATGGTCTTTAAGATAGTCAAATGGGACTTGGCAGATGATGGCAGATTACCAAGCACTTAACAAGTTATCCCTTCCTTGAATGCGGTGTTTCCATCAGTGAGCAAAATGTATATACTAGATGCCCATCACAATGTAACCTGAACCCTTGCTTCTTCTCTTTTTAATTTTATTTATTTATTTGAAAGTCAGAGTTACACGGAGAGATAAGGAGAGGCAGCGAGAGAGAGAGAGAAGTCTTCCATATGATGGTTCACTCCCCAATTAGCTGCAATGGCCGGAGCTGAGCTGATCTGAAGCCAGGATCCAGGAGCTTTTTCCAGGTCTCCAATGTGGGGATAGGGGTCCAAGGACTTGAGCCATCTTCTGCTGCTTTTCCAGACTGTAGCAGAGAGCTGGATCAGAAGTGGAGCAGCTGGGACTCAAACCAGCGCCTAAATGGGATGCTTGTGCTTCAGGCCAGGGCGTTAACCCCACTGTGCCACAGCACCGGCCCTTGCTTCTTTAAAACAAGAAGTCCCGTGCCTCAGACAACTGAACAGAAATTCTCTCCCAGGCTGTGTGTATCCCTGATGGGCAGATGATGGACAGCCTTGCTTACACTCACAGTTTATCCTTGTAACTTGCATTGTTGTGGAATTTGTATGCAATGTTACACACTCCACACATAGTTCTGGAACAGAGATCCTCTCAGAAGGTAACTGACACATCGATTTTGAGGTAAGGCGAGGGGCCCTGAAGGAGTGGAGTGTTATAAAAGCAGTCAGGCTCCCTCACTACCATCAATACTGCCATGCCCAGAAGCTTATACATTTTTGCAAGTCAGCCAAGTCCAGAAGCTAATACAATTCTGCTGTGTAACTATTTGGCCTCCTGCCACTATTGTTTGAGCATGTATAAGATGCTGGGGGCGTTGCCCAGCATTGATCCTCTATGTGTACTTACATGCTGCCAGGAGAATAAAGTGCAGACTTCCTGTGTGAGCTTAACTATTGCTGCAAAGAAGAGGTACAAATCTGTGATCAACTCCGTATTTATTCTTTGGCCTGCCTGAATCCAGCCCTGATCTTCTTGGAGCTGACCTCTTGCACTACAACATGTTTTCCTGAAGCTGGGTATTGCTTTCTCTTTAATACGTAGAGGTGAAATAAAAAATTGGGGAGCTTCTCCTACATATGATGGCAAGATTGGAACCTCACCCATGGTTCTACAAACTCTCAAAGTCAGGCTTCTAGACAACTCCCACTTCTATGCCCCACTCCTCGTGAATTTTACAAATAGTCCCCTCTCCTTTTTCCATATCAGCTGAAATGTCCTCAACCCAATGTCACTGTGAATGGTGCATTTTACAAAGATTTCAGGGTGACAATATAATGCCATCAATTACTTAGATTATGAATTTACATGAATGAAATTATGGAACAGTAAAATAATTTGGAATTCATTACTAAAAACCTTTTTCCTCATATTTCCTTTTTACTACTAGTACCAGGAGTTTCTCACATGTCAGCTTCCCTTTCCTATAGTTTTCCAAGGATTCACTCTATTTTGTGATTTTGTATCCCCATAAATTATTCACAAAATATTGCAACAGTGTTACCTTAATAGTCATTCGTTGGCATTCTTATTTAATAAGTTCCAGATTATAGTCTTTGTTTTGGAGATTTATACTTTGAACTCAAAAACTTGTCAAACTAGTTCAGAAGACTTCTGTAAAACCTGGAAAAACTCCATTTTTTTTTTTTTTAAATAATGCATGACACACTCTTGGTATCTGACTCATATTAGTTAAAAATCATGCTTCCATCAAATTCTCATACATATTTTATATTGCTCTAACATAAACTTCATGGGCTCTCATAGACTAAAATATAAACAATTTTAAGTGATATTATCATACTTCTCTTTAGTAGAAGGAGTTCTAGGCTCCTAGAGGACTCAGCCACCTAGAGGGAGCCTGGCTCTCTAATAGAAGCACATACATTTGACTTTGACATGTAGTGACTGAAAAGGCTCTTCAGAGAGAAAGAACTAACAGATTCTGTGTGCATTTGTGTGTCTGTATATTTATACACTATAATGAATTGGCTAACATAATTATGAAGGATGAGGACTGTCTCAATCTGCATTATGACTTAGCTAACCAGAAACCCAGGAGAACCCATGACGTCGTTTCAGTCTGAGTCTATAGGTCTGAGGACTAGAAGAGTCTGTGGTATACTTCAAGTCTGAATGTTGGTAGGCTTGGGTTTTTGCAAGAGGCAATGTTGAGGCTTGATTCTAAAGACAAGAAGTCTATGTTTTAGTTCTCAGGCAGTTTGGCAAGAAGAAGACTTTCTTACTCAGGGGAAAGCCAACTTTTATATAATCTTCAGACCTTTAATTATTTGGATTGTTCAGCATGCAAACTTAAATGTTGATATCACAAGTCAAAAATGCACAGAAACAACCAGAATGTTCTTTGACCAAACATTTAGACAATCTGTTGCCCGTCAAGTTGGGACATAGAGTTAGCCATCCCAGCAGCCATTTGCTTCATAATTACACTTGAGTTATGCAGTTTGTCACTGAAATTTGAAAGAGTTGGGAGCAAATGCCAATAAAAATAGACCAACTTCACAGAATGGTGAGATAAAACAACACCATAACATTAAATTGAACATAAACTAAGAAAGGGATTATGATCATATCTATGAAGTACAACATAATAAATTTAACTGTATTATAATCATTCAAATAAATCAAATTATAATAAATGCATCCACACATATACTAAAATAGTGAACTTGGAAGGATTTTCTTGGGAAACATTTTAAGAAACAAAAAATTTAAGGCATATAGCACAGTTCTCTTGTAGTTCCAATGCTAGTAGTACTTGTCATTTTATGGTATACTCAAAATTCTAGCATTAAGGCAAGTATCCATTGCTTTGTATTGTCTGACTTAATAAAATAATCACCTTAATTTAAGATTTATTGTGTAGGCAAATATGTTTGGGAACTCCAATATAAATTTATGACATAAGGATATTCAAGAGTTGAAGGGCATACTACACATAAACTATTTATAGATTCTCTAAATGATTCATTGGGATGCTAGGAGAATTGCATTGAGAAGTACTCTGAAGCCCTGTTAGGCTGAGAAGTCAGAATATTGGTACATGTCACATATGCCTGTTAGGCTGTACAAGAGGATATTTGTAACTTGTGTGTAAGATATTTGGTCTCATGTAATTTAATTTTCAAAACAAAATGCTCATTAATATAAAAATCACAAAACATGTACTTTATAATTGAAATCATTTTAATCTACATAATTTAGTATTTTTGTAATGCTGTGTGATCTCCTCCAGTATCTAATTCTAGAACATTTAAATCATTCCAAAAGGAATGGTTTGCAATTTCTCTCTTCTCCCTATCTACTTGCAAGCACAAATATATTTTCTGTCTCTGCATATTTGACTATTCTGGACATTTCATATAAGTGACATCATAATGTGGGGTCTTTTGTGTGTGGCTTCTTTTCCTTTAAGATATAGTTATATTATAGCATACTTCAATCATTCATTTATTCATATGATTGATAATTTTTTATTTCATGGACATATCACAATTATTTGTGCATCTATAAATTATATGATTTAGTTTTTTTTTTTTTTTTTTTTTTTTTGACAGGCAGAATGGACAGTGAGAGAGAGGGAGAGAGAAAGGTCTTCCTTTTTGCCGTTGGTTCACGCCCCCAATGGCCGCCACGGCCTGCGCGTTGCTCCAAAGCCAGGAGTCAGGTGCTTTTCCTGGTCTCCCATGGGGTGCAGGGCCCAAGCACTTGGGCCATCCTCCACTGCACTCCCTGGCCACAGCAGAGAGCTGGACTGGAAGAGGGGCAACCGGGACAGAATCCGGCGCCCCAACCGGGACTAAAACCCGGTGTGCCAGCGCCGCAGGCGGAGGATTAGCCTATTAAGCCACGGCGCCGACCATGATTCAGTTTTAAACTAGGTAATTTATATCATCTGAGGGAAAATTATCTGTTTTGAAGTACTTATTGTCTTTATTAATATATTTGAATTTTGATATTTATTTTAATTGCTTTGCTATAATAGCCAGTGGCTAAATTATCATGGTAGTGAAAGAGAACTTTCAAATGAATCAACATAGTTGTTTTTTATCTTTTTTTTTCTTTTATTTAATGAATATAAATTTCCAAAGTACAGCTTATGGATTACAATGACTCCCCCCCACCATAACTTCCCTCCCACCCACAACCCTCCCCTTTCCCACTCCCTCTCCCCTTCCATTCACATCAAGATTCATTTTCAAATCTCTTTATATACAGAAGATCAGTTTAGCATGTATTAAGTAAAGATTTCAACAGTTTGCACCCACAACCCACAGTTGTTTTTTTTAATTACTTAAAATAACCTTACAGTCTCAACATTTCAAATTTATTTATCTGTTTATTTTCATTTTATATAAAAGTTCAGAGATACATAGAGAGATACAGAATGATTTTTCATCTGCCGGTAAACTCCCCAAATGCCTGTAACATCGAGTTCCAGGCCATACTTAAGAGCCTAGAACTCTATTTGGGTCTCCCATATGGGTAGCAAGGATCTAAATACTTAAGACATCATTTTTTTGCTTCCTAGGATACCCATTAGCAGGAAGCTGGATCAAAATTGAAGTAGCTGGGACTTCAACCAGGGACTCATATATGAGTCCCAAGCAATGACTTAAGCCACTGTGTCAAATATTTACCTTTCAACATTTTTTGCATGTCTTGTTAGAGCAACACTAAATATGCAACAACAAGGAGGGGAACATTAAAATTAAGTTTAAATATATCCACAGTGGGAGAAAGATAACAAAATATTATGCATTGGTACAAAATAGGAATCATCGAAAATATTAGATATACTGTATCTAAATTACTAATATTTAATTTACTCAGCTACATTGACTAATGGAAAGGATACAGATTTTGGAGTTAGGCAGATGTAGGTTTGAATGCTAGTTCCACTGTTACTTAATTATGTATTTAGGGCATGCTATTTAAAATTTATATAATAATAATCACCAGATAGGTAGACAGTGACCATTAAAGGAATGTATATACATAAATGTCTAATAATTGGAACATAGGAGTTCAACAAACATTAATCATGTTTCTATTGCATACATCATTTGTGCTTCATCATTAATGACATCAGTGTTATCCGAGTCAACCAAATTAATCATTTCTTCCTTACCTTTAATGTGTATTACTTCATATTAGTAGGAAAGACTACTTACCTTTTCTGTCATTTTTTTAATATTCAGTGAAAAAGTTAACAACAAAAGCTTTCATTAGTCCTAGGGTTATTAGTATGTTCCATCTTTGACTTCCTATTAATCTTGTATTTGTTTCTGCCAAAGGACTACTCAGAAGGCAAAATGAATGCTAATATGTCTTCTAGCACCTTTGAAATTCATATTTAACTTCCATATGACCTGCCAAACTGTAATCTCCTTAGGGAATGTGCCTCTTTAAGTTTTAAACTATGAATGACATAAGATTTTGCTTACAACATTTAGGCTAACATATTAACTTGTCATATATATATGTGCAGGTGGATGTGAGATATATATTTGTGTATATATATATATATATATACACGCACACATACATGTGTTTGTGTGCACATATACCATACACAAGTGGAATAGAGATCAGTCATTTACACACAGAGCAACTTATATCTTCCATCATTTCCCCATTCTACTTCTTTGCGGGGTGACTCAGTGAAGGCCAGATATACTATAGGAAGACAACTCCAAAACTATAAAAGTCAACAGCATGCCTATTCACTGCTGTGTTAGAGAAGGACTTAAACTGTAACAAAACCATTCTACGACAGGAAACATCTCATCTCTGAAATTAAGTAAATAGTTCCAGCGGAGATAAGAGTTTAAATCTCTCTAGAGTGACACACTGTGTTTAAATCCCAATACATAGCTATTATTCATTCATTGAAAAAAAATGAGTGAGGGAGAGAGAGAGGGAGAGAGAGAAGGAGAGAGGGAGAGAGAGAGAGAGAGAGAGAATCTTTCCCTAAAATCCCCAAATAGGGCTGAGCTATGGTAAAGTCAGGAGCCAAGACTCAGTCTGGGTGGAAGGAATCACAAATACTTGAGTCATCACCAACTGCACATCAACAGGAAGCTAGAATTGAGAACGGAGCTGGAATGTAAACTCTGATAAGGGATGTGAACATCCCAAGTGAAATGTTAATGATGCTAAATGCATCATTTGTAAGACTAGACCATGTATTTATGGGTCATTACCTCCCAACATAACCATGTCTCCAGAATTCACAATGCCCATTTCTCAAATGTTTATTGGATAAGTGAATTTATGGTACTTTGGGTATTCTTTTAATCTCTGAATCTGTATTCCAAGCGTTCTAACCATCTGTAATAATTCCATTGGGAAACATTTTCTCTTCCTATTAGAGTGGGATTCATTTTTAAATAATATTTGTAACTTACATTTCTTTTGAAATCTTATTCCTTAAAACTTATTTGTAAGGCAGAGAGACAGAGACACAGAAATTCAGAGTCAAAGAGATGCAAAGAGATCTGCCATCTCTCTTCCCGAGTGCTGGCAACAGCCAGGGCTGAAGTAGGCTGAATCTGGGAGACAAGACCTTATTCCATGTCTTCCATATGGGAAACATTGATTCAACAACTTGAACCATCATGTGCTGCCTTCCAGGGTGCCCATCATCAGGAAAGTAGGATATACAACAGAGCCAGTACTCAAACCCAAGCACTTGGATATACAATGTGGGCATCCTCATTGGTGGATTAACTGGTGCTCTAAATGCCTGTCCCTCTTGTGAAATGTGTAGTAAAAAATAACAGTGTTGACTATACAGAGATTGATTAGATATCTGGCGGCTGATCAGTTTCTCCAGTCAACCAACATCAAGAGGAAGGAAAAAATCTAAACTTTGGTATAGTGTAAATAGCTTGATGACATGATTTTGGAAGGTATAAAACTAGAACTCTGTAGATCTACAAGCCATAATAAAGCATTTTATGGCACAAAGGAAAGTATTTGTCTAAAACAGACTTTCGATATCAAAATCATTGACTTCTCAAAGGTATTCTATGGCAATAGTTTTAATTGAATTAACATTATGCTATTCTAGCCTCTGTCAGTTTCTTCTATACACTTTCTTCTTTTCATCCTTGTATCTTCAGAGAGCAGCAGGTATACAAAATAAGAAAATAAAGTAGTTCGATTTTTCTTTTTGGAATTTACTCAAAATGAATGTTAAAGTAGCCTGAGTAGGATACAGTCTGGGTATATCATTTCTCACCCACTCCTAAGAAATCTGGTTTAGGACACCCAGTCCCTTAGGTTCTGAGGTTGTTCATAGTTTGAAATATAGCCACATGTGTGACTGCTTGATGTGAATGATGGATTGTCAATGCTGACCACAGTGGCATCTGATTTCTTCTAGATATAATATGAATTCCTTTCCACTCCATTATCAGATGCATAACACTAAAATTTTGGAATCCATTATATCCAGGTTGTGTGTTCTAATCCAAAATATCCCAAGAATTTGAATATAAGCACTCTGGCCTGTGAGTCACTGATTGCTTTTACATCTCTTCCCCTTCATGACATGATTGATGTTTGCAAATGTGGCCATTTGTCATTCCTTTGTGCCTGTTTTCTCCAAGGCTGAGTTTTCAGGCAGTATTGAAAAGTCTGTGCCAAGATTTTGTGATGGCTGTTGCTGTTCTTTATCACTGTCATTGACATGTATTCTTTGTCTCTGATTCATTTCTCTCTTAGGAAATGGTAGGTTACTTTCAGAATAAATCATAGGAAGGATACTGTTGGACAAAATTAAAAAAAAAACACATTAGCCAATGCAAAATTTATTGTGTTTGATGATTATGATAAAGATGATAGAACATTATTTGGTATTCCTCCTCCTTAGGGGTAGCATTTAAGAACCCTCTTTTTTGAATTGCCTCCTGATTCAGTCATTTGTTTTGGACCGTGGAATGCACTAAGAATGATATTATGGACATTTCAAGTAAGGTCAAAAGAAGCTTAAAACCCTAAAGAAAAATGAACTGGTAATCAGTAAATATACCAAGATATGTTTTTCATATTCTCTTCTAAGGAAATTAAATTATTACAATGGTAAAGTAAACTCAATCTGAAGTAATTACATTAAATTAGAAGCAAAGTTCTTTTTTTATATACAGAAGATCAATTTAGCATATATTAAGTAAAGATTTCCACAGTTTGCACCCACACAGAAACACAGAGTGTAAAATACTATTTGAATACTAGTTATAGCATTAATTAAACACCTAAGCGTAATTGTGTATTAATTACAGAGTTCAATCAATAGTTTTAAGTAGAACATAAAAAATACTAAAAGGGTAAAGTATTAAGTTCTTTTTTTTTCTTTTCCTTTTTTTTGTTATATAGTTTTTTTTATTTAATAAATGTGAATTTACAAAGTGCAACTTTTGTATTGTTGTGGCTTCCCCCCTCCAACCTCCCTCCCTCTCGTGGCCCTCCCCTCTCCCACTCCCTCTCCCATCCCGCCCTTCATCGAGTTTCATTTTCAATTACCTTCATATACTGAAGATCAACTTAGTATATACTAAGCAAGGATTTCAACAGGCTGCACTCACACAACTGCACAAGGTATAGGGTATTGTTCGACTAGTAGTGTTGTTTTTAAGTTTCATAGTAAAACACATTAAGGACAGAGATCCAACGTGGGGAGCATGTACACAGTGACTCCCACTGTTGACTTAAGAATTGGCACTCTTATTTATGATGTCAGCAATCACCCGAGACTCTTGCTATGAGCTGTCTAGGCTATGGAAGCCCCTTGAGTTCACCAACTCTGAACTTGTTTGTCAAGGCCATATCACAGTGGAGGTTCCTTCCTCCCTTCAGAGAAAGGCACCTCTCTCCTTGATGGCCTGTTCCTTCTGCTGGGGTCTTGTTCACCAGGATCTTTCATTTAGATTGTTTTTTGCCACCGTGTCATGGCTTTCCATGCCTCTGAGACACTCATGGATCTTTTAGCCAGATCCGAATGTCCCAAGGGTTGATTCTGAGGCAGGAGTGCTGCAGTTCTGTGAGTCTGCTGTGTGTCCTGTTTCCCCCGCAGGATCATTCTCTCCCTTTTAATTCTATCAACCATTATTTGCTTACACTGGTCTTATTTGTGAAATCTAGAAGCAAAGTTCTTAAAATCATATATTTGAAATTCTTTCTACCTGAGTTTTTACATAGCCTTTCTTTAATATTCAAATAATTATGAAATATATCATTGAGAGATTTTAAACAGGGGGAATATCCTTGCAGGGTAAATATTTTTGTTTGTATATTCTGGGAAGAGCACACAAAGTAACAAATCATATGAATAGATCGTTTTTTGGAAGCTATGTACTGAATTATACTAACTTCAACAGTGGCAGAAATATTTATTTATACATTTATTTTGCTGAAAAATATTTGTATCATTGCCAAGTACAGTTTGCTAGAATTCCCTACATTATTATTATTTCTTAAATTTTTACTAGTTAATTTTGATTTTGTTTGAAATGTGGAAAAATAGAGTAAAAGACATAGAGAAATTTTCTATCTACTTGGTCACTCTCCTTTTAAATACTTGCAACAACAGGAGCAGGGCCAGGCTGATACTGGGAATCAGGTACTCAATTCAGATTGCCCATATGGTTGGCAGACATCCAGGTAGTTAAAATCACTGAGATAGCTTTTCTGTATATGCTATATCAGAAGTGGAGCTAGGACTCAAACTCAAGACATTTCAATGTGGGATGTACTGTTTTGACTGTATTACCACATACTCAACTCTTGTAGTAATAGCGTTATATGCAAAATAAAATAAAATAAACTTTACCATATGCTATATTGTATTAAACAACAAAGACTAAGAAAAGTTTAAAACCCTTTGAAGTCAAATGGCGAGATCCAAGCTCATTTGGTTTAACCTGAGAAGTCCTCTTTACTCTACAATGTGAAGCTTTCTTGATGATGATAAACTAATTTGTTGGCTATTCTGATTTCTGTTTTCACTAATTACAAATTGAAGACAATTTATATACAGCTAATTCTGAAAGTTGCCATAATCAATGCTCTTCATTATGTAAACTATAAGCATTAATGCTATTAACAATACAAGATTGGAAAAAAATTCTGTGATGAATGGACAGCATATTTTATATTGAATCCTATTGGTAATCTATGTATCACACAAATTATTTAGAGAGAAATAAATTTATTATTCACTGTTAAAAACAAAACTAGGGGCCAGCACTATGATGTAGCAGGTTAACACCCTGGCCTGAAGCATAGGCATCCCATTTGGGTACCGGTTCGAGACCTGGCTGCTCCACTTCCTATCCAGCTCTCTGCTATGGCCTGGAAAAGAAGTAGAAGATGGCCCAAGTCCTTGGGCCCTTGCACCCACGTGGGAGACCCGGAAGAAGCTCCTGCTCCTGGTTTCAGATTGGCACAGCTCCTGCCATTGTGGCCAACTGGAGAGTGAACCATCGAATGGAAGATTCTCTCTCTCTCTCTCTCTCCACTTCTCTCTCTGTGTAGCTCTTTCAAATAAATAAATAAATCTTTAAAAAAATGCTTATAATAAAATATCAGGAAGATAATGGGAAAATGATGAAGAGAGTTGTGGCTATTTTTCATATTAATTTTCACTTCACATTTTAAAGGATTTCAGTTGTATCTAGCATTAACAAGGCCAAAAATTAACTGGTATTTATATTCAAAACAGTCATATTTCAGATACAGAGAAACAGCGTTAACAGATTTCTTGGAGCTAGATATATTATGCTATAGGTTTTTTTTTCTGAGCATTACAATATTCCATTGAAAAAATTTAAAATGAAAAATAAAATACTGTTCCTTGTTAATTTATTTCTTCATGAATTGTCTTAGGAATCCCGGGTATGTGTTTACTTTTCTCAATTTTATAAATGAAGAAAGTGGTTGAAAGAGGATTCAACGAAGTCAGTGAGATTTGAAAAGCTTTAAGAAACTCTTGAAATTGTCAACAAAAGGAGACAAATTACCCAAAATATTCATATGCAATCATGACAGAATGTCAGGAAATACCTAGGTGCAGGGGATAACAGAATGCGCATGATTAAGGTCTTGACTTAGAAAGTATATATCAGGGATGGTGTAGTGGCATTGCAGGTTAATCCTTCACCATTGATGCTGGCGTTCCACATGGGCACTCATTCAAGTCCAGGCTGCTCCACTTTTGATCCATGTCCCTGCTAATGACGTGGGAAAAACAGCTGAAGATGGCCCAAGTGCTTAGGCTCCTGCACCATCCAGGCTCCTGGCTTTGGCCTTGCCAAGCCCCAACCATTGAGACCATTTTGGGAGTGAACCAGCAGATGCAAGGTCTTTCTATCTGTCTTTCCTCTTCTCTCTGTAACTCTGCCTTTCATTTAAATAAAAGGATACATTTTAAAGAAGTAAGTATATATTTCATGGGAAATAGAAGTAATAAAGCAGTCAGTAACTAAATTAATGATGTAATATGTCATAGAGAAGAAATAAATGATGCATAAAAATATAGAATGAGTAGAATGCTTTCATTTTATGCAATTTTGTTATAAGATTCCATTCTAGCAAGGTAAAATTTAAGAAATCATAAGGAACCCTATTAGGAGGTATTCTAGCCTGAAATCCTTCACAAAACTGAACTTGAAATGATCCAGAATTACAGGAAGACCATATGGCCAGACCAGAGAGAGTGAAGAGATGTAAAAATTTGACCACAGAATTCATCAGTTGCCTGATCCTACCTCGCATAGCTGTCCACTGTAAGGAGGTAGGGCTACAACAAGGATGTTGGTTAGAGATTCATTACAGTACTTCATGTAGAAATTGAAGGTGACTTGAAACAGCTGATAGCTAAGAGACGATGATGAGTCATTGACATTAAGTCTTGTATAAAGATTGAAAATAAGGACTGAAACAAAAGTGTGTTTTGGATTGAGTAAATCCATACTCATTAAGATGTCAAATAAACTGAAGACTAATGTTTGGTTTTATTTGATTTTTTAGGGAGTGAGGTAAATGATGAGCTTTCATTGATATTTTTAGGTACTTTTATGTACAGATAATCCTCTGTTTAATCAATTTTATTGTATATAATTAAGATATATATGATAGCATATGGAGCTCAAAAATTAAATTTTATAATTTATTAATATAAGAAAGGATGTAAGCACTAGAATTGAAGAGTGATACTCAAGCAAATTGCCACTTTGAATATAGTCAGTGTGATGTGCCATATGCCATCAGAAACTGTTCTGTCTGAGCTTTGTACCCTTTGACCAATATCTTCCCTTTTATGGCTTGGTCCCTACTCTCACCACCCTCTCCAGCCCCTAATAACCATTATTCTTCTCCTTTAATGTATAAGAGAGATCATGTGGCATCTTTCCTTCTGTACGTGCCTTATTCATTTCGCTTAGCATAATGTCCTCCAGGTTCTTGCATGTTGTCAGTAAAACAAAAAAATTAATAACAAAATAAAATAAAGCATGTAAAGGATATGTAATGGTAAAAATGATAAGCTTCTAATAAAAGGAATCAAAGAGGATGTGGATTAAATGAGTTTCTTTAAAAAAACATAATTTTTTTTTTAATTTATTTGACAGGTAGAGTTACAGACAGTGAGAGAGAGACAGCGAGAAAGGTCTTCCTTCCGCCATTCCGAAGCCAGGAGCCAGGTGCCTGCTCCTGGTCTCCCATGCAGGTGCAGGGGCCCAAAGACTTGGGCCATCCTCCACTGCCTTTCTGGGCCATAGCAGATAGCTGGACTGGAAGTGGAGCAACCAGGACTAGAACCCGGTGCCCATATGGGATGCTGGTGCTGCAGGCGAAGGATTGACCATATGAGCCACGGCGCTGTCCCTAAAAACATAATTTTCAAAAACCTGTACCTCTTGTATCATCAGTCCTCATGTTAACATGATATTAAAGCAGAACAGATTCAGTGTAGTTCACAGAGAAAGCTCTAAGAATATAATGACACTTTTCTCCCTTCCTCGCTTCCTTCCCTTTTTTCTTTTTAATTTTTTGAGATAACATATTTTTAATTTACCTTATTATTAAAGGATTAATGACCCACTAAATAGAGTTCAACAAATAAAGAGTAAAAAAAAAAAGCAAAAGAAATATATGGAAGGGCAGTAACAATTATCAAATGAAAAGTGTCTATTTCACTCATATATTGTAAATTTTAAAATAATCATGTGCATTTAAACTATAGCAGTATATCTTTTTTTTATTTTTGACAGGCAGAGTGGACAGTGAGAGAGAGAGACAGAGAGAGAGAAAGGTCTTCCTTTTTGCTGTTGGTTCACCCTCCAATGTACACCATGGCCGGCGTGCTGCAGCCATCGCATCGCACTGATCCGAAGCCAGGAGCCAGGTGCTTCTCCTGGTCTCCCATGGGGTGCAGGGCCCAAGCACTTGGGCCATCCTCCACTGCACTCCCGGGCCACAGCAGAGAGCTGGCCTGGAAGAGGGGCAATTGGGACAGAATCTGGTGCCCCGACTGGGGCTAGAACCCGGTGTGCCAGCGCCGCAAGGCGGAGGATTAGCCTATTGAGCCGCGGAACCGGCCTTTTATTTATTTATTTATTTTTGACAGCAGTATATCATTTTCAACCATAGGTTTGACAAATATATAAAACAATGCTTATTTGCAAGACTGTATTTGCAGCAATACTGATACACACAAGATTTTTTTCTCTTTTTAAATATTTATTTATTTATTTGAAGGGCAGAGTTACAAGAGAGAAAGGAAGAGACAGAAGGACATAGAAGGATGTTTTATCCACTAGTTCACTCCCCAAATATCCACATGGTTGGGAGTGGAGTAAACTGAATCCGTAAGCCCAGAACTCCATCCAAGTCTCCCACGTGAGTGATAGGGGCCCAAGAACTTGGACAATGTTCTGCTGCTTTCTGAGGCACCTTAACAAGGGGCTGGATTGGAAGCAGAGCAGTCAAGATTCAAACCACTGCTCATATGTGATGCTGATGTGGCAGGCAGTGGCTTAACTTACTGTGCCACAATGTGGGTCCATATTTCTATTTTGTTTATGTCTTTGTTTTTATTCCTCTTTTTAAATTTTAGCTCCCACATATGAGAGAACATGTGTTTGTCTTTCTGTGCATGGCATATTTCATTCAATATGTCTTCTTCAAGTTGCATCTATTTGATGCAAGTGGTAGAATTGCATTCCATTATATATGTGACATATAACATACAGGGTACATAATATATATTATATATGGTATGTATCCAGGGTGTGTGTGTGTGTGTGTGTATGTGTATTTTTTTTCTTTATCCACCTTGGTTGATTACATATTTGGCTGTTGTGAACAGCACTGATACAAACATGTAATGTGGGTATCTCGTTGATACAATTGGTTTATCAGTTCTAAACACTTTTTGGTTGAATGTTTAGGTCTTTCTATATACTGCATTAGATGATCTTCAAAATGTCCAATTTTGATGTCCTGTATTACTTTCTCCTTCATAATTTCTCTTGTAATACTTCCAATACAGTATTGAATATGAATGGTGAAAGTAGACATCTTTGTTTTATTTCATATCCGAGGCAAAATACAATCAATATTTCTCCATTCAGTATGATACTGCTTTGTCATACATAGCCTTTATAATGTTTAGGTATGTTCCTTCTATACCAAATTTGTTGAGGGTTTTTGTCATGAAGGGATGTTGAATCTTAGGAAGTGCATCTTGTGAAGTGAGATAGACTTGTAAAACTCCAAATGGTACTGGAGGTTATAATACTTAAGGCCCTAGCCCCAGGACTGGAGTGCATGAACTAAACCCTGTTCCAGTCCTACAGGGTGACCACATGGTGTACAGGAGATTTTGCACAGGTGGGTATGTGTCCAGAGGTGAAATGCAGGCAGATTCTTCTCTAGGTCACACCAGGTACAGTTGGTTTGAGTAAATTAGTACTGATTGTTACAGTCTTGGTGTTGCAGGATACAGGAGGGTCAGCAGCCAGGTCTTCAGGGTGGGAGGCTGTGTTGGGGATGGCGGTAACCAGCCGCCTGAGGCAGAACAGTGAAGTAGAGTGTTCTAGATACTAAGAATGAGTGCAAGTTACTCGAACAATTGTAATGTTAGCATGGACAGTCTTGATTCTGCAGGTCACAGACAGAAATGTCCGAATTCTCAAGCAGTATGAAAGAGTGATTCCAGCTTTGTGCGTGGTACCTCCAGCACGTGAGCTAGGAGGCTCAGAGGGAACTTCCAAGTTGGGCCTGAATTTTCTATGGGCTGCTGCCAGTGCTAGCCCCATGAAGTTGGGTTAGAACCCTCCTGGATCACAGAGAGTGAGGTAGTGCAGCTCTGAGTTTTATGCCTCAAGACTCCCAGTTGCAGGATGCAGGGTGTCTGTTCTCCACTCTACAAGTTGTCCTGACTTTGACTCTTGTTGCCTCTGGTAGCAGTGGAGCAGAGATCTGCTGCATGGCAGTACACAGCCTGCTGAGTCTCATCCTCTGCTGGGGTGGGAGAGGGGAAGAGGGCAATGTGGTTTCTCTTTTTGGAGCCAAGCAGTTGCTCAGACCACAGTCAGATCCTATGGCTGAAGTTAACATCAGTAGGGGCTGTGGAATTCTCCCTCAGCTAAAACTGCCCGTAGCAGGGCACATGACAGCTTACTCCTACCCTGCCTTGAGAGGATGGTGACTCCCAGCTGCAGCTGACTCTGCAGTACAGAAGAGTGTCTGTCCTTCTCCCTTACTGTCCCACAGGGTTTCTATTCCATCACTTCACTGAAAATTTCTGTTTGTCAGTCCCCTGGAAGTGCGGTAGTTGTTTTGTTTTTCCCATATCTTTCTGTTGTTCAGGTCAATGTGGCTTCTAACTATTCAGCCATGTTTGATTCCATGCTATATTGTAAACCTTCCTGTCTCTTGTTAAATATGACATTGTTCTTACTAGACCTAGCCACAATGATATCCAACCTTCATTATAGTACTCACTAAGAGCTGTTCAGAAATTGAAAATTGTCACTGTTCTTCACTAATATGCTTAACATAACAGACCTTGTATATAGACCACTTACATTGGGTTGAAATCAGTCACTCCTATATTCAGGCCTTGAGATTATTTCTAATGCCTACATGAAGCTGAATTGAAAGGTAAGAAACTGTTGAAAAGAATCTTCAATGAGTGACAGATTGCTTTTGCAGTTTTGTGAGTTTTCCATTGAAAGATTTTACTATGTTCTTTTCTTCTGTGTCCCTTCTCCAATTATATCAGTAGCCATAACCCATATTATAGCTTGTTAATTAATTTTTATTTTTTAATTTTAAGATTTTTAAAAGTACTCATTTATTTATTGAAAGGCAGAATTATACATAGAGGGAAAGACAGAGAAACAGAGATAGAGAGAGAGATCTATTTGCTTGTTCACTCCTCAAATGGCCAAAATGGGTACTCAGGAGTCAGGATCTTCATCTGCATCCCTCATGTGGGTTGCAGAGGCTCAAGTACTTGGGCCATTTTTCACTCCTTTCTCTGGTGCATTATCAGGCAGCTGGGTTGAATGCGGAGCAGCCAACTTTCAAATTGGCACCCATGAAGGATGTCGACATTCCAGGTAGCAGCTTAACCAGGTACACCACAATGCCAGCCCCTAATTTTCCAAATTTAATAATGTTTAAAATTTTCTATATTAATGTCTTAAGTAGATACTGCATACCTGTACATATATACTATTTTTTAAAAAGGATTTATTTATTTGAAATGCAGAGTAACTGAAGGAGAGCGAGAAGGAGGGGGAGAGAGAGAGAGAGAGTGAGAGAGCAAAAGAGAGGTGTCTTTCATCTTATTGTTCACTTCCTAGGAGGTAGCAAGCCCATCTGGGTCTCCCACATGGGTGGCAGGGGCCCAACTATTCCAGCTGTCATCCACCGCTTTGGAAGATGTATAGGATCAGAAGAGTGGCAGCTTGGACCCAAACTAATCCTCTAATGTTACCAGAGATTGGCTGCTCAGGGGTTCTTGGTTTCACACAAGGAAGAATTCAGACTTGAGGCAAAGAGTAGTTGTAAGTGATGTAGGGAAGTTTAATGAAGAGATATAATGAAGAGAACTACACTTGATCGACCTGGTAGGCATCTCAGGAGAGACTGAGAGCCCAGTTTGCATTCAGACTGAAGTTCTCACAGAGATGAGTGTGGGTTCCCCAACTCTTCTCCTTCTTTGGGAAAATTGTGGGTGGGGGATTTCTGTATGTGGAATTCCTGGAAACCTCCTAGGGCCTTATCAGCACAGTATTATCAAACCTAATGACACCCTTGGGACAGGGCAAGGGGCATTCATCTCAGCCGCCACAGGGAGATAACGGAACCCAATGAACAGTGTTATAGAAAAACATGTTTCTTTAGATGCCATTGCTTGTCTGCTAGAGCTTGTTTCCTCATTCCAATGCACAAACAGTTTTTCTTAGAAAGTTACCACTTTCTTTGGCCCCTCTTTTAAATGTAAGCTAATATCTGCCTAGCTACCTTAACATCAGTACAGGATGTCACGGTCAAAGGCAACAGCTTAACTCTCTGAGCCACAATACTGGCTGCACTATTTTTTTCTTGAAAACAGGGATATTAATATCACAATAATGTGGAATTCAAAACAGTGATCTTAAAATGAGAAAAGGAGGGCATGTAGTAGTGTAGATAATATAATTCAGTGAAGACAATATTTATAACTATCTATTATTAATATCCACATGTAAGAGAACAAGTGTTTGGATCTTCGAGTTTCTAATGTCCATTATTTCCTAACAATTATCCAAGCACTCATAAATTGAGTGATAAAACAAAATCCAGATTAAACTTCAGATGTCTGTTTCCTAGGACCACTACTAGAGCAGTTACTATGTCATTCATGCTTCAGCAGGAATGTAAATAATTGAATAAATTGAGTGACAGTGAAGAGAAAGATATAATTGTATCTGAGAAGTTGTACTGTGACCTTCAGAAGAGATATTCATTTATTACCAACCATGGAGCAGAAAGCATGGAGGAATCTGCTCATGCCCCCATTGGCTTAACTGAGCCAGAACCTTAATGCAAAGGAGCATAAGCAATGTAGTCCTTATACAAGAATAATGCGGAATTGAAATACAGTGTCTGGCTTCCAGAAATGTTACCGTTTATCTGTTTAACATTTTACGATTTTTATTTCTCTCTTAGTAAGTACTTCATCCATAACTTGGTAAAATTGCTTGTCCTTTTTTAGCTCCACTTTAATCCCCACACATTCTTGGATTTCTTTTTTGTAAATCTACAGGGAATGGTATATCTTGTTTTGAATTTTAATACTATTCCGAGTATATTGTTATTCTGGATGATAGAAACACTAAATATAATTATACATATTTCAGATGGCAGCACATTTTGAAAGATTTTAGCATAAATAAAGTCAATTTTCTCTGTGTTCCCTTGATTATAGGGAATAGCCACAATCAACAAAATTTTTAACTTAGAGCAAACCCTTTTTTTAATGCTTTACTTTTCCTGTGGTTTAAGAAACTTGTAATTCCAAACGACATTACTTTTTAGTAATGCTACAAAAAGTTTGCCAAACTCATTTTATTTATTCTTAACAATTTAAGATTAGTTCATTTTAAGACCATTGTTCACACACCTTGTAAGAGATGACAGTTTAGTCAAGCAGAAGTCAGTGTTATGCTAATGAGGAGCGAGTATTAGTATTAGTATTAGTATTTAATATCAAGTACACCTGCAGAATTTCAAAGGCAAAATCTAGTGCCTTTTACCAGTAGGCTAAAATTAGCAGACTTGATGGAGATAAGCACAGTAACTCAGTACAGCATGAAAATCTCAGAGTGAAAAGCACAAGTTGAGATTTTGTACCCTTGGAAAATAAGCCCATGTATATATTTCTTCATTTCAATTTAATCTGTTTGAATCAATTGCTGGCTTAAGATGATCACTACAAGTGTTTACATGCTTATAATTAGGTTCATTGTTGAAAATGCAAATAATTAATGTTTGCCACAGTGGACATTTTCAAAATTATTTTTTGCCTTCTGCAGGTGAATTGCCTTTTAAGTTTACAGAATTTTATACGGAATTCTTTTTTTTCTGCTATCTTTTAATTTATTTTTCCTTCTCATGACATATTTAACTAAGGTGCTACTGATTTTTACAATTCTAGTTATTTCACAAAGAAATAATATGCAGTTGCTTATAAAGGTTGTAGTACTTATGAGAACATTTTAAAAACATACTATGAATTTTTGCTATTACTCTATAAAAGTCAAAGCCACATCAAATGACAAAAATCAAAGTTTATAATTCTCCTGTATCCCTGTTCTAACAAGCACCATTATATCTGGTTCTCATAGCTCATTCTTCTCATTAAGGTAAACTTGAGGCTTGACAATACTTATATGTTATTAAGGATAATGATTAAATATATCTTGAATGTGTATAGTATTTATGAAAGAAAGAACACATTAACATTTGTAATAATTCCAGGCATTACTCACTTTCAGACCTTTTGAAAAAACAGATTCAGGGTCCAGTGCTGTGATGTAGTGGGTTAAGCTGTTACTTGTGACGCCAGTATCCCATATGGGCACCAGTTCATTTTCCATCTGCTCCACTTCCAATCTGGCTGCCAGCTAATGTGCCTGGGAAAGGAGTGGATGACTTGGAAGAAGCTCCTGGCTCCTGGCTTCAGCCTGGCCCAGTCCTGGCCATTGAAGCCATATGGGGAGTGAACCAGTGAGTGAAAGACTTCTCTGTTTTTCCCTCTCCCTTTAATTCTGCCTTTCAAATAGAATAAATAAATCTTAAATAAACATAGATTCAGATTCATCAGGCTTGGGACAAGATCAGGAATTCTACATTAAATATAAAATGGTGGGGTCGGCACCGTAGCACACTTGGTTAATCCTCTGCAGTGCCAGCATCCCATATGGGTGCTGGCTCTAGTCCCGGTTGCTTCTCTTCCAGTCTAGCTCTCTGCTGTGGCCTGGGAAGGCAGTGGAGGATGGCCCAACTGCTTAGGCCCCTGCACCCTCATGGGAGACCTGGAGGAAGCACCTTGCTCCTAGCTTTGGATTGGCTTAGCTCCAGCTGTTGGGGCCATTTGGGGAGTGAACCAACAGAAGGAAGACCTTTCTCTCTGTCTCTCTCCCTCAGTGTCTATAACTGTAAAATAAATTAATAAGAGAGGGAGTAGGGCCGGCGCCGCAGCTCAATAGGCTAATCCTCTGCCTACTGCGCTGGCATATTGGGTTTTAGTCCCGGTCGGGGTGTTGGATTCTGTTCTGGTTGCTCCTCTTCCAGGCCAGCTCTCTGCTGTGGCCCGGGAATGCAGTGGAGGATGGCCCAAGTGCTTGGGCCCTGCACCCACATGGGAGACCAGGAAAAGCACCTGGCTCCTGGCTTTGGATCAGCACAGTGCGCCAGCTCAGGTGTCAGCCGCAGCGGCCATTGGGGGGTGAATCAAAGGAAAAGGAAGACCTTTCTCTCTGTATCTCTCTCTCACTGTCCACTCTGCCTGTCCAAAAAATAAAAATAAAAAAAAAAACAGAGAGGGAGGAGATATACAATTTGAGACATGATCAATCAGATTTACCCGAAATGGTAGAGTTAGAAACGTGCCAGGGGATTCCAATTCAATTCCACCAAGGTGGCATGTACCAATGCCGTCTTACTAGTCCAGGTGATCAATTTCTGTTCACAATTGATCATAATGATAGGACTAAGAGTCAAAGGGATCACATAAACAAGACTAGTGTCTGCTAATACTAGCTGACAGAATTAAGAAGGCGAGAACGATCCAACATGGGAAGTGAGATACACAGCAGACTCATAGAATGGCAGATATCCTAGACAGCACTCTGGCCTCATAATCAGCCCTTAAGACATGCAGATCTGGCTGAAAAGCCCATGAGAGTATTTCAGGCATGGAAAGCCAAGACACTCTGGAAAAAAAAAAAAAAAAAAAAAAAAAAAAAAACAACCCTAAATGAAAGATCTCCATGAGTGAGATCCCAGTGGAAAGAACAGGTCATCAAAGAAGGAGGTACCTTTCTCTGAAGGGAGGAGAGAACTTCCACTTTGACTATGACCTTGTCTAAATAAGATCAGAGTCGGTGAAATCAAAAGGCCTCCATAGCCTTGACAGCTCATGACAAGAGCCTAGGGTGATAACTGACGCCATAAACAAGAGTGTCAAATTGTTAAGTCAACAACAGGAGTCATTGTCCACTTACTCCTCATGTTGGATCACTGTCCTTAATGTGTTGTACATTGTGAATTAATGCTATAACTAGTACTCAAACAGTATTTTACACTTTGTGTTTCTATGTGAGTGCACACTGTTGAAATCTTTACTTAATATATGCTAAATTGATCTTCTGTATATAAAGACAATTGAAAATGAATCTTGATGTGGATGGAATGGGAGAGCGAGCGGGAGAAGGGAGGGTTACAGGTGGGAGGGAAGTTATGGGGTGGGGGAAAACCATTGTAATCCATAAGCGGTACCTTGGAAATTTATATTCATTAAATAAAAGTTAAAAATAAATAAATAAGTTATATTCAAAAAATAAATAATAATTAAAAAAGAAAGAATAATGATGGTGTTCCAATCTTATATAGGCAGGCAGATAGGAATAAATCAATTAGACTCATAAGCTGGAAGACTATGCCCTCCCCCACGCCCATTGAGTGACCTCACCTCTATGCCCACTTGCCAATCAGAATATGTAACCACTCCCCTTCAGAAGTGAATGAAATGCCTGTAGCTTGGTTGGCCCTGCCCTTGTCCCATACATTCAGTAAGCAGCCTTTTGGCCACTCCTCTGCCTCTGCTTTACATACATATGCATACATATACATGTATATATACACATATATGTATATATAAATTTTAATCTACATAAAAGTTTGTATACTTTTGCCATAGAGAGGTGATGACTGTCAAAGGAAATGGATATGTTTACACTGATTTGAACATTAAAGATATACCCATGTATATCACAAAACCACATGATCTCCCAAGTATACATTTTACATATATATTACATTTTTTAAAAAAAATTAAGGAATATGGGGCCGGCACCATGGCTCACTTGGTTGATCCTCCATCTGTGGCATTGGCATCCCATATGGGCACCCGGTTGCTCCTCTTCCAGTCCAGTTTTCTGCTGTGGCCCGGGGAAGGCAGTGGAGGATGGCCCAAGTGCTTGGGTCCTTGCACACACATGGGAGACCAGGAGGAGCTCTGGCCGTGGGAGCCATTTGGGGGTTGAACCTACGGAAGGAAGACCTTTCTCTCTGTCTCTCTCTCTCACTGTCTATAACTCTACCTGTGAAATACATAAATAAATAAATCTTTTTTAAAAAATTAAGGAATATGGCAGCTGGAGTTGTGCTGCAGTAGGCTAAGCCTCTGCTTGCAATTACAACATCCCTTTTGCGTGACCATTTGGGTCCTGGCTACTCCACTTCCAATGCAACTCCCTGCTAATACTCTTGTGAAAGCAGCAGAACATGGCTCGGGTATTGGGCCCCTGCTCCCTAGGTGGGAGACCCAAATGGATCTGCAAACTCCTGGTTTCAAACTGTCCCAGCCATGGCATGGCCATTGAGGCCTTCTGAAGAGTGAACCTATAGATGGAAATTTCTCTGTCTCTCTCTTTCTCTGTCACGTGCATGCTCCTTCTTTCTCTCTCTCTTTCTCCTCTCTAACTCTGCCTCTTAAACAGTCTTTGAAAATTAAATAAAAACGAGCCACGGTCATAAGCATACATTTTATCACAAAGGCACACAATCATAAAACAAATGGAAATCAGAAACATAATGATGTATCACCTGACACCTGTTAAGATCAAAAAAGTGAAACACAGCTGTTGGAAAGGATGTGTAGCAATCAAAATCATGCATACACTTTTGGTGGGAATGCAAAATAGTGCAGTCATATGGGACAAAGTATGGAAGTTCTTCAATAAATTAAAAATATAACCTCCACATAAGTCAGCACACCCATTTCTGGATATATATTAATAATTCCAATCAGGATCATGAAGAATTATCTGTATTCCTGTTTTTATTTCAGCAGTGTTTTTAATAGCCACAAATATGAAACAAAATAGATGCCCATTGATGGATGGAAGGATAAGGAAGATGTGGCAAATGCATATAGTGGGACATTAATAACCTTAATGATGCAGGGAATTCAGCAATATATGGTACATATTGGGAAAATGATGAACATGGGATGAATCTTGAGATCAGGTGAGTTGAAATAAGCTAGTCATGGAAATATGAATACTACCTGAATAACTCATATGGAGTATATCTAATAGTTTAATTCAGTCAATCAAATATTGCAGTTATTATTGTCAGGGACTGGGAAATGGAAATTGATCATCGCCATTTAACAATTATAAAGTTTTAGATAAGCAGGATGCCATTTGTGGAATTGCTGTCTAACATTGTTCCTACAGCAAACAGTACTGCATGGTACACTCCAAAATGTGTTAAGAGCATAGATCTCATGTTTTCTCAACACAATAAAATAAAATAATAAAAAAATCCCCAGGAAGCTGTGAGACTATTCTTATGGGAATATAGCTATCTTCAGTGACTTTGCACATATTAATGCAACAAAGGATCTTAAAATACAGAACATACAGAAAATATATTTTCAATTTGTATTTAAATATATCACCATCTTTTCTCAGTTTTTCTTTCCATATTTAAATAATAATAAATGTCAGCAAAAAAAAACCAAAAAACTATAAAATTTTATAATAAAATATCAAACAGTTTTACAGTTTTTAGTACAGAAAATACACTATGGAATTTGAAATAAACAAAAACATAAACAATATAAACTGCACTTCATTAAAAATGAGACTCTGGGTGGATATTCAATTAAGACATTAATTAGATAATTTTGACCTGCATTGAATTACCTAGCATTAATCCCAGCTTCCTGCTTACACAGAACCTGGGTGCAGCACTTTTGACTCAAGTAACTGGGTTCTTGCCTCCCATGTGAGATACCTTGTCGGAGTTCCCAGCTCCTGGCTTTTGCTCAGCATAGTTCTGGCTCTTTGGATTATTTGGGGAATGAATTAGTGGCTTGGAACTCTCTTTCTGTCTTTTTTTTCCCTCTCAAATACAATAAATAACAAAACAAACAATACAATACATACAACTTTTACCATTATAATTGACATAATTTCAGGCTCATATTGGCAATGAATATACTGGGGAAAGTAGTATGTAACACAACAGGTATTGAATTTTAAGAGGAAGGAGAGAATTTTTGGAATGATGGACATGTTTCATGTAAATGTTGAGATATGGGGCATGTGTTTGCTCTAGCGATTAATATGCTTTTCAAGACCCCTTCATCTCTTATTGGAGTGCGTTGGTATTAGGCCCAGTTCAAAATCCAGGCTCAGCTTTTTGCTAATGCAGACGCTGGGAGGCAGCAGGTGATGTCTCATGTGGTTGAATTTCTGACACCCATGTGGGAGTCCTGGATCAAAATCCCCCTGGCCCAGTTCTAGCCATGGTGGGCCTTTCGGGGAGTAAATCAGAAGAAGAGAGCTCTCTCTCTCTCTCTCACCCTTTCTCTACCTATCAAATACATAAAGAAAGCAATGAAGTGATAGAGGCAAAAGAGAAAAACAGAGTACACTTGTACAACAGTGGGTACAATTGTCAACAATTTTCAAATGGTATACTTAAACTGAGTTTATTTCACTATATGTATATTATCTTTGTGATTATATTAAAATATAATAGTAATTATAAAATATAAATATCCACACTGTTCTTTCTTAAAGAAATTAGGAGTATAAAAAGAGATGTATTATAGGATAGATATTGACATTGTTATTGTGATTGTTGATTTGACTATATTTCTGTATCGACTTTCATTCATCTGTCCTGTTGAATCAAATGATCTTGGTGACCAATTAATAATACGTTAATTCTTCTCCATTTTTAATGACTGTCTATTCAACCTGGTATTAGAGATATTATAACCTCAGCTATGAGCTTTCTGCATATATTGTACTCCTGTACTTCTACAGTACAAAATTATGTATTCCTCAGATTTATCATGACTTTTAACTCTGCCCTTTGAAAACTGCTTCTTCCTTTAACATATATTTGCTTCCACATTTATATTTTAGTTTAATTATTATAAAAACATATTTCACATATTTCATAGATACAATTCCTTTTTAAATTTTAGTTATCTTTTATTGTTCATGTATGAATCTTTTAAAATGGGCTATATGTTTTTAGGACACTCTATTTTTTCATATTACTGTAATATTAATACAAAGGATATCGATTCCATGTGGTTCATAGATGCAACTGTAAGGATGTAATGATATCCTCTTCTTCTCTTCCACCCTTCTGCATCTCACCTTCTCTATCTTATTTTTTAATATCTATTCTCTATTCTATAAATCTGAGCTGTTACACAGCACACTTATTATTGTGTCTATAGTTCAATTTCCAATTTCCCGCAGCCCATTAGAAATAACTGTTCTCAACAATATAAAATCGTTTGTTGCTCTTTTTCACTTTCCCTTTAACAAATGGATGTGTAAAAATCACTGATGCTAATATCAGCCTAAGATTGCATGAGAAACATGAATGATGACAAAGCTGCCTACTGTAAATACTTAACAGAAGGGACTCAAAAACTTTCTTATCATCTTTGCCACATTTTAGCAGAGCCTCAAGGATGATTTCTGTTCTGAAATATTCTTCAGAGCTCTTTCACATGCCTGATCCTTGTTCTTCTGATCCCGTCCTACATGCTGGGTTCCACATCCTTTCAATATGCTGGTCTTCTACATCCCTTGGTTTCTTATGAAAGTTAATATTGGCATAAAATGTCTTAATACTGGGTGGATTGATAATGGGATGAAATGTGTTTCTGTTTTAGAACATCGCTAAATAATAATTCTCAAATGCACAAAATAAAGGTTTTATTTTTGAGAACTCGGTCTTATTTAAATTTTATATATATACTTTATATAATTTTATATATAAAATTTATATATGTATGAAAATTCAGCTCCCTCTTGTTTAAAAAGAAAGGATTCACGATCTCTAATAGGTGCCACCTTTGCTGGGAGATTTTTCCGTCTTCTGGGTTTTCTCTGCTATAATGAGTATTCTGTGTCAAAGAGATGGCAGGTGTATCTAAATTCTGCTTCATCTGCTTCTGGAAAGTTTCCTTTTGTGGCTCTCTATTCTCAATCAAAAGATTGATCACAGACCTTTTTATGTAAGGAAACACTTAAAAAATTCTATTGCATCGGGCTGGCATTGTGGTGTAGTGGGTAAAGTTGCTACCTGAGTGCCAGCATCCCATATGGGTGCAGGTTCGAGTTCCAGCTGCTCCACTTCCAATTCAGCTCTCTGCTATGGTCTGGGAAAGCAGTAGAAGATGGCTCTAGACCTTGGGCCCCTGCACCCACGTGCAAAACCCAGAAGAAGCTCCTGGCTCCTGGCTTCGGATTGGCCCAGCTCCGGCCATTGCTGCCAATTGGGGAGTGAACCAGTGCATAGAAGGCCTCTCTCCCTCTGCCTCTCCTCTCTCTGTGTAACTATGACTTTCAAATAATTATATAAGTCTTAAAAAAATTCTACTGCATCACTTCAGCTGTACTTTTTCATTAATCAAAGCATCCTTGCCTAAATTTGTCATGCCTTGCACTTACTAGGGAGCCCTGACTCACAGATTAATGGGAAGGGAAGTTTTCCACGTGATTCTCAAGCAATTTTTAATCTTAGTTGAAATTCTAAGGAATTCTGAACTAGCAAGGTTCCCACTAGACACAATCAATGTATATATTGAGATTTCCTTATGATTCTATTTTTATAGGAATTTTTCTCTTTCCTTTAATAAAAGTTCATGTAAGAAAACAATAGATTTAGACATTGTTTATTTTATCAATATAAATTCATTGTTATTATTTTTTTTTGACAGGCAGAGTTAAACAGTGAGAGAGATAGAGACAGAGAGAAAGGTCTTCCTTCCATTGGTTCACCCTCCAAATGGCATATATGGCTGGCGCACTGTGCTGATCCGAAGCCAGGAGCCAGGTGCTTCCTCCTGGTCTCCCATGCGGGTACAGGGCCCAAGCACTTGGGCCATCCTCCACTGCCTTCCTGGACCACAGCAGAGAGCTGGACTGAAGAGGAGCAACCAGCACAGAACCGGCACCCCAACCGGGACTAGAACCTGGGGGGCTGGCGCCAAAGGTGGAGGATTAGCCAAGAGAGCCACAGTGCTGGCCCTTATTTTTAAAGAATCTATCACACTATTCATTTCAAATTGAGATTCCAAAATTCTATTAAGTATAACTAGAGGATATATGTCCAGTATTCCTATACAACAACGTAAGACTAATTTTTTGCACACTTGTTTTCTGTTGTGTATACACACACACATATCTATCTTTATCTCTATCATCTATCTATCTACACATATAGTTTAAATACACACAGGGGAAAGAGAGAGAGAGAGAAGAGAGGGAAAAAATATTCCACCTACTGATCATTCCCTAAATTACCAAGACAGCCAGAATATGGCTAGACAGAAACTCCATCAGGGTTTCTCATATGAGTTGCCATTATCTGCTTCGTCCCAGGAACACTATCAAGAATCTAAAGTGGAGTAGCTAGACTTGAACCAGTGCTCTGATATGGGATGTGGGTGTCCCAAGTGGTGGCTTTACTGAATATACTACAGTGTTTGCCCTTTGGACACTTTTTTTCTGATGAAAGGCTGGTACTGCAATTTGCTCAGGATGAATTTTGTTGAGAACTAGGCAATACCATTCCGTGAGCATAAAAGATGTAGGTGCTAATTGCATTTAAAATGGAAGGATGTCCATTCTCCCTTTTTCAATATCAATCAAGAAATACCCATGCATCATCAACTAGACAGCATTGAGAAAAAAAAAAAGAGATATTTAAAAGTAATTACAGATAGTTTTAATTGAGTCACACTATTTTCCTATCACTAAAGGATACAAAATTGCTGCTTCTGTGGAGACGTGTTCTATAATGATATGGTTGAATGAGACCAAGAAACCCTACCTGAGCCAGAGGTCATGTCCATGTGTTTGTTGGAGGTAGTCAACTTCTTTATATCTTCACATGATATTTCCTTAATACATGTCTCTGCCTTATGGTCATCTTCATACAATATCATTTATATGAGGGGATTTCAGAAAGCTCATGGGAAAATGGAAAAATAAGTTTATTTTGATAAAAAAGAACTGGAAATCCTTCCATCATTTTCCATAATATGTATTTTTCATAACTTTATAAGGATCCCTCAGAAAATTCTATGTATCTACCTCTATCTATCTATCTATCTATCTATCTAGCATCTGCCTATGCATACATCCTCTCATCTATAGTCATCCTTTCTGCTGCTGTTTTTCATGCCTGAATTACTCATTACTTAGTACAAAATTATTACCTTTAAACTTCTATGTTCATAGATCTTATTTATAATGACTTTCAGATTATTTACAATTGGAAGACTTCATTTGTTTTCTAGGGAACATAAATGAAAACTGACTTTAAAAGCCTGCTAACAAAATTTTCAGAATATTAAACAAATATTTTTTTCAAGGAAAATTTTACAAATGCCCATGTTCAAAATAGGCTTGCAGAAGAAGGAATCCCTCTCTGTTCTAATGAGCATTGCATTTGTCCATGTCTTCTTTTTACAAAAAAACATAAGGGAGGAAGCATCAAATTCAGCTTTTTTTTTTTTTTTTTGACAGGCAGAGTTAGACAGTGAGAGAGAGAGACAGAGAAAGCTCTTCCTTCCATTGGTTCACCCCCAAATGGCCACTAAGGCCGGCACACTGTGCCGATCCAAAGCCAGGAGCCAGGTGCTTCCTCCTGGTTTCCCATGCGGGTGCAGGCCCCAAGCACCTGGGCCATCCTCCACTGCACTCCCGGACCACAGCAGAGAGCTGGCCTGGAAGAGGAGCAACCGGGACAGAATCCGGTGCCCCAACCGGGACTAGAACCCAGGGTGCCGATGCCGCAGGCAGAGGATTAGCCTAGTGAGCCGCGGTGCCGGCCCAAATTCACCTTTTAATGTGAAACAAATTATAAAATCTAATTTTAAATGAACCTGTTACTTGAGCTGTTTTTGATGGGAAGGATGAATATTTTCTTTGAAATCATGATATAAAAGGAAAACGTTTTCACGAATAGGGGGTGAATTGCTTATACATAGGAGGAGATTACTTCAGATCTCATAGCATTAGGCCCTGGTCAGAATCTTGAAACAGAGAACTTACATAAAGTCTTTCTTTCTCAGTTTCAATTTAACTTACTCGAGCAAAAATAGAAAAAAGATAAATGTTCCACAGATGGATATACAATGCATAGTTACATTTTATGTAATTTTTTGGATTTTAAATGCATAGTCTTGGTTATTAATAGAGAATAATGGCAGATGTTCATGGCTAATGCTATTCCTATTTAGAAAAGAATGATTTTGAACATTTTACATAGACCTATGGCCCTGCAATGCCAAAGTGTCATGGCAAAATTGTTAAAAATATACCATTTTAAAACTTATACTGAAAACCTCAAAATGGCTGGTAAATCCATCTCCAAAATGTTCTTGCCCAAGACACTATCATTTAAGTTTAGTCTTTCAGAGGATATATTGGAGGAGAGTACTTGTCACTAAAATAAATTATGTTAGTGTCCAAATATGACTATAATGTATGTAAGGAAGCATAATGATTGACACTAGGTGAAGTCAATGGGAGGTCTTGACAAATTATTTTCTATGCAGTTGGATATTCCTTCTTTATATGTGACTCATGCTTTCAAGTAGTAAAATTTAATCTTCAGACCAAACTGATTTTATGATATGGAAGGAATTAAGTTATAATGTTATTTGTATGAATTATTCATAAAATTGTTTACAACACTCAGATTTTGTCACAGTTGGAGAGTTTGGTGGAATCATTTATTTCCTTATTTTTTTCCTCTGCCACCTTAGTAAATATTCTTTCCTGTCCGCCATCTGCACCCGCACAGGAGACGTGGAAGAAACTCCTGGCTCCTGGCTTCAGATTGGTGAAGCTCTGGCCGTTGCGGCCAGTTGGGGAATGAACCATTGGATGGAAGACCTCTCTCTCTCTCTCTCTCTCTCTCTCTCTCCTGCCTCTCATCTCTCTGTATAACTCTGACTTTCAAATAAATGAATATATCTTTAAAAAAATAAAAAAACCTCTATGATTGGTCATGAAAAACATTTTTAACATCTAAGGAGCTCTGTTTCTTATGAAATATAGTTGCAAACAAATAAATTTTTACCAAAAAAGAGAAGCAAGAATTGAATCTTGAAGTATGATGGCTGAGATGAGTGGTTCAGGATCAACTTACTAGAACATATTTTATCTTAGCTGGTATTTACAATACAAATAGCACTTTTTTCCAGAAAACAATGAGAAAAGGTATTACAATATAGGATTTCCCACTAAAAAACAACATTTTCTATTACAATCATGAGTGCTTAGGTATAGATAAAAGAGACAATAAAAAAGAAGATAATATCCATATCAGATTTTGGTGTCATGTGACTACTGCACATTAAGACAGGGAGTATATGAGTGGGAACACTCAAGGCATGTGAGAAGAGAAAGATGAGGAACACAATGAACTCTGTGTGGGAATTAATGCAGAGGATATGGGTTGTATTATTCACTGTTATGGTAAGAAAGAGATGGCATATTTACATTGAATATTTATAGCTTATAATAAGTGAGCAATTTATAAAGATGTGGGAGGGTTGTTGATAAACCCAAGTGGCAGTGCAACATCAAGGGGTTGCTAATAGCAGGGCTTGGTCAATATCCATATAGGTAAAGGCAAACAGTCAGAATCTGAGCAGGAAAACAGGAACACAGCAATTTGGAAGGGGCATTTGAAAGGTGCCGCGGTCTTTAATTAAATGGTGATCAGGTTTTGATTAAGCTTTTCCAGGCAACTTCATAGAGGGAAAACTGTGGAAGCACTATATGCTGGCTGAATAAATTTTATTTTTTTTATTTTTTTATCTTTTTTTATTTTTTGACAGGCAGAGTGGACAGTGAGAGAGAGAGACAGAGAGAAAGGTCTTCCTTTACCGTTGGTTCACCCTCCAATGGCCGCCGTGGCCGGCGTGCTGTGGCCAGTGCACCGCGCTTATCTGATGGCAGGAGCCAGGTGCTTCTCCTGGTCTCCCGTGGGGTGCAGGGCCCAAGCACCTGGGCCATCCTTCACTGCACTCCCTGGCCACAGCAGAGAGCTGGCCTGGAAGAGGGGCAACCGGGACAGAATCCTGCACCCCGACCGGGACTAGAACCCGGTGTGCCGGCACCGCAAGGCGGAGAATTAGTCTAGTAAGCCTTGGCGCCGGCCCGGCTGAATAAATTTTCTACTTTTTTTTCCTATTATTGGTGCCCTCCATTGGTCAAAACCAAACGTAAGCCACAAGTCAAGGAGATAGATAGATAGATAGATAGATTGATTTTCACATGGAGCAGCTACTTCAGACATTGAATAGAAGCAAAATGATGTTTATTAAGAAAGGTTAACAGAATACTCCCACCTTCAATATTTACAAATGAAAATTGATGAAGATAAAAACTGAGCACTTCCGAAGCAACTAATTTTTTCATCAGATGCATTTATGATGCTTTTTAATGATATTGACAATAGGTTGTTACTATAAAATTTTAAGTTATAAAATGTCATCATACCCATAAGTACTCTCTTTTCACAGAAGTAGAACCAACTTTCTGAAATTCTTGTGTCTCATGGGCTCACGTTAGGGTCAGCTCATTGTCTTCCTGTGAAAATTTTTCTGTGTTCATTCAAAGGAAAATATCAGGAAAATTTTATGAAATTCTCTCTAGCAATACTCCTGGCGACCGCCGCCACAGCTCACTTGGCTAATCCTCTGCCCATGGTGCCGATAATCCGGGTTCTAGTCCTTGGCACTATCCATTGAAGTTAATTCCTTTTTGAAAAAGCATGAAAGTCATAAGCAGGCTTTCAACAACAACAACAAAAATGTTTGAAAATGTATTTCTTGTAATTATCTCCACTACCACCACCAACCACATAACCACAAGTGTAATATTTTGGAATGCCCTCTGTGACAGTGATTCTAAACTGGAGAGGTGAGCGTGAAGCATACAGGTAGCTTTCAGAATCTGTACACTAAATGTAATGAATAATCTCTTGTGTATTGCAAATAAAAATTCTAGTGCTCCCAGAGGTTTCCTAATCCATTAAGGTCCTTAATACCATCACAAATTTTTAACTTAAAAAGACATGCAATCCTGCAGTTCTCACTGAGGATAGAATTCCAGGTAATATCTGGATTAGAATATATAAAAGAACTCAAATGCTAGTATTCTCCGAGCAAGAAGTCAAGAAAAAATAAATACTTTCTGACTAATGAGAGAACATATATGTGCTGGTGAATCTATTATGTGAAGATAATTAGATCATATATTCTGCTGGGTAGATTATAGCAAGTGTAGTGAATCGTTCACAGTTTATTTTATTTTTTTTAATAATTATTTTATTTATTTGAAAGACAGAGGAGTTAACAGAGAGAAGCAGAGCCAGAGAGAGAGGGATGTCTTCCATTTTGCTGGTTCACTCCCCAAATGACTGCAATGGCCAGAGCTGAGCAGATCCAAAGCCATGAGCCAGAGGCTTCTTCCAGGTCTCCCATATGGGTGCAGAGACCCAAGGACCTGGGCCATCTTCTACTGCTTTTTCAGGCCATGGCAGAGAGCTGGATTGGAAGAGGAGCAGTCAGGACTCAAATTGGTGCCCATATGGGATGCTGGCACTGCAGGCTGGAGCTTTAACCTGCTGTGCCACAGTGCCAGTCCTGATTGTTCACAGTTTAAGGGTGCAAATATAACTTCCTGAAACAAATATTATATGGCTAGATAAATAATGTAATCTCTCTGGGCTGGCACTGTGGTGTAGCAGGTAAAATCGCCACCTGCAATGCCAGCATCCCATAGGGTTGCTGGTTCAATCCCAGCTGCTCCCCCTCTGATCCAGCTCTCTGCCATGGCCTGGGAAAACAATAGAAGATGGTCCAAGTCCTTGGGCCCCTGCACCCATGTGAGAGACCCAGAAGAAGCTCCTGGCTCATGGCTTCATGTTGGTGCAGCTCTGGCCATTGTGGCCATTTGGGGGTTGAAATAGTGGATGGGAGACCAGTCAGTCTCTCTCTCTCTCTCTCTCTCTCTCTCTCTCTCTCTATCTCTGTAATTCTACCTTTCAAATAACTAAATAAATCTTTAAAAAAATAAAGTGCAATCTCCTCTAGCAAAGATGTTTGCTAGTGTTGTGCTACTACAAGCTTCATAATGTGTGGGTTTTTTTATGCTTGGTAGTAAATACCATCATTTCAAGATTACTCACATAACAATCAGAAAATAGTAAACTATTATATATTCAAATGTAAAAGGCATTTACCGATTCTAGCTGAACTTCAACTGCACATTTTCAGTTCAGTGATCACTAGAATGAAAGAGAATTTCATCATTTCGTTGTCCAGCTACTGAAATAAGATCACCAGAAATAGAATAGAAAAATGAAAGCTGCAGTGCAGCTTTGATTGTCAGATCAATTCATAGGTGAGATTGTCTTGGCCTTGAGCAGTAAGCAGACATGGGTTGGAAGAACTAGCATTATAATGAGAAACGAATTTTAGGAAGCAGGCAGGTGTCGTAGGCAGAGCACAGCTTAGCCCACTGGGTTATGGTATAAATGATTTGTTTCTACAAGCAGGTGTATCAGACTAAGCAAATCTGGGAAATAACATTCTGCACCTTCACATTTGGAAATAAAACATAATAGTTTCCTTTGGATCAAATTTTTTGATTTTTGGTCATATAAATGTGGCAAGAATTCTTTTTTTCTTTTTTTTAAAACTTTTATTTAATGAATATAAATTTCCAAAGTACAGAATATGGATTACAATGGCTTCCCCCCCATAACGTCCCTCCCACCTGCAACCCTCCCCTTTCCCACTCCCTCTCCCCTTCCATTCACATCAAGATTCATTTTCGATTCTCTTTATATACAGAAGATCAGTTTAGCATACATTAAGTAAAGATTTCAACAGTTTGCACCTATGCCAAATCATAGGTGGTAAATTTTTAGATCTAAGCTTTCTTTTAAAAGTTTTATAGCTTTAGTTCTTACATTTATATATCTAATTGACTTTGAGCTAATTCGTGTACATGCATTGAAGTAGAGGTTAAAAGCTCATTCTTCTGTGTGTGGACAAGTTTTTGCAGCACCATTTGTTGCAAAGGGCTTTACCCAATTAAATTAATCATACATGTAAGAATTTATTACTGTATTTTCAATTGTATCACTTTGGAGAATATTGTCATCTTAATACTCTGAAGATTCCTGTCCCATGAAAATGGGATCTTTTCATTAATTCAGAGTATTGTTAATTTACTTCTTTTTTTTCACACTTTAAAAACTTTATTTACATAAAATAAAACTCATTTGTTTTTAAAAGCATTAACAAGAGAGAATGAAAATGAGGAAAGATATGGAGCAGAAGGCATGCCCCTTACTAGTGTTCGATGAGAAGGTGGGATTTTTGGTTCTCTGGAATTGAATGTTTAGTGTTTTTACAAATGAGAGAAGGGAAAAAAAACAGTTAAAGGTCCCCAAAAGCCCATGGCTGTTCTATTACCCACATCCCACTGAGAAAAGAGAACACCGGGAAAAAAGCAGAGGAGGGCAAGAGAAACCAAGAGTTGAGTCAGATGGGGATGGGGCAATTTCCCCTGTGCAGTGTGCTCCGGGGGTCATGGATAACATAAGGTAGAAGGGGATGGGAAGAAATGGGAGGAGGGAAGGCAAATAAGGAGTTTTAACATATGGGGAAGGGAGGTGAATTGTGCACTTTTCTCCTACCCCATAGCCTCAATATATAAGGGAAGGGGAAAAGGGGGATAAAGAATTCCAGTTGCATTGAACAGAGCTTTCAGATTAAGGGGAGTAGAAGGCAAATAAGGAAAAGGATCCAAAAAAAAAAAAAAATCAACCCGCATAGCAGTTGATTCCTCTAACCCAATCTGCTAAAGCAAGAGGGTGCAATATTAGCAAGAAGGGGGAAATCAGGAAAGATGACTTCCCTATGACCCATTCAGAGATGATGGGAAATTGTGGGCAACTAAAGAACAAGAGTCACACCATGCATTCCTCCCATTAACTTCATTTCGAGATTTATCAGAATGGGATTTTTGCAAAATCCCAACATAATGCTACTGGACAAAAGCTTGCTGTGGCTAAAATCAAAAGCTACATCAATCCCTAACTGAGAATCTGAGGTTCTCTAGGTCACCTCTCTTCTTTCTATTACTGAGGGCCAATAGTGGGCAAGAAAGCAACAAAATATAATTTGCAAAATCATGAGAAATGAGACTGCAGAGGTGAAGAAAGGCACATGGAAGGGAGGGAGGAGATACACCCCAGGCCAAAGGCACAAAGAAGAGGCAAAGCCAGGGGAAATCCCCACATTATAAGGGTAAAGGGGACAGGAGTTATATACATCAAGTCCTTTAGTTGGCCAACCAATCCAGGGAGGAGGCAGGGGATGAAAGGGGAGGACAAGGAGAAATGGAGAGGGGGAAGCTTCCTGCCAGTTAGAAATAATTATTTCCACTTTTCAGTAATAGTATAGTACCTCCTTTGTTAAATTTATTTCTTCTCTTTAATGCTATTGTAAATCAAGCTGCTTTATAATTGTGATTGTTTTGATTTTTAATTGGTAGTATATAGAAATAGAATTCTGAGTACCTTGTATCATGTAAGCATTGTACAAAATTAATTTACTTTAAGTGTGTGTGGGGGTGGGTGTGTTCCTTAAGATATATATATATATATATACATATATATATATATTAGATGATGCCATTTTTAATATTTTTTGTTGTTTTTAACAATTTCTTTCCCAAAGGAAACTTTTATCTAAGGAATACAAACATCATGCATTTCAAAAGTACAACTTTAGGAATATCATGATTCTTTCCACCATACCTAACCTTCCATCCCTCCTTATCCTTCCTCTCCCATTCCCAGTTCTATTCTCCACTAAGATCCATTTTCAATTAACTTTAAACACAGAAGACCAAAGCTATATCAAATAACGTGCTCAACAATTTGTACACACACAGAAAATGTTCCTCAAT
Organism: Oryctolagus cuniculus; assembly: GCF_964237555.1. Lineage (NCBI taxonomy): Eukaryota > Metazoa > Chordata > Mammalia > Lagomorpha > Leporidae > Oryctolagus > Oryctolagus cuniculus. The sequence continues at coordinate 40,608,935 of NC_091432.1, forward strand.
AGTTAAGACAGGGCTGTTTAGTCATTGCATCTCAAAGTTAATTTCACTACCTTTTTTTTTTTTTTAAAAGAAACTTAATTAACTTCAAGGAAGCACTCAAGAATGGTACATCTTTTTTGAGCACTTAGACATAACTATGAGACATGAGAATATCCTCCACTTAATACATTAAAAGAAAGTAAGTCCTTGAAAACAAGCTTCATCATTAATTAAGGAAGCACCTAAGAAAAAAATGGAGTTGGACAACTAGGCATAACTAAAAATTATGAGACATAAGAATATCCTGCACTGAATACAGTAAAGTTAAATAAATCTTTGGGAACAAATTTTACTGTTATCTCTCATTATACAACTCTTTCAGGACAGAGGTCCTACATGAGAAGTTAGTGAACAGTGACTCCTGTTGTTAATTTAACAATTAACACTCTTATGTATGCCATAAGTGATCACCAGAGGCTCTTGACAGGAGCTGCATAGGCCTTTTGAATCCACAAACTCCTTCAATATTTAGACAAGGCCATAAACAAAGTGGAAGTTCTCTCCTCCCTTCCTTTCAGATAAAAGTACATCCTTCTTTCATGACCACTTCTTTCCACTGGGGTCTCACCCACAGAAGTCCTTCATGTACATTTCGCCGTAGTGTCTTAGCTTTGATGCTTGAAATGCTCTAGTGGCTTTGTAGCCAGACCAGAATGCCTTAAGGGCTGAATCTGAGTTCAGAGTGCTATTTAAAACAATTGTCATTCCATGAATGTGCTGTATGGACTGTTTCCCATGTTGGAGCATTCACTTCTTTTTAATTCTATCTACTATTTTTACTAGACAATTAATCCTATCCATATGATTACCTTAACACTTAAAATACTATTTTCACTACCCAGCTTAAGGGGATTTGGGATCCCATTGCAAGTTTTTAAACTGTACCCTTAGGAGTAAGTCCACAGGAATGTTTGCAGAACTATACAGCTTAACAATTACAAACTTCATACATTTCATAATTACAACTTTAGGAACATAGTGATTCTTTCCACTGTGCCCACTCTCCCATGCACACTCCCCCTCTTTTCCTCCTCCCTCTCTTATTTCCACTCATATTTGTTAAGATCTATTTTTAATAAATTTTATACACACATTATTAAATCTGCGCTAAGTAGAATTCAACAAATAGTATGGAAAAAAAGACTATACCTCAGCAGTCAAGACAAGGGTTATTCAAGTCATTGCTCCTCAAAGTGTCAATGTCACTTCTACACATTGCTTTTTAGGTGCTCTATTAGTTATCACAGGTCAGGGAGAACATATATTTGTCTCTTTGGGACTAGCTTATTTCACTAAGTATGATGATTTTGAGTTTCATTTCATTTTGTTCCAAATGACAAGATTTCATTATCATTTTACCACTGTGTAGTATTCCATGGCGTATATCCCATACTTTCTTTATGCAGTCTTCAGTTCACAGGCATTTGGCTTGATTCCATGTCTTAGCTATTGTTAATTGAGGTACTATAAACATGGAGGTAAAGATAACACTTTCTCATACTGATTTCATTTCCTTTGGGTAAATTTGCAGGAGTGCGATGGCTGGGTCATATGGTAGGTCTATATTCAGATTTCTGATGTATCTCCATACTGTCTTCCATAGTGACTTTACCAGTTTACATTCACACCAAAAATGGATTAGGGTACTTTTCCCCTACAGCCTTGCCAGGATTTGTTGTTTGTTGATTTCAGTATGAAAGCAATTCTAACTGGGGTGAAGTGAAATCTCATTGTGGTTTTCATTTGGACTTCCATGACAGCTAGCGATCCTGAGCATATTTTTTCATGTGTATGTTTACCATTTGGATTTCCTCTTTTTAAAAATGTATGTTTAATTCCTTTGCCAATAAATAACTGCATTGTTCTTTTGTTCTTGAGTTTCTTGATCTCTTTATATATTCTGATTATTAATCCTTTATCAGTCGTATAGTTTGCAAGTCCTTTATCCCATTCTATTGGTTGATTCTTCATTTTGCTGAGTGTTTCTTTTGTAGTACAGAAGCTTCTTAATGTGATGTAATTCCATTTGTCAATTTTGGCTTTAATTGCCTGTGCCTCTAGGGCCTTTTCCAAGAATTCTTTGACTATGCCAATGTCTTACATGGTTTTCCCAATGTTCTCTAATAATTTGATGGTATAGCATTGTAGATTTAGGTCTTTATTCCATTTTCAGTAGATTTTTGTGTAAGATGTAAGTTAGGGGTGTTGCTTCATACTTCTGCATGTAGAAATCTAGTTTTGCCAGCACCATTTGTTGAAGAGACTTTCTTGCTCTGGGGATTGACTTTAGTTCCTTTGTCAAACATAAGTTGGTTTAGATGTTTGGATTGATCCTGGCATTTCTATTCTGTTCCATTGTTCTATCCATCTGTTTTTGTATTAGTACCAGACTATTTTAGTTGTAACTGCCTTGTCTTATGTCTTGAAATCTGATATTGTGATGCATCTGCCTTTTTTATGTTGTTGTATAAGATTGCTTTAGCTATTCATGTCTCTATGTTTCCATATTAATTTCAGCATCATTCTTTCTGTACCTGAGAAGAATGTCCTTTGTATTTTGAATGGTATAACATTGAGTCTATAAATGACTTTTGGAAGTATGTAAATTTTGATGATATTGATTCTTCCAATCCATGAACTTGGAAGATTTTTCCATTTTTTTGTATCTTCTGTTTCTTTAATGTTTTATAATTCTCATCATAGAGATCTTTGACATCCTTGATTAAATTTATTCCAGAGTATTTGTTTTTTCTTGGTAGTTATTGTGAATGGGATTGATCTTAGAAGTTCTTTCTCAGCCATGTCACTGTCTATGTATACAAAGGTGAGTGATTTTTGTGTGTTGATTTCATATCCTACTATTTTTAAAAAATTATTTATTTATTTATTTGAGAGGTAGAGTTACAGACAGTGAGAGGGAGAGACAGAGAGAAAGATCTTATTTCTGTTGGTTCTCTCCCAGATGGCCTCAATGGCTGAAGTGCGCTGATCTGAAGCCAGGAACCAAGTGCTTCTTCCCCATCTCCCATGTGGATGCAGGGGACCAAGCACTTGGGCCATCTTCTACTGCTTTCCCAGACCATAACAGAGAGCTGGATTGGAAGAGAAGCAGCCAGGACTAGACCTGGTGCCCATTTGGGATGCTGGCACCAAAGGTAGAGGATTAACCTATTACGCCATGGTGCCGGCCCCCATATCCTGCTATTTTACCACACTCTTCTATGAGTTTCAATAGTCTATTTTTGGAGTTTTTTGGATCCCTTGTTTATAGAATCATGTCATCTTCAAATAGGTATACTTTTACTTTCTTCTTCCCAATTTGTATTCCTATTTTTTTTCTTGCCTAATGGCTCTAGCTAAAACTTCCAAGACTACTTTGAATAGCATACGTTGATAGGTATCCTTTTCTGGTTCCAGATCTCAGTGGAAATGATTCCATCTTTTCCACATTTCATAGGATGCTGGCCATGGGTTTGTCATAAATTGCCTTTGTTGTGTTGAGGAATGTTCCTTGTATTCACAATATGCTTAGAGTTTTCATCATGAAATGCTGTTGTATTTTATCAAATGCTTTCTCTGCATCTATTAAGATAATCATAGGGTTTTTTTCTTCTTTCATTTGTTAATATGATGTATCATATTGATTGATTTGTGAATGTTGAACCATCCCTGCATAGCAGATATAAATCCCACTTGGTCTGGGTGAATTATCTTTCTGATGTGTTGTTGGATTCTATTGGCTAGAATTTTGCTGAGGAATTTTGCTTCTAGGTTCATCAGGGAAATTGGTCTTTACTTCTCCCTCTCTGTTGCATGTTATCAGCTTTAGGAATTAAAAGTGATTCTGGATTCATAGAAAAAAAAATGGGGGAATTCCATGTCTTTCAATTGTTTTTTAATAGCTTGAGAAGCATTGGAGTTAGTTCTTTAAATGTCTGGTAGAATTCAAAAGTGAAGCCATCCACTCCTGTGCTTTTCTTTGTTGGGAGGGTCTTTACAACTGATTGAATTTCCATCTTGGTTATGCATCTGTTTAGATTTTCTGTGTCTTCATAGCCCAATTTTGGTAGGTTGTAAGTGTCCAGGAGTCTATCCATTTCTCCTAGGTTTCTCTGTCTATTGGGATAGAGCTCTTTGTAGCAATTTCTGATGATTCTTTTTATTTCTGTGGTGTCTGCTGTTACATTTACTTTTTCATAGGTCTACTCTTTCATTTGTTGGTTACTTGGGCCAATGATGTGTCAATATTATTTATTTTTTCAAGAAAACAGCTCTTAGTTTTTCTGATCTCTTGTATTTTTTGTTTAAATTTTGTTTATTCTCTAATTTTAATTATTTCTTTTCTCCTACTAATTTTGAGTTAAGTTTCCTGTTGTTTTTCTAGATTCTTGAGATGCATTGATAGCTCATTTATTCGGTGTCTTTCTGATTTATTGACCTAATTATAGGGCATCTGGCTATTTAAAAGTAACATTAAGGGATCTAAAGATAGACATAGTCTCAAATACAATAATAATGGAGGACTTCAGTACCCCATTTTCAGCAGTGGACATATCAACCAGACAGAAAATCAGCAAAGAAGCAATGGAGTTAGTTTTCATTATAGACCAAGTGATCCTAACAGATATCTACAGAACTTTCCATTCTATAGTTGTAGAATACACATTCTTCTCATCAGTGCATGGAACTTTCTTTAAGATTGACCACATGCTAGGCCATAAAGCAAGTCCCGACAAATTAAAAAAAAAAAATCATATCATACATCTCGGACCACAGTGGAATAAGCCTGGAAATCTGCAACTTAGGAATCTTTAGATAATATGCAAATACATGAAGAGTAAATAACATGCTCCTGAATGAAGAGTGGGTCATTTAAGATATGAAAAGAGAAATCAAAAAGTTTCTGGGAGCAAATGAAGATGACAATTCAATGTATCAAAACTTATGGGATACAGCAAAAGCAGTGTTATGAGGAAAGTTTATAACAATTGATGCCATTATGATTACAGATGATTTTATTCCTTCTTTTCAAGTCTGTACATCTTTATTTTTTAACCCCTTTTTTATGCAATTGTGACGGTAGAAACTTCAGTTCATGTTTAATCAAAAGTTGGCTTGAGGCATCAGAAGCCCTTACTTATCTCTTAGTCTTATTATTTATAATATTTTTAGTGTTTTAATCATGAAATTTTGCCACAAATGCTGTTTCTTTCTGTCTTGGGCTGACCATAAGAGTTTGTCCTTTATTCTAGATATAGGATGTTATATTGATTGATATTTGGGTGATAAACCACATCCATTATATATATTATATATATATATATATATGCTTATACTCACACACACACACACACACATGTAACCATATATACTCATTTGGAAATGAAAGAAATAAGCCTCAAAATCACAGTTTTTCCTTTGCCAATGCATTTGTTGACTCAGAGACTAAGGATATGAGTATCATACTTGCAGAATGCAAGGAAACAGTTGTCCAAAGGAAACTGTAAATTATTAGAGGGAGTTATAGGAGAAAAAAATTGATTAAGGCTAATGTAAGCAGAAGAGAAAAATGGTGAAAAATTGTGGGGAGCCATTGCACCGCGCCCTAAAGATGGCGCCAGCTCCTTTCTCCCGGAAGGACTGGCGAGAAACAAACAACTCCTAATAAGGAGATGGCTGAGCTCCCTTCCGGCTTCCGCATTGCTGTACCTATCAATCCTTGCCACTTGGCTGCTTTTGATTGGTGTGCTGATGGCTATAAGAGGGATGGGAGAGGGAAGGAGGCGGAAGAAGAAGCTTGTTCAAGGTTCCTGAATAAACTGCTTGAAGAAGAGTTCGGGTCGTGTCTTCCTTGCTGGTCGAGGGACGCGACAACTGGTGGCCCGTACGGGGAACCATCTCAAACGCGAACTCAGAACTTCCTGCAGTCAGGGCAGCGCTGGTAAGTCCCCCAGGAAAATAAGGTGGGGATCCGCGATAAGAGCGGGAAGTCCTGCGACAATAGCGGGAGGATAGCTCTGCGATTAAAGCAGAGGAAGTTCTGCGACAAAAGCAGAAGGACTCTGACCCGTGGCCAGGGAAAGAGTACAATATTTGACGGTGGGTAATTCACAGTCCCATCCAATTTTTCTGGCGTTGAATGCGCTGCTTCGGGAAAACGGTTTGAAACTTAAGCCTAGTACGTTGCATAGGTTTTTACGTAACTGTGATACCATTGCACCCTGGTATGGGGTTTTGGGAAGCCTTACTATCCCTTCATGGGACAAACTAGGCAGGGATTTGGATTTTGCATTCGAACAGAGTAATCTCGAAAGGGGAATGAGACCAATATGGAAGTTAGTGCGAGCATGCCTTGAGGATGAGCGGTATAGTGAAGCTATTCTGAGCGGTCAAGCTGCCTTGGAGGAGCTTCAGGAAGAGCGCTCCGAGAGAGCTGCCAGTGAAAAAGGGAAAACTTTGAAGGAGAGTCAGAAAAGAACTAGGAAAAAACTGTACCCCGATCTTTCCGAGTTGCGCAGCCCCTCCTTAGTAAGTAGTACTAGTGCAGAAAGTAGCTCAGAAAGCAGCAGTGAGTCTGAAGAGTGTGGTGATAACAAAGAGTCTGGTATACAGCAAGTACGGGAATTGAATCGGCAAATGAGGATTTCCAAAAATTACAGCCGCTGAGCCATTACCAGGTGCTCCAAATATATTTACGGATGGGTCAAAAACAGGCTGTGGGGTTTATATGGTAGAGGGTAATGACCCGGTATTTCATCAGTTTCAGCCAGGCTCACCTCAAGTTGTGAAATTAAAAATAGTTATTGAAGTCCTTAAGCAGTGCTCTTTTGCCTTTAACTTGTTGTCAGATTCCTTATATCTGGTGAATGCATTAAAGATATTGGAAACCGCAGGACCGATTAAACCTTCTAGCCCAATTGCATCCCTAACGTCAGGTGATTGCTCATTGTCTGGATGCATGGGCCGCCTGGGGGAGACCCCTGGTGCTAAAAACTGATATACATCTCAAACCTTTACCACCTTTTGCCAAAAAATGGAGGTTCAACTTGTCCATGGATTGCTGTACAATCCTCAGGGCCAGGGCATAATTGAGCGAGCACACCGCACACTGAAAGAATATCTTTTAAAACAAAAAGGGGGACGCGACAGGCCAGGAGAAAGAGAGAGGAAAAATTCCACAGGTATCTTGACCTAGAGAAAAGTCTTAATTCGATAACCCTTTCCAACTTGATGGGTTTTTCTCTTTACAGTTAATAAAAACTTAAGCAATGGGCTCATACGCTGATAATCAATTCTTTTCTGTGCTGCTGTAGCTAACTTATCTAATGAGAGTTTTCATGTGTCTTGAAGGTTTCGCATTTTTCTATTGCCAGTATGAGTCTTGATTGGAAAAACTGCACCATGAAGCTGTTTACGTTATATCTTTAATGTTTGAGTGAGTACCTAACTTTGATCAGATCTAGTCCACAGCCTTGGTTAAACGTACTAATTTTTGACTAAAATGGTTTGACTCTCTGATAGTTTAAATTCTAAACCGAGTCTTTCAACTTTGGGGCTTCCAGTCGGATCCCTGGAACTCTCAAAGGATGGGACTCTAAATTTGTTAAAGTAACAGCTGTTTGAGTCAATTCAAATTATACAAAGTGTATTAAAATGTAGTAAATGATGTCAAATCTATGTTGTATTCATGTTTTTGCTTTTCAGCTAAAGTAGTCTTATAAAAATGAGAGTAAATTCTGTGTATACAAGCCTTTATGTTGTTAACTCAAGTAAGCCAATACAGATTGGTTCAGAAAATTGGGTTAATGCAAACGCCCTTTGGTTCACTTGCTCAGTTTTACATTTACATGTCTTTGATATGCTTTAAACTTGTTTCTCTTAAGGATGAAGATCTTTTCAAAGTTGTAAATATGCACTAGTGACTGTTGCTGCCCAAGTGGTGTTATCCTTATGTTACTTAAAAGCATGGAAATGTAATTTTGACTTTTAATTCAGATAATGGTGTGGTATTCATTAATAGCTCAGTGTTTTAAGTTATCCAGGCATCGGTGCTAAGTAAAATATGGAAAACGTATTATGTGTACTTTTAACATCTTAAATTTGATAAGAGAGACTTTTAAGTTTGCCAGCATGTATTCTCATAGGTTGTCCATACATGATAATTCAAGACTGTAAAAGTAACTACAGGTATAAAGTTTCAGAAGGTGTGAGCAAGTCATGAAAAGTTGTAAAAAGTTTACGATTTTAAAACATTGTTTACAGAGTTTTCTATAAGTTAAATGTTAATGCCAAAATTACACTAACCTAAAGTTGAAGTCTGATCTTCTGTTATAACAATGGGATTTTTTAAAATGTGTACTAATGTTATTAATTATCTGGAAATGGTCTCAATTGTAAATCTTAAAATCTGTTGTTGCAAAAACTGTAACGTCTCTTTTTAACAGTGTCTGCTTAATCAGTTACTCTGCCATTTCTAAAGTTAGGTCGTGTAAGCTCTGTTTAACTCTGTTAAATAGTTCTGAGTTATGTGATAATTTCATGTGCTAACTCTTATGTTCAAAGTTTTTGTATTTCTGGTTTACCTAAAAATTCATGTTCTGCCAAGTAAATGTGTACTCTACTGTCTGTTAAGTTATGATTGATAAAAAGTATTAAGTCTTAAAAAGTTATGTTAAATATTATTATGATCAGATCTGGTCTAAAAGTGTTAAAATCGCCCTGACTAAATGTTAAGGAATTCTATTTTGACCAGATACTCTAAGTTCTCTTGGCACCTTTAACAGACTTTCTGAAAATCAAAGTTCTAAATTCTCTGGACTTTTGGTATCTCCAGAGGGCCCCTGGAGATGTCAAAAGATATATCTCTCATCTTGCAGAGATAATAACCAATCGGGCTGTTTAGATTAAAAGTGGTGCCAAGATGTGAAATGATGCTAAGCTTCAGTTATAAACATGTTTCTTTCTAGCTGCTCCAGCCTTGGCTCAGAAGCCAGATCCTTTAAAGAGGGACTGACAAAGTCTAAGAAGCATCCCATGGTCATGATTTGCATCACCTCAATGTCCAAACCTTAAGCTTTGGCAGATGGATGTTACCCATTTTTCTGAATTTGGTAAACTAAAATACATACATGTCTCTTTAGATACATGTTCAGGTTTTGTTTTTGCCACCCCGCAATGCGGCGAGGCTGCCAAACATCTCTCATTGCCTTCAGGCCTTTGCTGTTCTAGGAACCCCTATACAGATAAAAACTGATAATGGCCCAGCGTATACTTCCAACTCTTTTAAGCACTTCTGTACTAACTTCCACATCTCTCATCACCGGGATTCCTTATAATCCCCAGGGACAAGGTATTGTGGAACGAGCACATGCCACATTAAAAAATTATTTACAAAAAATAAAAAAGGGGGAATACGGGACCATGGCATATTCCCCACAAAAATGGCTATCACATGCTCTTTTCATTTTAAATTTTCTAATACTGGATAATCAAGGGAAAACTGCAGCTGATCGTCACTGGCATCCTGAAACCAAAAGACAACAAGTCTATGTGAAGTAGAAAGACCCTTTAACTGCTCAATGGTATGGACCTGACCCTGTTTTAATATGGGGACGTGGACATGTTTCTATATTCTCGATGGTTACCTGAGCGACTGGTGCGGCAAACAGACAATGTCACAAAGCAGCCCCTCGATCTTCATTATAACATTGCTGATTGGGATCGTTACTGCAGCCGTTATAACCGCCATTTCCATTGCAGCTGTGGGCGCTACAACAGCTGCTATAGCGCTCACAGGGACAGTTCAAACTGCTAATACCCTGAATAATCTGACGGCCTCCATGGCTGCTGCTTTGGATACTCAGACATCCTTAAATGTACATATAAAGGGAGGCTTGATGATTGTTAATCAGCGTGTGGATTTGGTACAGGAGCAGGTGGATACTCTCTGGCAGCTTGCTCAGCTAGGATGTGAGTGGAAATTTTCAGGGTTGTGTGTGACCTCTGTTCAGTACGATAACATGACTCAGGCAGCAAATTACTCTAAACAGTTGTCTCAGATGCTCTTGCAGAATTGGTCCGCAGAATTTGACTACACCTTGAAGCAACTGTGCCTTGCCATGGTCACCATCAACTCCACGCGTGTGGATGTCTCCTTCGCATCTGGATTGTCATCCTGGATCTGCACAGCCGTCTCCAACCTGAAGGAGTGGGCGGGACTTGGAGCTTTGACGGGGTTGCTGTTACTTGTTGTGTTATTTTGCCTGTGGTGTTTGTGCAGGATGAGGACAGCTTATCGGCGGGAATTGGCCATGATAGCTCAAGCCTTTTATGCCCTTGAGGCTGGACAATTGCGGCAAGCATGGCTGGCCTTCCTTGAATGCTAGGCATGGGTGCAGGGTGCAAGGCAAAGCACTGCAGAGAGAACGAGCCATTACGTTCTCTGGAAGGCAAGTCTGTCTGCATGTGGGTTGGCACCCCAGATCCCAACCCCGCGAAAAGGATGCTGTTCCAGGTGGATGCCTGGCAGTGGGGGACAGACCTCTACCTTCTCCTGTAATCCTTAGATGCCTGGTTCTAAAACAAAAAGGGGGAACTGTGGGGAGCCATTGCACCGCGCCCTAAAGATGGCGCCGGCTCCTTTCTCCCGGAAGGACTGGCGAGAAACAAACAACTCCTAATAAGGAGATGGCTGAGCTCCCTTCCGGCTTCCGCATTGCTGTACCTATCAATCCTTGCCACTTGGCTGCTTTTGATTGGTGTGCTGATGGCTATAAGAGGGATGGGAGAGGGAAGGAGGCGGAAGAAGAAGCTTGTTCAAGGTTCCTGAATAAACTGCTTGAAGAAGAGTTCGGGTCGTGTCTTCCTTGCTGGTCGAGGGACGCAACAAAAAATGAATTTGATTTGGGGTTTATATACAGTATTCCATACATCATTGAAAAACTGTAGTCTAGTTCCTAGATTTTGGAATCTAAACTTTAGTGTTCTGCCTCTGTACTGGTCAATTGACAGTTGTGAATTATTTTAGTCATCAGAATTTCTGAGTAGAAGCTGGAAATGATCAGGCCTTTAACTAAGGGAATTATTCTAGCAGCTTGTGTGAAGCTCGTAACAATAGAGGGCCAGCTGAGAGACCACCAAGGCAGAGCACAGAGGGTTTCTGTTAATTTTCTCATGCTCCTCAAAAGTACCTATGATATAGATATCTGATGAAAAATAGGATATCAAGATTTTTAAGGGAAATAAGCATATTTTAATGTAATTTATATCTCAAGCTAATAATCATGCTACAATTTAAATATTTGATTATTTCTATGGAAGTAGGCAAGCAAAGATGCATGACTTAACAATAGTTTACTGCTATTATAATTTTAAGGTATTAGGAATATAAGAATAAGTAAATCTTATGTATTCTATATTCTATTTCAATCTAGCTTCACAAAATATAAAGTTTATGATAATTTTATTTATCCAAATAGATGTCTTGTATAATCATGTATAAATTTCAATTAAATCTGTAAAATTACAAAAGGAACATGGAATTTTGTACTTATACTAAGAAATCACAGTCCATGGAATTAATAAATTCTAGTAATCTGTATCTCTTACTGATGAATATCTCTGTAATTAAGATTTTCCTGGACATCAATCTAATCCCTCCACTTTAAAACTTGGAAGGTGATCCTTATCAACCAACTAGGCTTCATATCAAAGAAAAATAATGCATACTTAAAATTGTCAGCTTCCCAGAACATTCATTGTTGTACATGTTCTCCATGAAATATTCTTATTTCAAATATTTCTAAAAGTGACTAAGAAAATGCTTTCACCATTGATTCACAAATAAGAACTTCTCATCTAATTGTATAGTAACACTTAGGCTGTAATGTTTACAAAAATATAATTTCTGAACTTAAAAATTATTCAGATTATTGAGGACAATTTATTGATATGAATTGATTTTGTGCTAAATGTCAGGCCCGATGCACAATGATTCATGGTCATGTGCTTCCTACTAGCTGAGAAATCCATTGAGGAATGAATCAATATCCTCATTCATTTATGAAGGAACTGGAATACACATTATTTCACCTTCCCAAGGTCATAGATCTAGGAAATGAAGTACAAATGTAGATCTATGTCAATCCGATGGCATAGCCCATTCCCTTCTATTGAAATATTGTAACTTGAAGTAAACTTTTATTGACTACTTCCCAAGATGGTGCTTCAGACTTGATCATTGCTAAAGAAAAATTGGTTTTGTATTGCTTTGCTCTAGCACTATAAAAGATACATTAAATGACATGGCACTATGTAATTTAATATCTCTACTAAGGTGCATTTACTTTCAAAATCATTCCATCTTCCAAATAAGTAAGTGTTCTGAATTATTACCATGACTAGTCTTCTATCATATTTTCTCCTTTTTCAACTAAAATCATTGTTTCATTTTATCTATAATATTTCAAATGAAATGTCTCCATTGGACATATTTTTGAGAGCACAACATAGTATTGTTAACTATAGGAAACACTGTTGTATAGCAGATCTCTAGAGCTTACTCTCCTGCATTGGATGATTATGCCCACTGAATAGCAGTTCCCATTTCTTCTACTATAAAGCCCTTGACAAGTAGATTTCTATTTTCTATTTATATAAACTTAACTATTTCACATACCTCACATATGTGGAATCATGTAGTTATTATCCTCCTCTAAGAAAATTACTTCACTTTGCATAATGTCCTCAAGATCAATCCATATTGTCACATATTGCTAGATTTCCTTCTTAAGATCTAATTTTTATTTATTTGAAAGTCTGAGAGAGAGAGAGAGAGAGAGAGGCAATTCCATCTGCTGCTTCACTAACCAAATGGCCACAAAAGCTGGGTAAGGAGTAAGGAGATTTCTTCGTGGTCTTCTGGAATGTTCCTGGTCTTCTGTCCTTACTTCCCACTACTGTTTGCAACTGGCACTCAAACTCCCTTGGCCTGCTTTCAGGTTCTCGCCTGCTTTTCTATGTAGTGTTCCTCCTGCTTGCAATTCTTTCCTGTACGCTGAATCTCTTTAATATTAGCCATCTAAATATCTCAACTAAAAAATATCTCAGCTAAAAAAATTACCATCTTGGGGAAGTTTTCAGTCTCTTTAATTATGTTTCTCTGTGACATACACTTGCATTTTATTCTCTCATAATGTATAATTTCATGTTTCTTTGAGTATTGTTCATCTGTGCCACTAGAGAGAAATTAGACTCCATCGCTTTTTCTTTTGCATCATTCTATTCACAGTACATACGTCTGCACCTGGAATACAGAACAATTTAATAAACAGCAAGTTGCAAAATTGAAGTAGAATGATATTTGAAAGCCTCATTACTCACCCTCCTTTATTGGCCTGTTGTCCAGATCATTAATTGATCCTGTGTATTAATGTTTAAAGTATTAAATTATAAATGTTGTCATATACTTGGTTCCCCCAAGAAGCAGACTTTGCCATAAAATTCAGCATATAGGATTTTTATTAGGGAGTATTCTTGAATTAATCACCTTTAAATAAGACAAACCTAGTTGTGAGATACCTAATGATGATTTTGAGATACAACCCAGCCCTCTCTAAATGCAAAATGATCCATCAGAGTTGTTTTCAGGGGGGTTGAGAAGGGCATATTTTATCTTCCAACATCACTTAATCACTGGATTTGGAGTGTCTATTCAGAGTTATCAGAGAACCTCACTGTGAACTAGGATGCAATGTTAGCTTTGCTGCCACCAGGTTGTGTCTTCTGACAAGATTAACCCAATTCTAAGTTTTACCTCACACTACATCACTCTCCACTAACTAGTTAGAACCTTACTGCGTCTGCTTTTGTTGTGATAATGGTTTTTGATAAGACAGTTTGGAAAATGTGTATATACTTGACTTTATCTATTGAAATTCAAAAGAAATGAACATCTATTATCTGTTTCCTACAAACAAACTCTGAAATTTATGTGTAAGAAAATTATGGGTAGTGCTTCTGGAACAAAATCTGTAAAGAGGGCAAGGAATTGGGAAGAGGCAGAGGATAAACTTAAGTGTGAAACAGACACCATAAACTCTCCAGCCATCCCTAAAGGTAATGTGTAGTTTGAGCACATAGGATTGTCACAAAATAAGGAGAAGGGGTTGTGCCTTTGGATTTACACATTTGCCAGTGTTTGGACTGGAGCCACCTCCTGAGATGGTACAATTCCTTGAGAGATAGCTCTTTTGAGAATCCTATGCTGGCTTCCACATTTGCCATATTCTAATCTACATAATACTCATTCTTTTCAAATGTACATGGGATTGCTATTTTCACTACTTAAAATGTTTTATTAACTTTCTTTAAAAACTCAAAGTAATAACCAAACCCCTTAATAGAGCTTATTTGTGATTTAGTCACACCCACTTGCTTCAATTCTTTAGTAACATTAAATTCTTCATAGTCAAGAGGTTTTTTAATCTACTATTATTGTGCCCAAAAGAATTTTGCAAAGCAACCTGTTATCTGGAGAGAATTTAATTGGACCATATTTTAGCCTACTTTTGCTGGACTGGTAAAATGGAGTGTCAAGTTGAGCTAAGATAGCAAATATCTTGTGGTTCTTAAATATTATGTTTTTATATACAATGGGTTTTGCAAAGAACACTTCTCTCATATTGAAATATAGTTAGAAAATATAGACTTGATTTTATTTTTAATGAGTATACTCAATTGCATTCCTTTTGTTTAATTCAATAGAATACAGCATTAAATTTTGAATAAAAAAAGTTACAGTTAGGGCCAGCACTGTGACATAGCCAGTAAAGCTACTGCCTGCAGTGTTGGCACCCTTTATGGGCACTGATTCAAGTCCTGACTGCCCCACTTTTTATCCAGCTCGCTGCTAATGTTCCTGAGAAAAGCAGTGGAAGATGGCCCAAATACTTGGGCTCTTGCATCTACTTGGGAGATCCAGAAGAAGCTCCTGGCTCCTGGCTTTAGATTGGCCTAGTTTCAGTCATTGTGAGGCCATATAGAGGGTGAACCAGTGGATAGGAGATCTCTCTCTCTTTCTCCCTATGTCTCTCTCTCTCTGTAACTCTGCCTTTCCAATAAATAAATAATTTTTGTAGAAGTTATACCCATTTGTCCCTTTACATCAGAGTTAGGAAATTAACTTTTCTAATGAATTTCCCTTATGGTGCTGTAATAATATATTTCATATTTGTTGAATTGGTGGTTGTTTTGTTATTACTTTATAGAAATAAATTTATTTCTTCTACAAAAATGTTATTTTCCTAAATGTTCTTTTTTAGATTATTCACACTGTTTGCATCTAAACTCAATCTACTTGTGACAGATTCAGCCTTTGTGTCTTTCATCTCTCCCCCTCTTGCTCTTCTTTTTGTCTTTTCACTTTGTGCTCAATCCAGTATCAGTTTCTTCTCCAAACCCAGATTTGAATAAAACATCACAGCCCGGTATTTGGGACCTGACATAATGAATATGCTTTGAAGGAAGCTTTAGTTTCAATCCTGAAGTGTAGAGGAGTGAATTTCTTATGGGAGGAACTTGAACAGTAAAGAATAGGAGATGGGGGGATCCTGACAAATAATTTCCTCCATTGTCCCTCTCCATTAAAGGAAAAGTTACTTTCTCCCATCCCTTTGTAGAATTTTCATGTGCCAAATGCCTCACATCTTTTATCCATCATTGTCACTGTTCTATATTTGGAATTGCCAAATTAAATATGAGCATTGTAGTCCTTGTTTGGGGCTCCTTTGTCTATTGATTTTGAGTTCTAATTTGAAATATTATATAGTAATTATTATTATTGAATACATGGATGATTAGAGAAGTTTTGGATTTTTCAGACACTATAATAACATGGAGTGCCTCTGCATTAATATAATTTTTTAGAAACCTATGAACATAATTTTGCCTTTTCACTTAGTTTTGCAAAAAATATATCATATACGTAATTCTCTAATTCTTGTTTTCCTTCAAATATTTTCTTATGGAAATTATTTTCAGTGATTTACATCTTTGAACTTCATTAAATAGCATAGGAATGAAATGATTGGATTATTCTTGTCTTAAAGTCTAGTTTGTCTTATATTGGGATGGCTACTCCTGCTCATTTTTTTATTTTCTTTTTTTTATCTTTTATTTAATGAATATAAATTTCCAAAGTACGACTCATGGGTTACAATGGCTTTCCCCCCCATACCGTCCCTCCCACCCACAACCCTCCCCTTTCCCACTCCCTCTCCCCTTCCATTCACATCAAGATTCATTTTTGATTATCTTAATATACAGAAGATCAGCTTAGTATACCTTAAGTAAGGATTTCAACAGTTTGTTTCCACAGAGAAACATAAAGTGAAAAATAATAGATGATTTTTTTTTAAATGATGATGAAATCAGATCAGACCTATTGTC